>NC_081424.1:7832828-8132828 GCF_949786415.1 Peromyscus eremicus | reverse complement strand
AGGCCCTAGAGGGAAAACTATTATTGTTTTTTTGCTGAATGATACGTTGTCAAACACCTTTCTAAATATTTGTATCTATACTGACAGATTAGTGCTTTCCTCAGCCTTGGCCAGAGAAGCTTCTCTCTGCAGTGGTTACTATGAATTACTGTAGAGACTCATAACTTGTCCACATGCTGAGAATAAGTGTCTGTTGAATACTCAGTCCTAAGGGTGACATCTGTATCAAACCTCCTCCTTCCTGAAGTTCAGGGACCATCTCAGAAGAGTGACAGAAAGGATTTAAGAGCTGGGGGATAGGAATGGGCACTGTGAAATGTTGTTTTTAAGACACGACATGCTTGTTGCACACATAAACTCACTGTAACTATGATTATCTGCACAAGACCAAGTCAACAAGAATAGTCAACATCCCAACAGGCAGCACTGATCAGATTCAGTGGGTTATTACCAGCAACAAAAAGGTGAGGACATGAAGTGGAGGGGCGATGTGTTGGGGATATCTGCGGAGTAAGAGAGAGAAGAGTTGGAGGCTCCTGGAAAGAGTAGGAGGGAAGAGCTGGGTACACATGATCAAGATACATTGTTTACATGTATGAAATTGTCAAAATGTAAATAAAATATATTCTACTAAAACAAACAAGCTACTACCACAAACATCAACAAAATCAGTGAAACTTTGTTAATAAATGCCAGGCTGCCATGGCAGCCAGAAGAATAGACCTTGCAGGTGAAAAATACTGACCAAGGCTCAACAGCCTACTTCTGAAACTCTTCCCACTTCCTGCTGGTAGCTCCTGGGAGATGACTGAGTACAGCTCATTCTCTTAGGCCATCCTGTTCCTGGGAGGACGTGAGACCCATCTGACTGATGACTTTGGCTTGAAGACTTCAGAATATCCTACGGCACCACCCTTGTCTGCACTGGCTCCCCTCTGCTTCCTTTTCTCCTCCATGCTGATGGTTGACTCTCCCGGCCCCTTCAGTGTCCCTCCTGTTTGCTGTCACAGCAATGTCTTCTAATATTGCATTGTCACATTTAATCTTGGGGTCACTTCCCAGAGGACTCAGACTAACACAGATGATAAAAGATTCCTTATGAAAATGCCTCTGATCTAGATTTCTTTCTAAATTACAGATCTCTTTAGATGTTGTTATAGGATTCCACATGAGTAATCCTTTTCTCCCTTTCAATAGAATTTATTTTTAGAGGAGTAGCAAGTGCTGAGCCTTCGTAGTCACCTGGGCAGCCCAATAGCAAATTCTCAGTGAGTTTTGCTCTGAATCAAGGTAGCCCTTCTGTTGCTGGATGACCTTCAGGTAATTGTCATTGAATTTCCCAAGGGTTCAGTGAGGACACTATTTTGGCTGTTCAGAGTCTGCACATCTCTCAGTCTAGAAACAGTAAGATCACTGATCTTTGCTCCCTGGCCTCTCTTGTAGATTTTCATGTTACTCGTGCATATATTGATATTCAGCAACAGACTCCACAGGCCCTTGTTCATATTTCTTGTGATATTTAAAATTCTGTGCATCTTCTTTAAAAAAAATTTCTTGATCCATAACATTCAGCTATTTCAGCCTCCTCAAAAACTCTAATCTAATCTTTGGGTCAAGCTGTGGTGGCAGGCCTTTAATCCCAGCACTGGAGAGACAGAGGCAGACAGATCTCTGAGTTCAAGGACAACCTGATCTATACTCTACTCCAGCACAGCCAGGGATACACAGAGGAACCCTGTCTCAAAATACAAACAAACAAAACTCTAATATCTGTCTTATCAAGTAAGAAAGTCCACTTTACTCTCTTTAGAATCCTTTAGGTCTAGATACATTCCAGAAAGTGCCTCTAGGCAGAAAGCAAGAACACTTGTTGTATGACCAACCACATACATTATTTGTTATCTCTTTATCATGAATCATACCACTGTGCTGTCCATTGCTCTCATAAATTAAAGGGTTTTTTTCCTTCATTTATTTTGCTCTAGTCGTTAATTTTTTATAATTAAGGATTAACCCTGCCAGGGCTAGCCCTGGCTATGACCAGATTCCAGAGAGAAGGCAAGGAGTAGGCAAGGGAGAATTGAACCTAGCATGATGTTTGAGAGAATCTCGAATCCTCACTGATTAGCATCCAGAGTGCTTCTTTATTTATACAGAATTCAGTAAGCAGGGAGAGATTCATGTTGTTCCAGATCATAGATCCTATCATTTCTGTTCCAGACATGTGTTTCACTTCCTCTTGTACATCTTTTAGTCATCATTGATAAATCATAACAAAACAGTTCTCTTTTGCAATAATTTTTACTCATTGACCATAACCCAACTTTTAGGCAACTCTTGTAGTTTCAAAGACACTAGATAGAAAATCTCCAAGCCAGCCTGGACAGATCACCATGTCCTGAGCAATGTATTGTTAACTCTTAATGGTCAGAGTGCCCAAGAAGAATCCTCAGGCCAAAGCTGCTGCAGTTATTATTCAAATCTTGGCATAATACAATGTTTACATTTGATATCTTTATAGAATTTATTTATATGTCAAATTCTGACATTCTTTTGTTCCTTGATTATATGACACCACAGTGGCCTTGTACAAGCTAACTTTTCTAAGAAAGGGAGAGCCTGACACCTCATTCTTTTATCATCTTTCCACACCATTCTTTGCCCATCATTATAAGGCCCTGAGTAGGGCAGAGGTAACTTCAGCTAGTCTAACTTTGTTGTGGTATATGCCACATAATCACCAGAACATAGAGAAGGAGGAGACCTGCCATCTGATCTGCCGCCAACTCCTCTAGCCCACTGAATCTTGTTGACCTTTTAAAGTTTACTTTGTTTTGATTATCTTCTTCCTGAGTAAGTGCAGGGGTGGAATATCTGCAGGAGGTGGTGGCTCACACCTTTAGTCCCAGCACTCAGGAGGCAGAGACATGTGGATCTGTGTGAGTCTGAGGCCAGGCTGGTCTATAAACGAGTTCCAGGACAGGCTCCAGAGCAACAGAAAAACCCTGTCTCAAAAAAAAAAAACAAAAAAGAAACAAGCAAAAACAACAACAAAAAAGAATATCTCAGAGCCACATAAAGAGATCTCTGGCTTCCTTATGTGTGTCCCAACCTCCAAGTCCTAAGGAAACCCTTCAAGTAGATAAGGATAGCTGGGTGTTGGTGGCTGACACTTTTAATCCCAGCACTTGGAAGACAGAGCCAGGCGGATCTCTGTGAGTTCGAGGCCAGCCTGGTCTACAGAGCGAGATACAGGACAGGCACCAAAACTACACAGAGAAACGCTGTCTTGAAAAACAAACCAAAAAAAAGTAGATAAAGATAATCTCTTAAAATCTGGGGTGATTGGGCAGTATGCTCAGGACTTTCCTGAGGAATCTTAGCAGCCGTACTCCTGGGAGAAGGTACAAATGACTCATAAGAAATTTCCCATTAATCCAATATCCCCAAGTTGTACAAATACTAAAAGCCCACCTGCACCCAAACACTTGACATGTGGAGATGTAAACCAAAAGTGTTACAATACCATCATGCAGCTCAGCTTTGCTGAGTCTTCGTCAAGCTGCTGTGCTGGTTTTTTGACTTCTGCTGTTCCCAACAGACGTGGCTGAGCCATGTAGATGTAACCAACCTTCTTATTAAATAAGAAACACAGAACCAATGCAAAGAAGAAAGCCAAGAGGTCAGAGCTAAGAGCTAAAACCTTACCCTTCCTCCTGCAGTGGTCCTACCTCTCCGAACTAGAACTACCCCTGTATTAAAGTCTTTATATAGTGTTCCTGTTCTGCCTTCTCATTGGTTGTAATGATCGCCTCGTCACGGCCTGTCTGTATAGGCCTCCAGGTTTTCCATTCTTGGTATTGAGATTAAAGGCATGTGTATCCAATAATGGCTGTATCCCTGAACACACAGAGACTTACCCAGCTCTACCTACCAAGTGCTGGGATTACAAGTGTACGCCACCACTGCCCTGCTTTCCTATGGCTTGCTAATAGCTCTGACCCCCGAGCAACTTTATTTATTAACATACAAATAACATTTTAATACAAATAAAATATCACCATATTTCCCCTTTTCTATTTTAATAAAAAAGGAAAAAAGAAAAAGCTTATAACTAACATAAGAAAAACTATATACAAAAGTACAATAACTATATACAACATATACAAGTAATAAATACCTAAACAATGTCTAGTTCATTTGTATTTGACAAATTCAGAGAAAATAATTCCATTATCTATTCTATTGTATCTAATTCACTTTCTATCCTAATTAATCATCAACTATAACTAACTAATCTTCAACTCCCTCAGAGACCCAAGAAGGAAATAGTATTAGCTAATGAAAAAATAAAAAATAAAAACAGGAAGTATATGCAAGCAACTTCCAAAAAATTGTGAGTTGACAGAAACAGCCAGCTGCCTGGACAATCATCTGAGGTTTCACCGCAGTGTTGGGGCATCATCTTCAGCCTATGGGCTTAGCGTATCTGACAGACTCATTTATGAAGTGGAATGTACACAAGGTCAACAGTTCAACCTCACATTGGGTGAGAGCAGTCTATATACCAGAAATACCTGAATTCCACTAGTGTCATGTCGTGATTCAGGATTTTAGATTCTGGAAATTGTTGATTTTTTTAATTCAGCTGTCCATTCTTCTTGGCTATGTGTGTATGTGGCTTCATTTCAGCATCCCATTCTTCTCCACATCCCTCTATTAAATGCCATTCTTCTGTTGAGAGGTGTGAGCTTAATTACTCTTCAAGAATAACTGTTTCAGCTACCTCCCCATTGCACATCAGAAGCCACCGGCCCACTGCCTGTTCAGCTGCCTTCGAAGAAAAGGGCACTGTACCTTTCCCGGATTGCGAAGGCCACTTCAGGGATGGTGCCATATTGTCCTGGCCTCAGAAGATGCCTTTTGATAAAGCCATAACCACACTTGTTTTGACGAGAATCAGTAGTCCTTTGTTTCATGTCCTGTCTGTCCTGTTTGTCAGCAGTTGATTCGAGGATACTTTGTTGTCCAGTGGCTAACTTTTGCTACAATGAAAGTTAACTCCAATTGCAGTTTTTTCAATGCCCATATTTTCTCTGAAGTAGATTGGTACTGTCAGGAGCCGACATGTCTCACAGTCATAACAAAAAAGAAAAATGTTCCAAGTTATTAAAACATTTTAAATGCCATATTCTGTAGATCTCTGAAGGGTTTGAAGATAACATGTCTATCTAAAATATATCTATTCAATCTTGAAAACATACCTAATATAACTACAAGTTCTATTATAATGTCTAACTACTAACTTTCATTTCTTTATATCCTAATAGTTGGTAATAACAACATTCAAGGATCAGAAAATTGCATTACATTGTTAAATGAACGGTACAATTAGAAATATACATATAGCATTTTCTAACAATATCAATTTCAATATATATAATTTGTATTCAATATAAAACAATCCAATCTAATCCAATGTAAAGTATTTACATTTTTCTTTTCTTTTCTTTCTTTCTTTTTTTTTTAAAATAAGAACCTTAAATCTAATCTCCTTTGCTTAGCCCTTTTCCTCACCCTTGACAACAACTTGTAACCAACCCCCCTAATCAATGAAAATTATCCCAGACCCAAAACCCATTAAAAGACCAAAGAAAAACCACCCGCCCCACACCACCTCTTTGGGAATGTGGGCATTGTATTCTTGAAATTGCTTCCTGCTGGGTATTGGCGAAGATATCTTTATCCTGAAAAGAAAAATTTTTAGGTTAATTGTCAAATTCTAGGAAAGGTAACTATATCCTTCATTATCCAGTCTGTATATAATACCAAAGTTCAGGGTTTATCTCAAATCCTTATTCAAGTAGTCTTTGAGACTGGATCATCTCAGCTAGCTCTCTCAAAATTGCTCTGAACACTTTGCAGTTCAAAGCTGATCTGTAGATGATGTTTGTCAGCTTAGTGATGTTATTATTGTCCACGTGGAATTGTTGTTGTTGTGGGGCCCCATCTTCTTCCTGGAGACTTCAGTTGATGTTAGGCCTGACCGTGATTTCCTGAAAAAAACTGATAAGAGACTCGAACACAAAGACTATATATGCGGCTTTTTAGAATTAGTTAGTACTCTATATGACCATTTATATCTTAACAAAGTTTAAAATGTATATATATCTATATATATTAATCTTGTAAATTTTGATATAAATTTCATACTTTAAGAAAAGTTTAAAGAATCAGAATAGAATCAAAGAGTTGCGATTAGTAATAGAATAGTCCCTTAATTAATTTGGCCTTTCTCCTGTCTCATAGCAGAAGATGGCTCTTTTCTTCTGGCATGATACAGAGAGTTTGCATTTTCCTTTTAACAACATGCTTGAGTTTAAAGAAGGAGAGAGCCATTTTCCAACTCCAAAGTCATCTTTAAATTTTAATTGAACTGGGACTATTAGAAGTTAAATAGTGTTAAATCTTTAAAGAAAAGCAGAAACAAACATTTAGGAAGACATAAAATTTTTTAGATAACATACCCATACGCCATTTCACTCTGTTTCTTAGGATAGATGATTTGTCCCTTTTCTTCAGTTGTCTCATTTGTCCAGTGTTCTTCAAATTCCTTAACCTTCATTCTCATAAAAGACAAAAACAAAAACCTTTCCCCAAGGTTTTTTGGGGATGTTCCTTTTTGGCAAGTTATTATCTGATTAAATGAAAAGGCATATGTTACTGGTGTAAGTTAGTTTAAATTGGATGTTCATGATAGTTGATGAACTATCACCTCCTCTAATTAAGAGGTCTCTCTTGTTCAAATTGAACCTTTATCAATTTTGATGGTACCCACAGCTTATCTTCTCCTGTAGAAATAAAAGCAAAACCTCGTCCCCAATGTAATACATATCCTGTTTCCATTCTGAGGTCAGCACATCCTTAAAGTATATAGGTTGATTTAATTCTGTAGTTTTTTCTATTATCCAATGTCTCTCTGCAGCTGTTGTTCCTTTCTCATTGGCATTGAGAAAATTCAAAGTTAATAGAGCATTATGTAGTCTATTTCTGGAGGTTTTTGTTACTCCTTTTTGTTTATTTAGCATATCCTTTAGAGTTCTGTTTGATCTTTCTATAACTGCTTGACCTGTAGGATTATGTGGTATACCTGTAATATGCTTTCTATTGTAATAAGCAAAAAACTGTTTCATTTTAACAGAGACATATGATGGAGCATTGTCAGTTTTGATTTGTGCAGGTATACCCATGATGGCCATAACTTCTAGCAAATTAGTGATTACAGAATCAGCTTTTTCAGAACTCAAAGCAGTTGCCCATTGAAATCCTGAATAAGTATCGATAGTGTGGTGTACATATTTCAATTTTCCAAATTCTGCAAAGTGAAACATGTCCATCTGCCAGATTTCATTCCTCTGAGTACCCTTTGGGTTATATCCTGCTGGTAATGATGTTTGATTGTAGAAGGAACAAGTAGGACATTTCTATTTCTTTGGCTTGTTGCCAGGTTATGGAAAAATCCTTCTTTAAACCTTTACTATTGACATGATGTTTTTTATGAAATTCTGAGGTCTCCAGCACATTTCCTATCAATAATTTATCAATCTCATCATTGCCTTGTGCTAGACGGCCTGGCAGACCAGTATGAGATCGGATGTGAGTTATATACAAAGGATGACTCCTTTTTCTGATTGTATCTTGTAATTGAATAAATAATGAAGTTAATTCTGAAGCATCGTGGATAAATTCTGCAGTCTCAATATGTAATACTACTCTTTCAGCATACTGAGAGTCAGTTACTACATTGAGAGGTTCTGAAAAATCCATTAATACCAACAGAATAGCATACAATTCTGATTTTTGAACTGAATTATAACGACTTTGAACCACTTTACTTAAATTTTCTGATTTATAACCTGCCTTTCCTTGTTTGTTGGCATCTGTATAAAATGTACGAACTCCAGATATGGGTTTTTCCTCACAATTCGAGGCAAGATCCAATCAGCTCTCTTTATAAGATCAATTCTATCGCTTTTGGGATATTTGCTGTTAATTTCTCCCAAAAAAATTACTACAAGCTTTTTTCCAAGCTTCATTTTCTATCCATAATTTTTCAATATCCTCCTTAGTTAAAGGTACAACAATTTCTGCTGGGTCTATTCCTGCTAATTGATGAAGTCTCAATTTTCCTTTCCAAATCAAGTCAGAGATTTTTTTTCCACATAAGTTTTTAATTTTTTATTTGGTTTATTTGGTAAAAATATCCATTCCAATATAATATCTTCCCTTTGCATTAATATTCCTGTTGGAGAATGCCTAGAAGGTAAAATAATCAAAATGCAATCCAGCTTTGGATCAACACGATCTACGTGCCCTTCATGTACTTTCTTTTGTACCAAGGCCAGTTCTTTCTCAGCTTCAGGTGATAATTCTCTTGGACTATTCAAGTCCTTATCACCTTCTAAGGTTTTAAACAAATTATTCAGTTCATCATTTTTTACCCCAACAATAGTTCATAGATGAGAAATGTCTCCAAACAATCTCTGAAAGTCATTAAGAGTCTGTAGTCTATCTCTCCTAATTTGCACCTTTTGAGGTCTAATTTTTTGAAGTTCTATTTTATATCCTAAATAATTAATAGAGTCTCTTCTTTGCATCTTTTCAGGAGCAATTTGTAATCCCCAGCAAGGCAAAATTTTCTTTACTTCTTCAAACATTCTTTCTAAAGTATCTGCATTTGAGTCAGCTAATAAAATATCATCCATATAATGATAAATTATAGATTTAGGAAATTTTTTACGTACCACTTCTAATGGCTGTTTTACAAAATATTGGCACAAAGTTGGGCTATTCAATATTCCCTATGGGAGAACCCTCCACTGAAATCTTTTAACCAGTTGAGAATTATTATAAGTAGGCACTGTGAAAGCAAATTTTTCTCTGTCTTTTTCTTGTAACAGTATTGAAAAGAAACAGTCTTTTAAATCAATAACTATGAGAGGCCATCCTTTTGGTAACAGAGTAGGCAAAGGAATTCCAGATTGTAAAGAGCCCATTGGCTGAATTACTTTGTTAATTGCTCTAAGGTCTGTTACCATTCTCCATTTACCAGATTTCTTTTTAATAACAAATACAGGAGAATTCCAAGGGTTGGTTGATTCTTCAATATGATGAGCATTTAACTGTTCTTCCACCAGCTCTTGTAAAGCCTGGAGTTTCTCTGTTGTTAAAGGCCATTGCTTAACCCATACAGGCTTGTCTGTTGACCATTTTAAAGGTAGAGCTGTTGATGTTTTTGGAAAATTATCAGTTGTTGTGCCCTGTTCTTGTATGACATGGATGGCTGGTGAGCACTCATTAGAATAATATCTTTTAATATTTCTCTCAGAAACATGTACTAATTTATGATTTGTTTCTGAGATTGGAGGGATATTAATCTGAGTATTCCATTGTTGTAACAAATCTCGACCCCACAGGTTCATAGCTATGTTAGCCATATATGGTTTTAATTTTCCTTTCTGTCCTTCTGGACCTATACATTCAAGCCATCTTGCACTTTGTTTCACTCGAGATAATGTCCCAATTCCTAACAGTTGAACATTTACCTCCTGAAGAGGCCAAGTTGGATGCCAAAATTCTGGTGCAATTATGGTAATGTCAACACCTGTGTCTACCAGACCAGACAACAAAACACCATTTATCTTTATTGTTAGTTTTGGTCTTTGTTCGTTAATCGAAGTTTGCCAAAAAATTTTCTTTATGTTTTTTCCTGAATTTCTTATTTTTTCTGTTTCATCATCTCGACTAACATGATTTATTCCAATAGACATTTGGTTATTTAGTTGCTTTGAGTAGGGGTTTCCTCTACAACTGCAGGAAAGGTTTGAACTGGATTTACTGTGGGGGCCTGCCTGAGGCCCCTCTGGGAGTTTCCCGAAGCTTGAGGCAGAGGATTACCCTGTCTGTCCCTTGTTGATCTACATTCATTGGTCCAGTGTTTTCCCTTACCACATCTTCTGCATACTCCAGAAGGAAGAGGCATTCTGTTGCCAGTGTTCCTTGAAGAAACATTATTTCTAGGAATGACCTGTTTACAATCTCTTTTCAAATGTCCTTGCTTTCCACATCCAAAACATCTAACATTGCTCAAACCTTTTGAAATTGCTTTTCCTACCCACATATCATCATGGTCATAAGCCTCAACATTAACTGTATCTCTAATCCAATCTTCCAAAGGTGCAGATCTTGCCTTTAATGGCCTGATTATTCTTTTGCATGCTGCATTTGCATTCTCAAAGGCCAAAGATTCAATTATTATCTGACTAGCCTCTGAATTTGGCACCATTTCCTGTACTGCTGAAGTCAATCTTTGTAAGAAATCTGTGAAAAATTCTTTTGGGCCCTGTATAACCTTTGTAAATGACTCAGTTTTTTTTCCTGGTTCTTCAACTCTGTCTCATGCATTCAAAGCTGCCGTTCGACATAGAACTAGGGTTTGGACATCATATAAACATTGTGTTTCTACTGAAGCATATTGGCCTTCTCCAATAAGCTGATCCTGGCAGACTTGTATTCCGCTATCCCTCCATTGTTTTTCTATATTTTTAGCCTCATTATTGAACCACATTTTCCACTGGAGATGTTGTCCGGGTTCAAGAACAGCCTGTGCCAATTCCCGCCAGTCCTTTGGTATAATCCTATTACAAGTTGACCAGGTGTTTAACATTTGCTTTACATATGGGGAGTTCATGCCATAAGATGCTATTGCCTCCTTAAATCTTCGTAGGTCTAACATTTTAACTGGAGCCCAAGTATTTTGTTCATTCTCTTCATCAGGTAGCTGCTGTATGGCTACCGGATAAATTAAGGGTGATTGTGTGAAAACTGGCTTTCTTTCTGTAACCTTATGATCCAATTTTGAAACAACTTCACTGTTTATTTCTTCTGTCTGAGTTTGAATTTCTCTATAATTCATTTTTACTGGTTTAACAAGTTTTTCTAAGACTGTTATCCTGGCACTTAAATTGACTATCTTTTTAAATAGTAAAATGAGGATAAGAAAAGTAATAAACTGAATAATTCGATCAATATTAATCTTTTCATATAGTTGTTCCATTGTCAGAGTGCCTAAAATTTCAAACAAAGCCCAATTTTCTTCCAATGTACACATAAAGCCCATTTTTTTTAAAAATTTTTATTTTGCAATACAATTCAGTTCTACATATCAGCCACAGATTCCCTTGTTCTCCCCCCTCCCGCCCCCCTCACCTTCCCCCCAACCCGCCCCCCCCATTCCATTCTCCTCCAGGGCAAAGCCTTCCCCACAGACTGAGATCAACCTGGTGGACTCAGTCCAGGTATGTCCAGTCCCCTCCTCCCAGGCCGAGCCAAGGGACCCTGCATAGGCCCCAGGTTTCAAACAGCTGACTCATGCAATGAGCACAGGACCCGGTCCCACTGCCTGGATGCCTCCCAAACAGATCAGGCCAATCAACTGTCTCACCCACTCAGAGGGCCTGATCCAGTTGGTGACCCCTCAGCCATTGGTTCATATTTCATGTGTTTCCGTTCGTTTGGCTATTTGTCTCTGTGCTTTACCCAACCTTGGTCTCAACAATTCTCTCTCATATAAACCCTCCTCATTCTAGCTAATTGGACTCCCAGAGATCCACCTGGGGCCTAGTCATGGATCTCTGCATCCAGATCCCTCAGTAGTTGGATGAGGTTTCTAGCACGACAATTAGGGTGTTTGAAAGCCCATTTTTTTTAATGTAGAAAAAAATTCTCTTTTAAATAGATATGTTAATTGACTTACCAAGTCTGGGTAGAACAGTAGAATCCCAGGGAATTTCAAAACAACCACCTGGTGTTCGAGGTGTGAATCCAGAGAGAGAGAGAGAGAGAGAGAGAGAGAGTTGCAAGTAGCTCCAGCTGCGGGTCAGTCAGGCCTGGGCCCGAGCTAGGCAGCCGGGCGCCCAGGCCGGAAACTGGACCTGCCGCCAAGCCAAGCCAAGCGGTTTTTAATGGATTCTTGTCACGTTGGGCGCCAAATGTAGATGTAACCAACCTTCTTATTAAATAAGAAACACAGAACCAATGCAAAGAAGAAAGCCAAGAGGTCAGAGCTAAGAGCTAAAACCTTACCCTTCCTCCTGCAGTGGTCCTACCTCTCCGAACTAGAACTACCCCTGTGTTAAAGTCTTTATATAGTGTTCCTGTTCTGCCTTCTCATTGGCTGTAAACCCAACCACATGATCGCCTCATCACGGCCTGTCTGTATAGGCCTCCAGGTTTTCCATGCTTGGTATTGAGATTAAAGGCATGTGTATCCAATAATGGCTGTATCCCTGAACACACAGAGACTTACCCAGCTCTACCTACCAAGTGCTAGGATTACAAGTGTACGCCACCACTGCCCTGCTTTCCTATGGCTTGCTAATAGCTCTGACCCCCAGGCAACTTTATTTATTAACATACAAATAACATTTTAATACAAATAAAATATCACCATAGAGCCACAAGCCTCTTCCAGTTACTCTGTTATGACTAGGGGCAAAATTTCCTTCCTTGTTTTCTTCTTGTAACTTCTATGTATTTATGAATTAAACAAACAAACAAAAACATATGGAGGAGAAGCCTGAGCCAAAGATAAAGGACCAGACAGAGTGGGGTTCTAAGTTTGGAAATCTTGGAATACAGAGCTTGCTGACCCTTGTGTCTGAAAATTCCAGTCTAGAAAGAGAGACCCTAAAGTCAAAGAAAGTGGGTGTGGCTGTGAACTTGAGTCCTCTAGAGTCTTGATTTTCTGTCTCCTCATTTCTGATTCTGCAGAACGGAGAATGAGCGAAGGTCTTGGCCTTACTGCGTCTACAGCAACAGTTTCTTAGAAGCAGGTTCTCAGGCAAGCCCACAAACTGAAAAGTATTTATCATTGCACACTAGGGCCTTTCATTGCAAATAGGTTACCTGGGCTCTGTTGTGTGTTAAAGGGACTCTTGTGGACTGACCAGTGAAGTGGATAGACTGTCCACATTTTAATGCATTTCAAAAATGCCTCAAAATAAAAAGTGTAACTTGAGGTTGGTCCCTGTGTGGAGGTTAGGGAGAGGCTGAGCTTCTCAAACAGGGTCCTGCCACCTAAATGGAATGCACACAGAGAGAGGAGAATAGCTCCCCCAGGTGAGCTCTCCCTTTGCTCCCAAAAGGACCAAGCAGATTCCATAACAGGCTGCTCAGACTTCCCTCAAAGATCAGGCCTCAATTTCAGTTTCCTGAGACTGGAGCAATCAGTTTCTGGGAGGGCCAAGAACAAAAGACATAATTCTTGCAGTAGCTCCCTTTCTGCACGTACTCTGACCACTCAAGGTTCAGCCAGTTGTTTACTGTCTGGGACCCGTCACCAACTTAGAGCTATGTGCATGGGTCAAGGTGAATGTGTGAGGCCAGCCAGCCTTCATGTTAGCTCAAGGACAGAGCCTGGGCCACTGAGTCAGCCCCCACAGTCAGTACATGCTAGGCCAGCCTGCCCCCATGGCAGCTCAAGTTCAAAGCCTTGGTCTTATCCAGGTCTGTCCCCAAAATGATAACTGTAACCCCCAACCAGTAAATTCAAATGTTACACACCCTCACTCAACCATATTACGCAAAGGCTTGTACCACTCTGTTTGAAGTTTTTCCCTTTAAAAACCCCTCACCCTGAGAGCTCAGGGCCATCCTCCTTCACCTGGCTAGCCAGTGTGTTGGACAAGGCCAAGTCCAGGCTTGCTTATTTAATAAACCCCTTTGTACTTGCATCGAATATTGGCTCTGTGATGGTCTTGCTCAAGGGTCTCGTGATTTATCCACAACAATCCTTTCCATGTCTGCACTAAGGAGCCCCAGAAAAGGGGGAAAGTTTCCCTGGACTGAGCCTGAAGGAAAAGACAAAGTTCCACTCCTTTCTCTTTCATGATTGATGTCTCCTTAGTACCAATTATCAGTAAAACCTACCATTCTCTGGGGGAAAGACCCCTGGGCTGGGCAAGGAGACCAATGCCAGATAACACATTGTGAACAGAACAATTTTCCCTTCTGTCCAACACTGACCAAGGAAACTTGAACCAACTTTCTCTAGGTCATTTTTAAAGAATTAAAGACAGTTCCTGAAAAGGTTTCCTTTGTCACCTAGTTGGCCCCAGATATTAGAAAAAAAAGGTAGAAAAGTTAAAGAAGTTAAAGATATTAATAGGTCTCAGTGGCTGGAGGTACCTTAGAGAGTGTT
Source organism: Peromyscus eremicus (assembly GCF_949786415.1). Taxonomy (NCBI): domain Eukaryota; kingdom Metazoa; phylum Chordata; class Mammalia; order Rodentia; family Cricetidae; genus Peromyscus; species Peromyscus eremicus. Next base: position 8,118,568 of record NC_081424.1, on the reverse strand, counting down.
TAACAATGGAGAACTAATTGGACAAGACTTTTTGCATAAAATGAAGCCACTGTCACCTTCTCTAATGATGAGACAGTTAGACTTACAGATACACAGCAAAATTTTGTTGTCTCACCCTCTGTCAGAAGAAACCAACCCTCAGGACTGGCCCAACACCAAGCTTCTATAATTGTTCAACTAACCAATTCAGCTACCTCCATCCAGATTAAACAATACCCAAAGACACTGAAAAGAAAAAAGAAAATTGCAGCCCTCATTGCCTGGCTTGAAGAGACAGGCATCCTAGTGCCCTGCCAGTCACCCCCAGTGGGCCAGATCTTGGTGAAGTCAGTTTTTCCAGAGTTCACCAGGGTCTTGGTCTCTCATTTGGACCTCCTCCTTGGTAAGGGCTCTCTGCTTTGGGTTCACTTGAGCACAAACCTGGCATCTGGCTGAGACACCCTGCACTAGACAGTCCAGTCAGGCATAACATACTTTGGTCTGAGCAAATCAGAAAATTTTGTGGACCCCAGATGAGTAACCTGGTGGAGGTCAGTTACCAACAGTCCTGCTGGTTGTTTCTGGGAGAATGATCTTTCTCTCTGGTGTCCTCCATCAGCCTGTGGCTTTGGGTTTGAGCTTCCCATTCCTTCCTTTACCATAGCATCTCAGGCAGTACTGGATTGGGCCCTGGTATGTTATCAGCGGATCAATAGGACCCACTGGTCTTAGGGCCCTTTGTCTGGCAGCCAGGTCAGAAGCCCAACAATAGAGGACAGCAATCTGTAGGGGGAGCCAAATAGCCTCTAAGAGGGCCAAGATTTTTTAATATCCTTTTTCTGAGAGGTGAGAAGCCCTCTTTCTCTGTAGATCATACTGTGGTATGATCATACACAGTAGTAAAAGCATACAGACTGACAGTCTGTGTTATAATGGTGGAGTTTTCTTTTTCCATCTGAGAGTCTGGGTCAGATCAATCAGTTCTGCTCTCTGGGCTGAGGTACCAGGCTTGTGCTCAAATCATTTTGATGAAAGTAACTACCACAGCTCCCATATACCTGGTTTCATCTTTCATCTCCTGAAAGCCATGGATGAACACCTGCGTCATCAGGAAAGAGGGTAGCTGAATTGATGGTCATAGGTTTCTCAGCCTGGACTTAAGAGTGGTCCAAGAGTAGGACCTGGTACTGGGTCACACAGGCATTAGTCACCAGCGTTCTGGTGTTCCTCAGAAGAGGGCCTCAACTGTGTCATGGGGTGTTGTGACCCAGAGTTAACTTGTTTGCTTTCTTTCATTAAACTAGCAAGAGCTGCCATAGCGCTTAGACAGATGGGCCATCCTGTGACTACAGGGTCCAGTCACTTGGACAGGTATGGCACAGCGCATTTCCATGGCCTCAAAGTTTAGGTTAAAACCCTGTTTTGTTTCATGGACAGAATATGATCAAGTTTGGAGACATCTGGAAGTTCTAGGGCTGGCGCAGAAGTCAAAGCTGTTTTTAAAGCCTCAGATGCCATTTGTTTAGTCTAAGTCCAGATTAGTGGCTTAGTGACCCACTTCGTGCCGGTGTATAGAGGTTTTTCTGTTTTCACAAACTCTGGAACCCAGGGGCAGCAAACTCCAGCTGCATCTAGAAACTCTTGGACTTGCCTCTTGGTCTTTGGAGTTGGGGTCTGAAGGATGGCAGCAATCCTACTCTGAGACTGGCTCCTTTTGCCTCCCTTCAGCTGGTAGCAAAGATAGGTAGCCTTCTACAAAGTTGGGCTTTCTTAGCTGACGTTTTGTAGCCCAAGGTCTGCAGCTCTGGTAGCAGTCCCTCTGTGACCCTTTCACAATCTATTCCCATGAGAAACCTCTGATGGAAGGACAGGAAGTCTGTATTCAGTGTCTTTAAATCTTGGGGCAACCTGGTCCAGGTATGTTGCTCATTGTAACCTCCCTCTGGTTCTCTCCACTTAAAAGCAAAGATGGGTTGACTCACCTCTGCCAATGAGAGGCTGAAGAATGCATCTTTCAGGGCCAAGACAGTGTACACCTGTTTCTCTGGAAGAATCAGACTCCTCAGAATCAGAGGTCCCAGATTTCTTCACAGACAGGAGAGGCCTAGTGGGGTGCGATAAAAGTACTTGCTAGTTTTTATAGATACCTTTTCCAGGTGGATAGAAGTGCTCCCTATTCTGACTTAAAAAGCTCCTCCAGCAACTGGTCTCTGTTTTGGCCTCCTGCTAGCAATGGGATCCATTGGACTGGCTTTCATAGACAAACCCTCTCAGTTAATAGCTAAAGCTTTAAAACTTCATTGTGCATACAGACCTCAGAGTTCTGGGCAGGTTTAAAAAAATAAACAGGATATTAAAAACAACAATTACACTATGGATCCACCACACTCGGGTCAAGAAAGCAGAGGCCACCAACTCTGCTGCCAAATGGTCTGTCTCTGGACATCAGAATTAAGGTTTCAATAGTCTCCAGTCCCTTCCACCCCTTGCCCCTCTACGTCCTCCTGAATAACGTGGCCCACACCCCACTGTCCTCAGGCCTAGACCTAGGAACTGAGGGAGACAGATACAGGGGAAGTGACACCGAATATGGTGGCAGACCAGCAGCCCATACTCCATCTCGACCTTCACTGATGCCCACTTTAAGCGTCTGGTTGTAAGGAGAAAAGAAATGATATGGGAATTTATCTTTTGAGACAGGAATACAGAGTATATAATTCTATACATGTCCTGTGGCTGCCTCTCCCCTCCCCAGTTGCCAGAAACGAGGGAATTTCCATGGCAAAATGTGGGGTTGTAAAACTGAGACTTCCAAAAAAGCTCCTTTTAAAAGATTCTGGCTTTTTGGAAACAGGAAAAACCTGGGGAATCAGACTCTATGCCACAGGAAGGGACCCTGGGGGATGGAGTTAATCATTCCCAGCCAAAACTCAGCCAGGATTGTTGGTTATGCTTAGACACCTGGCCCCTGTACTACACAGGATAGGTACTAACCAGCCTGTCAGATCATTGACTGACAAAATTCACTGTGACTGGGGGCAGCCCAAAATAATGTTGGAGGATTTATAAGGACTAAAACTTATCGAATATCCAAAACCTTTATCCTAGGCACTTTCCCTTATTCTGATGCCTGCTATTCTGCTTTATGGGTTAATTTACATGTATAACAGCAATATTACTGGGCCTCTGAGACTACTTCATAGACATATATTAATGATTTGGCTAAATGTGCCTCTTCTGATGCTTTCCAGACTAAGCAGACAGATTGACAGGTGGATAGAAGTGCTCCCCATTTGGACTTAATAAAGCTAATAAAGACTTTCTGTTGGCTTAAACCCATGTCTGATCAGTCTTCTCTGGTAATTAGCCTGTGACAGTTGGGATATCCTCCTCAGTTTCCATCTTAGTTTTTGAGACAGGGTCTCTTACTGAAGCTGTAAATCACTGTTGCAGAATATTTGTTTACACCATAAAGATGTGTCTCTGCCTAAGGTGCCTTCTGATTGGTTTAATAAAGAGCTAATTGTCCAATAGCAAGACAGGACAGAATAGACGAGACTTCTGGGCAGAGAGAGAACTCTGGGAAGAAGAAAGGCAGAGATGTGAGACAAGTCGGACATACAGTACAGAGGAGAAGTAACTGAGCCATGTGGCAGAACATAGCTTAACAAAACCAGGTTAATTTGAGTTATAAGAGCTAGCTGGGGGAAAGCCTAAGTTAAAGCTAAGCTTTCATAATTAATAGTAAGTCTCCATGTCATTATCTGCAGGCTGATGGTTCAAGAAAGTCTGACAAGACAGCGTACTACAACTCACTGATTCAGCCAGGAAAGCCCAAGGATTTTCCCATCTTTGCCTTCCCAAGAACTTGGACTGGCCCAGCTTTTACACACAAGCACTTCACTGACTGAGCCGTTCACCAGTCCCCATTTCCTTTTCTTTGTGGGCCCCATCATCTGACTTCTTGCAGAAAACTCTAAGCTTGAATGATTTCACCAAAGAGTTTCTCCCAACTCTGAGCCATCCAGGGAACTCCATTTTGTAAAACCCAAGTTTGTTCATGTCCCTTCTCTGCGTAACATATAGCCAGGTCCCTGCATTTGTCGTCTTTCTGCCAGTAATCAACTTGTAAAGAGAAGGGGTTTGTTTGAGGTCATAGTTTATGTTCAGTCGGCCCTACTGCTCTTGGTCCTGTGGTGAGGATGCCCACCATGGCAAAGGTGATGGCAGAGGAAGACCACTCACCTCTGGTCACAAAGCAAAAGAGAAAGGGGGAAGAAGGGGCCTAGGATCCAATTATCTCCTTCAAGGACATACCTCCAATGACCTGGAGACCTCCTAACACCTCCTTAAAGAGCCCACCAGTTTCCAATCATACCACAGTGGGGTCTGAACCTTTACTATGTGTGCCTTTAGGAATACTTAAGATCCAAAGTAAAGTTCTATTGCCCACAGAGCCAAGGGCACCTTCTATAGGAGCCTGACTCGGCATGTGCTCTCCCACCAGCTCTGCCCGATTTTACCCCTCGTATCTCCTGCCTCTCTTTGCTACTTCTCACCCATTCCTCAGCTTCACTAACAACACACGCCCTTTTGCAATTCTTGCCTTTGACCTATGTTGTTTATTCTTCCTAGACTATACACCCTCTCTTCTCTCTGTGTGTAAATTCTTATTCATTATTTATTCATCAGGGACGACTCACAAACTGGTCACCTCCCTGTTGATGACTTCCCTGAGCCACCAAGATACACTTAGTCACTTCTGAAGTCTTATTCCCCTTTGCCCTTTGCTCTGGAAGTGGCCATTGTTCATACACTGATCGCATGACCTCTTTGAATACCTTCTCTGTTAGTCAATTATTTAACCATGGAAATACCATTTTCCTGAGATGGAACCTAGAAAGCCAAAATTTTACTTGTAATCAGCAAGAAACTGAAGGACCCAGAATTTTCTAATCAAGTGTGCATGCATAGAACTCTCCCAAGCCAACAGAATGAGTCATGTGTGTTCCAGGGAAGTGAGGCAGGAGTCTGGTCATCTAGCAAGGTCTATGTAGACAGGTCTTTGGTTCTTGGGGTGGCCAGTGGTAGAGTTGTGGTAAGTAGTCTCTGGTGCTCAGAGACAATGAGATCATTTGCTAGAGTATCTTGTCAGGGTGGCTAGGAATGTTTCAGTCCCCAGGTTTCCCAGATATTTTACAAATCATCTAATGTCCCTGGATGAATGAACTCCACCAACAAGTCTGAATACATCTTCATTTGTAGCTACTGAAAAGTAATGTCTGAAATACCTTGGTTAGAAACTGTATCAATTTTACTACATGTTATCTGTTTGCTTGTCTTGCTGTGCTACATTAACCCCAGCTACTGTGTGTTCTATGTAGTGTGCTTCCAATTTCCTTTGTCTTGTCTGGTTTTGTTTTCCTTTGGAGACAGGGTCTTGTTGGGAGCTTGTGGCCCAATTTCAGACCAGTATATTAGTGCTTGTGCAATGGGTGTACAGATGAAGCAAAAGCCCACAGGGACATTCTCACTTGGCAAGGACAGTGGACTTCAGGACAGCACAGAATACTGCTGGGACCGGGCAGCCTGCATGCTCTCTTCTCTCTCGTAGGACTGATGATTCTCTTGGAGATTTTAGTGTCATTTTGTTAGTCATGTATGGGACAGATGTGATCATTCCTGGAAACCCCATTTTTTCTCAAATATTTTTTCCCTAAAATTCTTTGGGAGCTGATGCTTCTCAGGTTTCTTGTCTGGGGATGCCAGCTATCACTCAGACCCCACGAGTTGTCTGATTCAGTGCTGACAGGATCAGAGGCAGGTCATCCCTATTTCTGTAAATATGTTTTGAATGAGATTGTTGTTCTTGAAATGTGTGCCTGCTTATCACCTTTAAGTTTTGTAAAGACAGGATATACCTGGCTTGATATTTGGCCGAGCTAGCAAAATGATAAGTGTTGTTTTTAGTTTAAAGATTCTTTGACCTAAAAGTTGGGAAAAACATATTTGACATATTTGTTTTTGCTGGAGGTTAACGTTGGAGGATGGGGAAAGCTTGTTTGTTATTATGGAAAAAACGTGCTTGTTTTTGATGTATAAATAAAGACAGCTGTGGGAGATCTGCTCCCATGTTTTCCCAAGGATACTCTTGAGGAGGGAGAATGGAGAAATATTTAGATAGAAATACAGAGGGAAAGAGACAGATAGAAACACAGGATAGCCTCGGGAGGGACTGGATCATTATCCACTGGCCCCTTCCGTCTCTTCTAAAGGGCTCTTTATAGGAATGTCAAGGGGTGGAGCAAAAGACCTCCCCCTAGCACAGCCAAGTACAGACCCTTCCGATCACCTAGTAACCATGTACATAGTCAAGCAATCCTCTAGTGCAGCCCTGCTGGGTAAAGCAAGCTCAGATCTCACTAGGAAACCTCTGTGGGCCTCCACAGACAACCGAAGATATTTGGGGCCAGCTACATCTGTGAAACTCATCTAGTGGTCGGAAAATTGATTTCTTTGAGCTGAAGCCCCTTCCCTGTCTCAGGACCTGAACACAGGCTGCAGCAGGACCGAGGCAGGGTCTGTCTCCTGGGAATCCTCCTGCATCAGCTTCCTGAGTATGTAGATTATAAGCATGAATTATTATGCCTGGCTTTTTAAACTTTAAAGCTAGTTTAATCTGGACTGGCCTCAAATATGTGTGGTAAACCATTTACTTCAGCTTCTTAAGTGCTGGGATGTAAGCATCTGCCCCCATGCCAACTTGGTTTGGCATTTTTGAGGGTTTCCCTGTGTGGTATAGGCTAGCCTGAAATTGATCGTCCCCATTTCAACCTCCCAAGGGCTAGAGTGATAGGCCTGTGCCATGATGCCCAGTTTAATTTTAATTTCTTGAACAATTTATATTGCAATTATATGTTAAATGCCTACTCTGTGTCATGTCCTGTTCTAGTCATTAAGAGCATAATAATGGAGAGACCCTTGTGAGTTTTGTTTATGTGAGATGTGCAGTCTAAAAGCCTAAATATTTTAGATGTCCAACTGGGTCAGCAGCACCAAATGGTTTGATTAAAATTTTCAATTAATGTCTATTTGTGCCTTGAAAATATAAAGGAAAATGAGAAATGCCCTTCATTTCTCTTAGGCTAATAGGAGACAGAGGTGTGTCAACTATTCACTTGACTGCAATGGAAAAGTGTGATAAAAGAAACGTAATTGGGATTCATAAGTGGCACAAAGCAAGGGAGGGGCTTGCTTGGAAGGTCAAGAATGAAGAACTGAATTACTAAAATTAGAAAAAAAGAACTTAGAGTCTTCACAAATCTGAGTAAACACACAGGATGTCCTCCCTTCATTCCCCTCGTTTCTTCTGTTTTCCCATTCCTCTCTTCCCTTCTATGTCTTTTGTACTATTATCACTACCCTTTGAGCAGCTGAAGGGCCAGATTTTACAAATCCTTATTGCTAATTCCCTTTCCATGTCCTTAATATCTTAGGCTGGGACTTTTCATAAGTCCCATATGCCTTGAAGTAGCTAATGATTTCTTACCTTTTGATGTACATTGTCCACGTCTCTCAGTGCCCTCCAAGTCAGGACTTGGCTCTGGTTTCTTTGTATTTTACTCTGGTTTCTTTGTCCTCCTCTCTGTCCGTCTTTCTTTCTTTTTGAGGAGGGAAGGAGGTGGATAGGGTTGCATTTTATATCTCTGGCTGCTCTGGAGCTTGCTAGGTAGACCAGGCTGCCCTCAAACTCAGAGATGTGATGGCTTCTGCCTCCCCGCTCATTAAAAGTGAGTGCAAATACACCCAGCATGCCTGCTTCCTTCAGACAGTGTCTCACTCAATGGTCCAGACAGGCCTGGAACTTATCATGTAGCCCAGGCTGGCTCAACTCCTGCCGGTTCTATTGCTTTGGTCTTTTGAGAAGTGTTTGGGTTACAGTGCAAGCTAGAATACCTGGCTTAGAATATCAAGTTTTGACGAAGATCTCAAAAAACTGGAATATTCAAATGCTGTTGAAGAATCATGAAAATGCTACAAAACCATATTTGACAGTTTACCAGCAGAATTCACCAATGCTGAGCACATGCACATACTACTACTCAGAGCTTGAGCCACCGTGTGTGTGTGTGTGTGTGTGTGTGTGTGTGTGTGTGTAAAACAGAAGTGAATGCTTATTCATCGACTGTCTGAGAATTACATCAGCTTTATTTATGATTTTATTATGATTGCTCCAGCATGACAACACTCTAAATGTCCATCCATAGTTGACTGTGGTATAGTCAGACCATGCAATAGCAATATAAAAATATTTTTAAATGGCTAGAAGCAAGAATATGAATGGTGTTCACCAATTAATACTGGGTAAATGATCAGAGTTTCCAATGAAAAGAACACATATTTTGATTCCTTTAAGTGAAGTTCCAGAACAGGCAGTTTACCCCTGGTGAGAAGAATTGGATTAATGGGTGACTTTTCCAGGGCCACCCATTCATGACACGGGAAGGCTTAGGAGGGAGATTCTGAAGTGGAGACAACTTTTACAGTGACATTTTATCTGATCTGGTTTGCTTTTGTTTGGTTTTACTTGTTTTGTTTAATTCTTTATCAGTTAGGATCAAGCCCAGTGCTTCTAGATTTCTAATCAAGCACTTACCATTCAGCTCAAGCCCCAACTTTGTTGGTGTTTTAAAAGCCTCTTGCAAAAGGATTTTGTAAAACAATGTCATCTGCCCTTCACTGAAAACATCTTACACCACCAACCAGATAAATATGAAAAATCCCAAGTTCCTTATGTTTTACATTTTTTGTATTGTTTTGTTTTTGAGACAGAGTCTCTCTATAGAGCCATGACAGTCCTGGAATTAGCTATGTAGACCAAGTGGCCTTGAACTTACAAATATCTACCTGCCTCTGCCTCCCAAGTCCTGGGATCAACGGCACATGCTACCACCGCCTGGCATGATTTGTGTGTTTTAACCATATGTAGTTTATGTCCTGATACAAGTGTCAGGGAAATGATGAAATACCAATGCATGCTCTCTGGATGAGTACATGAAGGAATGAAAGCCTGACCTGCATCTTCAAAGACCAGAAGAAGGCATTGCGGCTTGGTGGCGGTCAGTTTTACAGCAGTGTTCTTAATGCTCTTCGTATTCTGACGATGCCCAAAGAATTGCTAGTGTACCTCTGTCCTGAATATCACTGCCTTTGCTACTTAGTCATTTTAGTTAGTAGCGCTTCAGTAAAGAAAGTGATGAGCAGTAAAAATAGGTGACGCGTACCTTATGGGGCTGGCATTTAATTCACTGTGAGGGATATACTGAGCCTTTTCAGAACTGGAAGGCTTGGCTAATGCCCTTCTCCGTGTGGTTTTTAATCCCTTGGCGCTTTCTGGGGTGTGCGTCCAAATTAGTTATTCAGACTCTTGAGGAGAGTGGAGAAGTTGGCACTGGTGCTTACAAACAGCATCAGAAACCACCCAACATGTGATTGCCCACGCAACCCAGAGTGAAGTAGTCCTAATTGCCGGGCGGTGCGGCCAGGGGACGTGCCTCTCCCATCCTTCCCCAGGTGGAGTTCGTGGCTAAGCAGCCACTCACGCTGCCAGCCAGACACAGGTCAAAGCAGCCACCAACTTCAGCAGGTGACCCATGGCAGCTACAGAGGCATTGCAGGAACCCGGCCAGGAGACGCTGTTCCTGGGATGTCCAGTAGGTGTCGCTGCCCCGCAGCCGGGGCAGAGGGTCGAGCCGGAGGTACCTGAGGCTCCCGAGGTCGCTGCACCTGGGCTTGCAGCCCTGGCCGCGCGGGGGCGCTGTGGAGCGACCCGGCCGTGCTCCGCGGAGCTCCTGCTGCCCAACCTCCTTAGGTCCTTGTCTTTTAACCCTCCTCCTTCCCCCGCGCGGGCGACAAGGGGGCGGGGTCCGGCAGCACGCAGGGAAAGGCGGGCCAGCTGGCGCCCAGGTGAGTTCTTCCACTGCAGCCTGGGGGCCAGGGAGGACAGCGTCGGAGCAGCCCGCAGAAGAGGCACACGAGGAGATGCCGCTGTCGCCACCATCTCAGGGCGGACCCAGGGAGGACAGCCCGTCCAAGGCCCCCAAGAAGCACCCCACCTTCCACATCTGGCGCTCCAAGAAGAAGCAGCCCTCCAGTTGTGGGGTGTTCGTCCCGCATCCGCCCGGTGAGACCCGGTAAGCGCTGCATGTACGGATCCCTCCCGCGCCCGCTCTCTGCCCCAAGGCTCACCCGGGTTTGCACAGCTAGGCTCGCCCCGAAACTGTGCCTGGGGTCCAGGCCCCTCAGCTTTGGCTCAGTCCAAGCTCCAGCGCCTCATGCGTGGGCCCTTCGTTTTGACTTTCTTCAATAGTCCTCAATGGCAGTTGTGAAAAGCAGGGGGGCAGTGAAGGGTTGGCATCAAAATGAATGCCTCTGGGAATGCCTTGGAGCTCTGCAAGTGTTTTGATTTTAGTGCCTTAATTGTAAAGACTCCCATGTTCATGGATATTAGTCTCCATTATCCTCACAAGATCCAAGGGAGGAGAAAGTGGTAGGTATAGTTGACTCTATTAAATGGACAGAGAAACAGAGACCCAGGGGTAAATGTCCCCCAATAGAATCAGTGACAAAACCAGGGAGGAACTAGTCCTTAAAATATAGGGATTGAGACTATACCTCAGTGATAGGGTGCTGGACTAGCTTGGGCCAGTCCCTAGGTTCACCTTCAACACCAAAAAAAGTAAAGGGTAATAATAGCTATTGCACTTTTAAATTATACTTTGATTTTGTGTTGGTTTATTGTAAATGTGTAACTACTCAGTTATCCTATCAGAACTGATGGTTGAGTGAATGGAATCCCAGTCCTGTTTCCTGTCTATCAAAATGTAATGTCACATGACTCCTGGTATTTTATTCAAAAGAAAACACATCTGGTACTGAAATGGCAAATAGATTTTCCTACTAGAGCTTCCACAGATGTCGGGCCAGTGAGGAAACATTTCATTCTTTCCTTCAGAGCTATAATGAACTCTGTACTAACAACAGCTCTGAAAAATAAATGTACTCATCTGTCCTTGCAATATTTTCCTAGTCAGGGCATCTTTACAAATATTTCATTTACAGCTGGGAGAAAGTTCTCCAAGTTTAAAGAGCCTGGCCAAACTTCTGGTCAGTGTGTTTCCACTGTGCTCAGGTTTACCATATACTTTATTATGGTTGTTGTTTTTATTATATTATTAGGTTCTCACTGTATAGTCCAGGCCAAACTGGAAAAGGCCATCCTCATACCATAGCCTTCCTCGCATTGGGAATTCCGGCTATGGCACCATCATACCTTCCTCTCGTAGACCTCATCATCTCTAGATTAGTTTTAATACTTAATACAATGCAAGTGCTGTATGACGGGTTGTTACATGTCTTACTTTAGAAATAATGTCAAGGAAAATGGCTGTGTATGTACAGGACAGACACAATACTTTTGCTAGTATTTCTTTTTTGTTTAATTTTTAATTTAATATTTATTTTTTATTACTGTGTATGTGTGCATATGAGTGCACTGCATAGTCACCCCAGGGCAACAGGTCCTTTGGAGCTGGTGTTACAGCCACTGTGAGCTTCCAGATTAGACGTTCACCATAAAGAATGTGGGTTCTCTGCATCCTTAACCAAGGAACCATCTCTCCAAGCCCCTCTCTTGTATTTTCAGTCCATGCTTTGTTGAGATATGGAGGCCAATTGTATCAGAAAACAAACCAAAGTTCTCTCTCTCTGCCCCCCTCCTCCCCACACACAAACAGGGTTTGGTGTCTCCCACAGTTCAGGTATCCAGTGGGCTGTCTTGAAATCATCATCCCTCTCCTTCTCAGGATAAGGGAGACTCCTGTTTCAAAGGTGAACCTAAAACTAGCATAAAAGCAAAGATGTAGAGAAAAAAAGTGGGGAAATAGGTAGGATGGGGTAAGTGCTTCCTTTCCTACAAGAGCTGACCATTGCAAACATACCTGAAAGTCCTGGGTTTCTGTATTGTGGGAATATCTGTGGCTCTAGTGAGAACATCCTAAGAGCCGGTTGTTTCTTTACCTAAAAATAGGTTGAATGTGGTTGCCTCTTGTCCTACAGTTCAGTCTTCAAGTGTTTTCCACCTTGACTTTGGCAACCATGCTAATTCTGTGCTGTTTTCATAGAAATAACTACTGCCTTCTGGGGTCAAAGCACCTCCCAGGTCGTATGTTATTATCTTCATCAGAGGGCCAGCAGTGTGTGCATTGAGGGAACTGTGGCCAGCGTGCCCTTCAACAGGCCTTAGTGCATCGGTTCTCAACCTGTGAGTCACGACCCCTTTGGGGGTCAAACTACCCTCTCACAGGGGTCAAATATCAGATACCCTGCATGTCAGCTGTTTATATTACTATTTGCTATGTAACAGCAAAATTGCAGTTATGAAGTAGCAAAGAAATAATTTTATAGTATGGGGTCACCACAATATGAGGAACTGTATTAAAGGGTCACAGCATTAGGAATGTGACAACCACAGGCTTAGTGGGTACAGTCCTTTGACCCATTTTAATTGATACTCTGTTTTGTCAAGAGGTTATTCAGTGTCTGGATTCTCTGTATTTAAATCCCTGCTGCTGTGACACTCAGTTATGTCATCCTGGCGAGTTACTAACCAAGTGTGTCACAACAGCCTCGTTCAGAAAAGAGATCAACAGTTAGTTGTACCAGTAAACAGATAAATGCATGTCAAGTGCGTCGAACATTGACTGGCAGGTAGTAAGTGCTCAATAATGGCTGTTATTTTAAGTTTTAAATTTTCTTTTTTGGACTGGCATGTAGTAAGTGCTCAATAATGGCTGTTATTTTAACTTTTAAATTTTCTTTTTTGGGCTGGAGAGATGGCTCAGAGGTTAAGAGCACTGGCTGTTCTTCCAGAGATCCTGAGTTCAATTCCCAGCAACCACATGGTGGCTCACAGCCATCTGTAATTAGATTTGGTGCCCTCTTCTGGCCTGCAGTCATACATGCTATATACATAATAAATAAATCTTATAAAAAAATTTAAAAAATTTTTCTTTTTCACTTTTCTTTCTTAAAACAAACAAACAACAAACAACTTTTTTTAAGCTGGGTGTGGTGGCACGTACCTTTAATCCCAGTACTCAGGAGGCAGAGGCATGCAGATCTCTGTAAGATCAAGGCAAGCCTGGACAGCAGAGGGGGTTCCAGGCCAGCCAGAGCTACACAGTAAGGCCCTGAATAAAAAAAAGAAGAAAACCCCCGTTTTTTTTTAATTACAGTGTGTGTGTGTGTGTGTGTGTATGTGTGTGTGTGTGTGTGTGTGTGTGTTGTGCGTGTGTGTGTGTGTGTGTGTGTGTGTGTGTGTGTGATTAAATAAAATGCAAAGAAAGGGTGTTAGTGCTGTAGCTCTCTGGTAAAGTGCTTGTCCAGCATGTCTATACCCCTAGGTTCCATCTCTAGTACTGTGTCTCCCAAATCCCTCAGATAAAAAGAGCTGTTAGCTTAAGCCCAAATACAATGAACTGAAATGATTGCCCTGGAACTTAATGGCACTCAGTAGTAACTTTTCTCTGCAAGAAAGCCAAACTCAGGGGATGGATGAGTCTTGTCTAGCTCTAATCAGCTAACCTTGCATCAGTTGGAGGACAAGTGAGTGCCAGACAGGACACTTGTTTCAGTCAGGGTTTCTATGATAAAAATACCATAACCAAAAGCACCTTGGGAGGAAAGGGCTTGTTTCGGCTTAGCTCTGTATCACAGTCTTTCACTGAGGGAAGTCAGGGTAGAAACCTGGAGGCTGGAGCTGATGCAGAGGTCACGGGAGAATGCTGCTTACTTGGCTGGCTTGCTCAGCCCGCTTTCTTGTAGCACTCAGTGCCAACAGAACAAGAGGGGCACAGGGAGCCTGGCAGTAAGCTCCCACATCAATCATCAATCAAGTAAACGGACCATAGGCTTGTCTACAGGCCAGTCTGGTGGAGTCATTTTCTTAATTTAGGTTCCAGCTTCCCAAATGGCACTAGCTTGTGTCAAGTTGACATAAATCTAGCCAGCCCATCACCCCACTGGGTAGATGGATGAGCAGGCTCTGGCCCACCCTGTGGTTGTCCTGTGAGTGAACAGACAATCCCTTTACTCCCTTTTTATATCTCTATAGAATGCCATGGGAATAAAGGGTTTGTATTTAGAATTTTTACCTTTAGAACAAGAACAATCAGTTATTTGAAATCACTGTGGAGCTGTAGTGTTAATCTTTGTAACTTAACATGGATTCCAGTTTCCACTCTCTAATGGCTGCTCTAGTGTGGAAAACTCTAAGCAGGTTTACTGATTTTCTAAAGTAATAGAATCTAGCCAGGGCTGGGAATGTAGCTTCCTGGTGGAATGCTTGTCAGCATGCATGAGGCCTTGGGTTCAATCCTCAGCCCCAGAAAAAAAGCAAGGGAAGTCTATTTTTGATTTCCCTGATGTTGGTTTTACACTGGTTAACACTGAGTCGTTTCCTTTGCATCCTTAGTTCATTTCATCACTGGTAAATCAGGAATTCCATTCATCTCTGTCACTCAGTAGCAACAGCTCTTTGATAAGCACCTGCCCCCTTCAGTTTTATCATCTGTGACCCACCTCTCAAGACTGGTGTTGAGAGTTATAAGCACATATTTTAGATGACCATCCCAGTGCCTGGCACATCACAGATGACTAATAAATGGGACTTCTGAGAGCAGATTGCTATGAGAAGACCACTGTCTTCCATGTTAGCAGACCCAGCTTCAAAGCTGCCTCTTTTAGTTTTTATTTTTGCAGAGCTGGAGATGAAACCCAGGGCTGGCACAGGGTAGGCATGCACTCTGCTGCCGAGCTGTGCTCTCAGGGCCAGCCTCTTTCATCTGACAGCTTTAGCCTCTGAAAGCCTCCATTCCTTTACCTGCAAACTGAAGTAACCATGTTTCCCTTACATCCCTCTGTGAGGACTAGGTATTATGGATGGAAAGGTCCTGTGCCTTAGTTAGGATTTTATTGCTGTAATGAGACACCATGACCACAACTACTCTTATAAAAGAAAACATTTAACTGGGGCTGGCTTGCAAGTTCAGAGGTTTAGTCCATTATCATCACGGTGAGAAGATGGAGGCACGCAGACAGACACAGTGCTGGAGAAGGAGCTAAGAGTTCTATATCTGGATTGGCAGGCAGCAAGAATGGAGAGAAACAAAGCAACTGGGCCTGACTTGAGGTTCTGAAAACTCAGAGCCCACCCCCGTGACACACTTCCTCCAAAAGGCCACACCTCCAATAATGCCACTCCCTGTTTGTCTCTGGGGGCCATTTTCATTCACACCACCACATCCTGGCAGGGAAAGGTGGTTGCAGGAGGGATGGTGGTGGTGAGAGCCGTCACTGTATCTTAGTAATGTATCTTTGATGCACACACTAGGTAAAGGACTTCAGGAGTCTACAAGAAGTTACAACTATCTCTGACAGTCTTTGAAGTCCTGTAAATATATGGATTTCTTATTTCTTGAGGCAGGGTCTCACTCTGTAGCCCTGACTGGCCTGGGATTTGATATGTAGAGCAGGCTACCCTTGAACTCACAGAGATCCACCTGCCCATGTCTCCCAAGTGTTGGGATTAAAGGTATGCCTTGCCATTTCCAGTTTAAGGATGTTTTTGCTAGTGTATATGAGCAAGGCCCTTCATGTGTTTAGTAACTTTAAAACATTGATGGACAGGTTTAGTCCCAGCTCCAACAATTAAAAGAGAAGAACAACTTTAATATATCTCAGGAGGAAGTCAAAGACAGAATGAAAAGGAGTTGCTTCTGAAACAGTCTCAGAGCCTAAACTTAGTGGTGACAAGTTTGCCATTAATCAACGTCACTGTCACTTCCTTCATCCCATCCCCCACACTGAGTCGTAGTAACCGCTCAGTGCACACACGTCACGGTAAGTGATTTCAGCCCTTTTGGAGATTCCTAAGACCCGTGAGACTGCGTTCATTTCTTCTTTCTTCGGCTTTGTTTTTATTTTCCTTTGGAGGTAGATGTTAGGGAAGCATCTAAGGCTCATACACGCCAGGCAAACCCTTCTCTGTCCAGCCATATCCCTTTCCCAGATTCTTTAGCTTCTGATTATAAATCGAAGACCAGTGAATAGCTGCTTTATTTATTGAGCATGAGTGTATCAATGGGTTGAGCATATTAGATATTGGGAATACTTTGCATAAAACACCTATCCTAGTAGGAGCATTAAAACACATGCCTGTCTCAAAGTTGAATTCACTGAAGGGTCATTTGTGTTTCAGAAATGTCCAAATAGAAGAAAAGTGATTTATGTGTTAAAAACCCTGTGTCTGACTGCATTGAAAAGATCACGTGAAGCTTGAGTTCTGTACTTTTCTGTTACCATTTGAAAATTCTATCAAATAATTGCTTAGTTGTCATCTTACATTGCATTTATTTGTATGAAAGATGTGGAGACCCTGCTTATGGAAGACATGTAATCTTATTGTTAGAAACTCTCTTTTAGGATTATTCATGGATTTCTCTAAGGAATGAGTTCCCCTTTGTATTGTGTGTGTGTGTCTGTGTGTGCATGTGTGTATGCATGTATGATATGTGTATGTGTATGTGTATGAGTATGTTTCTATGTGTGCCTCTGTATGTGTGTGTGTGTATCTCTGTTTACATGTGTGTATATGTGTGTTTCTGTGTGTGCATGTATGTATGTATATATGTGTGTATGTGTGCATATGTGTATGTGTGTAAGTATGTTTGTATGTGTGCCTCTGTGTGTGTGTGTGTGTGTGTGTGTGTGTGTGTGTGTGTGTGTGTGTTCTATGGATTGAACCCTGGTTCTCTTGCATGCTAAGTTGGTAAGCATGGGCTCTTATATCCCAGCCTCTATCTTCTTATTGAAATAATGAGATGATTTGAATTTCCGAGAGACATTTTTCACAGTCAGCAGACAGGAAACATTGATACTAGGAACTAGAGCAATCACTAGGAAGTGATTCCCCCTGAGAACACTTCAGCCTAGTGGAGGGTGGAGCAGGCGCATGAACTGAGTAAAGGAGCCTATGATGCATTCAGTGCGGAAATAGAAGATTTAATCCAATGTGCCGAGGTCAAAAGGATTATCTTGAGGAAGCAGACAGTATTTTTTTCATCTCGTGAAATCTTGTTCATATTGAATAACTCATGAGAAGTTTCATTCTCTGATATACAAATCATGAAAGTCTCCACATCTTCTCGGGTTATGATTAGCTTCAATTATATTCAATCCCAGACCCCAAGAAAAGCCCAGAAACTTTATTTCACAGTGGCACTTGGGACCACAAGGCACATAGCCAGGGTTGTACAAACAGGCTTTTCTCCTGCTCTTTCAAACACAGGGTCTAGTTCAGCCCTCGCTTCACATTTTGGCACTATGCCACTGAACTCCACCACATTTTGGCACTTAGACTTAGAATGTGGCAAACAGATTACAAACCCCTGGCGGAAGGTGCAGGTTAAACTGATGCCCACACCAGAGTCACTGACTGGGAATTCAGGAGTCTGGACATTCATGTGGATTCATGAGTCTAAGGGCGTCCTTTGGAGTGCACGCCTGCATTGGTGTCTTCCTCATCTCTGGAGTGGTCCTACCCTGCTGTTGAGGGTTTCCTTCATCCTCATCTCTGGAGTGGTCCTGGTGTTGCTGTTGAGGGTCTCCTTCATCTTCATCTCTGGAGTGGTCCTACACTGCTGTTGAGGGTCTCCTTCATCTTCATCTCTGGAGTGGTCCTGGTGCTGCTGTTGAGGGTCTCCTTCATCTTCATCTCTGGAGTGGTCCTGGTGCTGCTGTTGAGGGTCTCCTTCATCTTCATCTCTGGAGTGGTCCTACACTACTGTTGAGGGTCTCCTTCTTCTTCATCTCTGGAGTGGTCCTACACTACTGGTGAGGATTTCCTTCTTCTTCATCTCTGGAGTGGTCCTGGTGCTGTTGTTGAGGGTCTCCTTCTTCTTCATCTCTGGAGTGGTCCTACACTGCTGTTGAGGGTCTCCTTCATCTTCATCTCTGGAGTGGTCCTGGTGCTGCTGTTGAGGGTCTACTTCATCTTCATCTCTGGAGTGGTCCTACACTGCTGTTGAGGGTCTTCATCTTCATCTCTGGAGTGGTCCTGGAGCTGCTGGTAAGGGTCTCCTTCATCTTCATCTCTGGAGTGGTCCTACACTACTGGTGAGGGTCTCCTTCATCTTTGTCTCTGGAGTGGTCCTGGTGCTGCTGTTGAGGTGTTGAGGGTCTCCTTTGTCTGTATTCGTTTCATTTGTTTTTGTTTCTGTGTTTGTTATACACAGGGCCTATGTTGTTCAGGCTGGCTTCAGTTTTGCAGTCCTTCTGATCCCAAGTGCTGGGCTGCAGAAATCTATATCGTGGCTGAGAATATAGCATGTGTGAGGCTCTGGGTTCAATCTTAAAAAAAAAAAAGAAAGCAATCACCACTGAGACCAGGCTTTACATTCATAACCAAAGTGCCTGGCACATCAACATATGTCTTCACCTTATTCACTTCAAAAAAATAATTCTGTTTCCTTACCCAGAGGGCACTAAGTATGAATTTGTATCTTATTTTTTGTGTGTGTTTGTGCTGTACTCGGAATTGAATCAAGGACCTCTCATACTATGAAAGCACTGTACCACTGAACTCCACCATATAAATAATTTTTAATTACATTTTATTTCATTTGTGTGTGTGTGTGTGTGTGTGTGTGTGTGTGTGTGTGTTTGTGTGTGTGTATACATGACTGTAGGGTTCGGAAGGTAACTTTTAAAAGTCAGCTTCTCTCTCCTTCCACTGTAGGGGTTTCAGGAATCAAACTCGGGTCACCAGGTTCGGTGGCAAATTCTTCACCTCCTTTAGCATCTTACCAGCTCTTCCGTCAGTTTTTAAATGGTTGTTTGTTTGTTTGTTTGTCTGTCTGTTTGAATCTTGAGACTGCATCATTGAGTTGCCCAGGGTGGTCTTGAATCATTCTGTATCTCTGGCAAGCCTTGAACTTGAGATCTTACTGCCTCAGTCTTCCAGCAGCACATCATATGTGTGCTCGTTGTATTCTGGATAGGCCTGCTCATCGGAAGTTGTCTTCCCACATCACTGTGCTAAATAATGAAGAGACTCCAAGCTATGTAAGTAAAATCCAAAATTCCCTTCACAGTAATGCCAGCTTCTCCCACCAACAAGTTACAGCCAAGGCTGTGTTGTACCCGTAGCTAATGCAGAAAAAATGAAGTACAGGAGCTGGAGAGATGGCTTAGAAGTTAAGATCTCTGCTATTTTGCTAAGGACCAGAGTTTGATTCCCAGGACACATGGTGGCCAAGAAGTATCTGTAACTCCAGTTGTAGGGTGACATCCTCTTCTGGCCTCCGAAGGCACTGCACACATACAAAAGACACTTACATACATGCAATAAAAATAAATAAATCTTAAAAAAATTACTGTATAAATAAATGAAAATATTGTGCTTGGATCCTGAGCTGGGGACCTCTGGCCCAGCCTTCCGGAAGCAGCATCACCAAGAGGTAAGGCTGTTTTCTGACTCAGCCTTTCTCTGTGGTAGTAGGGCACAGGCTGAGAAATGTAAGCTCAGAGGTATGTGGTCATTTACATTTGCAGTTGGTGCTAGACTAGGTAAGGATATCACAGTTTCTCCTGAAACACCTCAGCACTCAGTGCAGGAAGCTGTAGATCTCTGCGTAGTCTGAATGTTCTTCCTGATGTACGTCTGAGGACTCATCACTGAGTACAGGCTCCTCCTTAGGTTGACCCTACACTTGTCTGATTGTCAACTCCCACTGCTACATCATCCGATGGAGGCTCAGACAGGCCCTGGGAAGCGCACACCCTTGGGTGGAGAAGGAAACTGAAGTTCAGAGAAGATAATCCAGAGAGAGGAGGCAGAACTAGACCTCAGGTTTTTGGTTTTATTCTGTTCTGAGGTCTCTTGGGTGACGGGCTGTACTGTAGCTCCCAGCCCATGTCCACCTTTGACAGAGCTCAAGTCATTCACCTACCTTCTGGTGACTTTGCCCCTCGAAATCTTCCCCTTGTTCCATGACCAACAACTCTAAGACTGACCCCTAGTTTGGGTCACTAATAGTTAACTGATATCTGCTCTGTAGACTGGTTACTGACATGCTCAAAGCTTCCAGTTTTTGCTAACTAGTCCCTTCCCTGCCACCATAACGAACTAACCTAATACATACTGTGAAAAAATATTTATACAATCAGATCTTTGAAATTTATTTTTTAGCATTTGTTTTATTTTAAATTATGTGTCTCTGTGTGTATTCGTACACGAGTTCAATGCCTGTGGAAGTCAGAAGAGGACATCAGATCCCCCCAGGTGGTATTTCAGGTGATTGTCAGCCACTGACTGTGGGTGATAGGAACCAGACTCAAGTCTTCTATAAGGGTAGTGCAAACTCTTAGCCACTGGGCATCTGTCAGCCCACAAACAGATTTAATTAAGTAATTGTTTATTTATCTATTAGTTCTTTGAGGCAGGGTCTTTCTATATAGTCCTGGTTGTTGACCTTGAATTTCCTATATAGACCAGGCTGGTCTTGAACTCATAGAGATCTGCCTTTTTCTACCTCTTGAATGTTGGGATTAAAGGTGTGCATAACCATGCCTGGTCACAAGCAAATTTTAAAGTGATAAAATGTCATTACAATTATGGAGTCGGCCTGGATTGCACTATGCCATATGCAGGAACTCCCTTTGTAGGGTTTGATGCTAGCACTGTGGCACAGCATATTCATGATTTTGTCATTTAAACATTTTCATAGTGCCGATGGACTCACAAACATCCCAGGAATGCACAGCGTGGATGTTTTTGTATCTGCTAATTGAAAAAGGTTCGGTAGAAGCGACTATTGACACCTGAGTTGAAGTGCCTCCTTTATCTTGTGCGCCATGTGAATCCAGGGGCAGACCCTTTTCAAGCCTGTGGATTAAGACTGTCCCAGGCCTCCTGACTCTCTGCCTCACAAATGTTGGCTTCACTCCCAACTGTTAGCTCTCCTGAAAACTGTTATTGCCTGTAAATCAGGAAAATGTGGTTACTGTGAGGGCAGTGTACAAAGAAACTCTGTTTTAGTATGGGCTCTTCAAAACAAATGTTTGGGAGCTTACATAATGATTGATCATGAGTCTTTCACAGGATCATCTTTGAACGGAAACAAGCATTGTATTCCTGTATGTGTCGGTGAGCATGTTCAAACACGCTGGACTAAAAGCTAGATTTCGGATATTCTTCAAGATGAAAGCAAAGTGTGAAGGAATGCCTGGAATTTGCTCCAAATTTAGACTCTTGCCAGTTCGTGTGTTGAGATTGTCCTGATCTTACCCCATAGGAAGTTTCTGGTCCTTTGCACTAGATGTCCTGGCATTCCTGCATTGCTAAGAGTTAATTGTACCCTTCTCAGTCATTTAGTTTTTATTAAGCTCTTAAAAATGCCTCAAAGGGGATTACCAGTCCCCTATGAATCATAACTTTTTAAGGGGTGGGCAGAGAACATCCTCAGGGAATATCTGCGTGGACTTCCCTGCTTACACAGGCTTGCTGGTTGCCTTTCTCTGTGTGTAAACATGCCTGGGCTCCAGTTCCACTCATTACCAGGCCTACAGAAGTTAAAGAGGAATGCACACACACCATTTATTTATTTTAAGCAGGGTCTCATGTAGCCCACACAGACCTCAAACTTAATATGAAGCTGATCACAAACTCCTGATCCTCCTGCCTCTACTTCCCAAGCATTGGAGTTTCAGGGTGTGTCACCAACACACATTTCTTTCCTAATGACACTCAGTAACTGATCAACAAAAGGCAAAAGTGACAGGAAGTTGAATTGATACATGTTTTCTAAGGAAAATGGACATGGCATCAGGGTAATGGAGAAAGAGAATTCTTTTCAGCCAGATAATTTCAGGTTTCTCCTATAAATTAAATAAGTGTAGGAAATTTGGTCAGAAAGGACTAGGCCAGCCAGGTGGAGTGGTGCATGCCTTTAATTGCAGCACTTGAGAGGCAGAGGCAAACTGAGTCTGAAGCCTGCCAGAGCTACATGGTGAGACCCTGTCTCAAAACAGAGAAACAAACAAAGAGAAAGTCATAGGCCAAGGGGCCCACACAGATACCGAGTTCTTGCTACACGACAGTTACTTTTTGATACAGTGTATCGATTAACCTATAGAAGCTGTGCAAAGCAGGGACATTCAGTCCTACATTGACCTTTGAGAGAGCAGAACCTGAAAGAGACGACTAGGTACAGGACTGTATTTGAACCTGATTCTTTCTGATACCCAAACTCATAAATTTTCACATCACCGGGGAAGTGAATTAGTGTATTGAACAAGTCGTTGTTGGAGGGTGTTTGTACGTGGGAGGTAGCAAGCTAAACAAGAGAAATCTCCAGCCAGGCATGGCGGTGCATACCTGTAATCCTAGCACATTGGAGGTGGGTGTGGAGGCAGGAGAATCAGGAGTGCTAAATCATCTTTGGCTACATAACAACTTAGAGATACAGACGGTATTACATGAAACCATGTCTCGAAAAAGGAGTGTGAAGAAATCGAGGTACCATTACTGTCAGAGCTCTCAGCCTTTAAAAACCAGGAAAGAGGGCTTCTCTATTTTGATAGTCTGAACGCTTCCGGGCCCCTTGTAGAAAAAGGGAATCTCCAGGAAGCAAACATTCCCATGCCCTGGGAAATCATGAGTCATCTTTCTCCTCTGGGCACCTGTGACAGGTGGTTTAAGGAGAATTGGTGACTCAGACACTGAAGTGTGTGCATGCGCGTGCATGCATGCATGTGTGCCTGTGTGTGTGAGAGTGTGTGTGTGTGCGTGCCACTCTGTAAATGTGAAGGTCAGAGGATAACTTGCAGGAATCCATTCTCTCCTCCTACCGTGAGAGTGCAGAGAATTGAACTCCTGTTGTCATGCTTGGAAGTAAAGGCCATCGTCTGCTGAGCCATTTCATAAGCCATGGCTGTGTTCTTCCTCCTCTTCCACCCCCACCCTTTAGCAATATGGGTAAAATTAAGAGAGTAAAACAAAGAAATTCAAGGTGGAATTAGACAAAAGTTATTTGATTAGTGAAGTAAGATACTGGCCTTTTCATGATCAACATTTTAAAGAAAATCGTACATGTAGAAAATGGTGAATATTTGTTAGTAACAAATGGCTGGCCACTGAATCCTCAAATGCTTACCATATTTGTTTCAATGGGTGTGGTGGCTCACATCTTTAATCCCACCACCAGAAGGCAGAGGCAAGTGGCCAGCCTGTTCTACACAAGTTCCAGACCAAGCCTACAGAGTGAGAGTCTGTCTTTAAAAAAAACAAAAGGGAGAGGAGGAAGAAGCAGGAAAGAAAGGTAGGAAGGAAGGAATAAAGGAGATTGCTGTTCTCAGGCATTTCCATGTCTGGGGTTTGTCCCTGCCCCGACACAGAGAGCTTTGGTGGAATGAAGCCCCCAGAGTTGTTGCCCCAGCAGCCACCCTTTTGACCATAACTTTCATGTTTGAGTCTTAACATGCGTTTTCAGGGAGGTTGGTTTCTTCTCTCTAATGACCCAGGCTCTTGCTGTGCAGTATGGTCTTGCCCTGAGCTGTCAATCCTCCTGCCTTAGCCTCCCCAGCACCCGGATTGCAAATGTGCACCACTAAGTTCAGTGTCTGTACAGTCTGGAGAGTGACCTCCAGTCGACCGGCTTTCGGTTTCAAATGAGCAGAAACAGAAGAACGAATAGGGTGTCAGAAGTCGTGGACAACAGAGCATCCTCAGTCGGGTGGACAGCCAGCAGAGATGACTGGAGTGGCTAATGGAGAAAGCAAACAAAAGATGACATCATCATCTTGGGAATTTACAATCATTCAGCTGAGATTGACTGGGGAAGCCCCAGTGGGGCCCCAGTGAGGCAGCCCGCTGGATCGCGAGTCCTGGGTGGAGCAGAGCACCCTTTAGGGGAGGCTCCCAGAGAAGGAACAAGTAGAAACGTAGATAGATAACATTACAGTAGGCACCTAATCTCCCAGCAGAAATGACTGGGGAGTCGTGCTGAAGTTCCCCCACTAGGAGTTCCTGGAAGAGCACCTTCCGCAGATGAGCTTCTGAGTCTTTTTTCCCACTGTTTTGCTATAGGTATTTTTAAGATTTATTTTATTTTCACTCCTGTAGTGAGTGGTGGGGTGGGAGGAGAGACAGAGTATCTGTATTATCTGTATGTGTGTGCTCTCCTCTGTGTGTGTGTGTGTGTGTGTGTGTGTATGAGAGAGAGAGAGAGAGAGAGAGAGAGAGAGAGAGAGAGAGAGAGAGAGAGAGAGAGAGAGAGAGAGAGAAATGTGTGTGTGTGTGCGCGCGTGCATATGTAGATACCCAGGAAGGCCAAAAGAGCGTGTCAGGTCCCCTGGGGCTGGAGTTACGAGTGGTTGTGGGCCAATTGACATGGGTACTAGGAACCAAACTCTTGTCCCCTGACTGAGCAGCGAGTGCGTTTAGACCACTGAGCTGTCTCTCCAGCCACACTGTAGGTGTTACTACGTCACAGGACAAACACCAGTGACCTCCGTTGGAAATAGTTTACTTTCTCAGTGGCACAATACTTTTTACTCTTGGATTATTTGCTGTTTTTCTTGTTCCCTTCTTAGAGAGTCAGGGGTCAATCTCACTCAGCACAGGAGTTTTGAATGACATTTGACATAAACATTCTTGGGTCTCATGTGGTGAGGACCAAGTCTGCTCCCAGAGTGGCTTCTTAGTGTGCCCAAACAGCACCTGACAATTTATAACCAAGATAATGTACTTAGACCAACTTCCAGACTTTTCATAAGTAAAATCTAAATAGCACTGAAAACATGTTTAGCAAATTCAAATATCAGATCTGAGCGTGCTGGTGTACACCTGAAGTCCCAGCACTTGGGATACTGGACCAAGAAGATGGCAAATTCAAAGTCAGCCTAGCTACACAGTACGTTCCCATCCCCTGTGGACTACACAGTAAGAGTAGATAAGTAAATAAGAAAATTCAAATGTTGACAACTTCAAATGCCCCCAGAGTAATTCTTTCTCTTCCTGGCTTAGCGTTTTCAGCTGTGTTATTGAAAATCATTCACATCACCTCTCAAGAGCTCAGTCCTCAACTGTGCAAGCTGAGTAAGTGGAGAGCAGAAGGCTCCTTGGAGATCACTTTGTAGCTCTTGCATTCTATTGGCTTTTCCAACTTGTTGCTGGAGAGGTTGAAGGACCCATGGTTCCAAAGACCACTGTCTACATTCCCAAGACACTCTGTTTTTATTTTTATTTATTCTATCTGGGAGATGGGGTTTCATTTGACACTTGTTTCCATCAAATTCCTTCTGTAGCTAAAAATGACCTTGAACTCCCTATTACACTTCCAAATGCTAGGAGTGTAGGCCAGCAGTGCCACACCCAGCTTTATAAGGGATTCTGAACCTCAAAGACTAAGACCCGGGTGAGAAAGAGAAACCCAAAGTAGCTGGAATCTAAGCTCCCCCCTGACATATGAGCTTGGAGGTAGGTCTGAGGGCACTGGAGTAACCATTTGGATGGGTCTAATGGCTTGTTACGTTAGTACAGAGGGGAGAGTGAGCAGGTGATAGTCTGTTTCTATTAGAGCATGTACATTGCATTCCTTCACCTGTGTACACACACATTATGTAAATAATAGTTATTTGAGGAAATAGGTAGACTAGAGATCCGAAGCCTTGAGATTTACTTTACTCTCTTTACATTCATTTGTTATAAGAGCAAATTCAGTCTTTTTGAAAATGTTTTCAATAATCTTAAAATCCTCTGTTTTTACTTGGTTGTGGTGGCACATGCCCATAATCTCAGCTATTCAGGAGGCTGAGGCAGGAGGATTGGAAATTCAAAGCCTATCTGGGCTACAGACTGAGTTCAAGGCCATTCTCAATGAAGTTGTGAGATTCTGTATCACATACAGAGTGAAAATGAACTAATGACAACTTAGTGACCGAGTGCTGGTGTAACCTGTGTGAGGGTGTAGATTCAAATCTCAGTACTGAAGAAAATGAACCAGGATTACGCATTAGTGTCTATACACATACAGCGTTCCAATTTTTCTAGACATGGTTTCACTGTGTAACCCTGACTATCCTGGAACTCACTTTATAGACTAGGCTGGTCTCAAATTCAGAAATCTACTTACCTCTGTCTCTCAAATGCTAAGATAAAGGCATTCATCACTACATCCAGCATAAGTTTATAACTGTAGGAAAGTTTGTGGTATTGTAAACATAGTAAGTGGCAATATCTACTGTACATGAAAACTGGATCAGTTTTAATGATTGTTATTTCCAGCATTATCATGGAGATGATCCTTGGGAAAAAGTAGGGGGTCATCAGAGTCATGAGATAAGTGGGCAAGGTTGGAGTTTGTACACTCTTTTTGAGTAGAAACCTTGTCTGTCTTGGATGATTATGGAAGAGAAAAGACAGCTGCAAAAGTTATGCATTTAACTCAAATAGATGATGGGAAGGAAATGCAAGAATGGGATAGCATTCTAATTAACCTCTTGATTCCTTGTGTTTGGTCTCCATTCTATTAATTGAGATATAACATAAGCATACATTGAGGTAGTGCATTCCTGTCTGAAGCCCAGAAGATCCTACTAATGGCAAAGAGTCAGAAATAAAAAAGCAGAGCCAGGTACAGTAGCCCACACCTATAATTATGGCTACTCCCAGCTGAGGAGGGAAGAATCTGGAGTTTGATACCATCCTGAAAAATTGCATAGGAAAGAAGGTAGGTTGGAAGGGAGGAAGGAAGTAAGGCATTTCTGTCTATGGCTTCTATGTAGTCATAATGTGTCTTTTGACTTCATAAAAGAGCATTCTCAGGCTGCAGGACAGCTCAGCCTGTAAAGTCTTACCATGCAAGTGTGAGGACTGAAGGAAGTTGAGGTCTCCAGAATCCATAAAAAAGCCAGGTGGGTATGGTGGCTCACCTATAATCTCAGTGCAAAGGGAGGTATAGACACAGGATCTCTGGAGCAAGCTACTATCCAGACTAGTAAAACAAGAACCTCTGGGTTCAGCAAGAGGCCTATTTCAATACTGAAAGTAGAGAGCAATGGAGGAGGTCACCAGTCAACCTTGATGGTGAACATGCACACATGTGTTCATGTACCTGAAAACACACACCTACTGCCACACATAAAAGCATGCATACTCACACATAATCTACAAGCATAAGTGTGTGTGTGTGTGTGTGTGTGTGTGTGTGTGTGTGTGTGTGTGTATAAAATCCATATAGACTTGTGTGTGTATTATGAAATCATCCTGCTTTCTTTAACAGATTTCAGCTCCGAACTTTTGGACAGAACTATTTAAATTCTGTTTCTGATTCAGTGATTTCTGGCTGGGACACTTTAAGTAAACCATGTCACCTCTGTAGCTCACTTCCCTCATTTGTGAAGACGCCAGTGTTGGGATAAATGGTTCTTATGATCTCTTTCCAGGTTTTGTAGTCTATTGGTCTAGAAGACAACTAGTTGTTTGGGGGTGATTGAAAAGCATTTTTGTCAAGTGTCTTAGTGGCTTTTCTTGCTATGACAGAAAGTTCTTGGTGTTAGGACAGAAGCAATTGAAGGGGGAAAGGGTGTTGAGGTGAGACCTTTGCCACCCCTGGGGGAGAGGAGCCAGAGAACACACACCACATCTACTAGTCACTGGCTGCTCTTTGTAGCAGCCTGACTAGCATCTCTTGTGCTGGAGGATCCCGATAGTCAAGGTACCACCTGGTTGAAAGTCCAGATGTACCCGAGTACATAGACCAGGATGGCAGCTGTTAAAGATTTCTTGCAGTGTTCAGCAGCACTGTGTCCAAAGGGCTGTCAGTAAAGCAGCAAATGGGAGAGATGCATTCCTAGAAGGAAACAACACCCAGGAACCGAAGAAGGACCCAGGAAGAGAGGGCCCTCTTCAGCTTCATGGATTGCCTATCCACCTTCTCAACACAGTGGTATGTAACAGCCAGTGTGGAGCAGGCTCTTGAGTGCCTATTGGGACTGAGAGGCTCCTCATGGGCATTGAAAAAGGGTTGATCTAGGAGGGTCATCACAGGCATTGCAAAAGGGATGTTGACAGCAGTCCACAAGCAACAGTCAGGAGTCAAAACTGCAGAGCCTAATTGCTGGCCACACCAAGGATACAACACTTGAAAGGGAGTACCATCCATGATGTTGGAAATTGTAAGGAACGAGAGTCTCTAATGTGTTGTGAAAGCATAGTAGGGTGAAGAATTGTCTAGGCAGAATCAGACCAGCAATCATTTTTCAGTGTCCTGGGTTTTGAAATATCAGTGCAGTCATACAGAACGCTTGGAATCAGGATCCAATTCCTGTTCCTTCAGCATCATAAAGATAAGGTCCATTTTTAAAAAATAATCTTTTGGAGCCAAGAGTAGAGTTGAGTATTAGAGTGCGAGCTTAGCATGCTCAGTATTTTACTCCTCGACACCACTGCTGGAGAAGCAGTCTTTACTCTGGTGGCTCCTGATGCAGAGAAAAAACAGGTGCCACCTGCTAGAGTGAGGGGGTCAGCGGGATCAAGCAGGCTAGCATCCCCGCAGCAAACCAAAGGGGCTGATGCCAGGAATGAGGTGGAAGAAGCAGCCCAAAGGAGGGAATGACCAGGCTTCCCAATCGACTCAGCTCAGCACAGATGCCAATCCTGCTCCAAGGGTTTGAGAAGGACCCATGCCTAAAACATGCTGCCAGGATGAAGCTTGCCCAAGTGATAGGTTTGCCTGAGGACAGCATCCACATCTGGTACCAGAGACGGAGAGCGCACCACCCTAGCGGTGGCAGGGGCAGAGTTCGAGGTCAAAACTCCTTGGTTTCATTGCTGCATTAGCCACCTTTGCCAACTTCACCTGCACACATTGTAGAGCCTGAAGGACCACTATGCTGTAGCAGAGAGGTTGAACAGCATGCACAAGACAGCATTTTGTAACCAGCTGCTGCAATAGGCGTGGGCATCCAGACTTTGAATCTGCTCTCCCCCGGGTCTCTTTACCAGTGTCCTTGCCAGCAGAGGCACAGCTCTCTGGACCAAGCCATGACAAGGAGGACAACAATGGGGACCCGGAACCCCACCTGGTCACAAGGAACACCTACACTGTGGACGATGTCAAGCTCATGCTTGATCAAATGCTAACACAATTCCAGGCTGACCAGCAGGACCAGGACACTCTAGATCCCCACATCCCATGAGAGGACATTAATCCAACTGTTGAGCTCCCTCTAGACCAACAAGAATACCGGACCCTCCTGCTGGATCTGCTCTGAAACATAGCAGCACAGCAAGGCTTCATCCTCATCCCCCATTCCTTGCATCACTTGACCTGTGTTCACCAAGCACCTACTACCTGTGTTCCCCAGGGGGAGGCTCCTGCCGAGAGCCTGGCAGGGGGAAGGAGATGCACCCAAGCACACAAAGGCCTTCTAGGCCTGCATGCAACTCAGTAGTGGGGATGTCTGTCTGTTACAGTCACCACCATGTCACAGCTTCCAAAACAACACACTCTGCCACAAGCTCTGCTCCACAGCAAACTGTAACTTCCTGAAATCACTTGACTATTAAAGACTCAGCTCTGAAGAACTAATACCACAGATCATCCCCTCACACAGTCTGTCCTGTGCACAGAAAACGAACAACCGATATTTGTGTTTCATGTTCCTTCCTTTTTTCTTCTTCCTCTTACCCCTGTCCTTCCACCATTTTTTTACTTTTCATGAGGCGGTGTCCTGAAAATCGTTAGGTTCACCCTTCCCATCCCCAAACCACAGACATGCACCTGCTTCAGCCTCCCTAGGTCTGTGAAGAAATGCAAGTGCACCTACAGCAAGCATTCCACTCATGTTCTCCACACAAGGACCCAGTAGCTCCTCTGATCTTCACAGTCTCTAGAACCCTGATAGCTGGCATTCTTGTAGCTTTTGGAAAACAAGCACTTAGGGAGTGTCTCTCCCTCTCAACCCTTGAACACACCAGTCTCTCTCCACCTGCTCTCCTTGTCTCTGGCCCTCCTCTATGTGGTGTGCCTCCGAGTCTGAGTATGTGCCTGTTTACAGGGGTCTCTCTGTGTGCTTCTGGACTCTTCTTTACTGTGGAATAGTGCTCCAAGGATAGGTGATTTCCCTGGGAGTTTTCCTACTCCTCCAAAGTCAGCCAGACTCAGAAAGCCAGTGAAAGGATAGGGAATCCCTTAGACAGACAGACAGAGGAGGTGCTTTTTTCTCTGGAGCTCAAGACAGGAGGTGGACACATCACCAGGGACCATTCTCCATGGAGTCTATCTAAATCCCTACGTGTGGAAATCAACATGGCTTCCACACAACTAAGAGATTGCCTGTAAGGCAATCTCATCAGATGAGCACCCTGCTCTGAAAGCAGGACCCCTTCACTATGAACAGCTAGCTTGGAGATAACTGTCATTATTACGTCTTAGGATTCTCTTTGGCTTCCTGAGTCCCTCGTGCTATCCACATGCCAAAAGCAAAAGAGCTCACGCTGCTTTGAGTGGGTTTTCCTATCCTCCCTGAAGGCTCCAGGCTGGAGAAATGGAGAATGCCAGGCATGCCTTAGGATCACCCTGCGGATTCTCCACTCACCTGCTCACCCTGACTTGACATGAGCCCCTCCTTTTACCAGTGCCTGGCAAAGGTTTCCCGTTTTCTTCCTGGAGTACTGGAGTGGGATGTGTGTTGGGGTTTGTGTGTGTGTGTGTGTGCCTCCCTGCGAGCCTATCTGAAGCCTTGGTCTGTCTCCCTCCTCCTCCTCCTCCTCCTCCTCCTCCTCCTCCTCCTCCTCCTCCTCCTCCTCCTTCTCCATCTCCATCGATGTCAATTTCCACCCAGGAAGACTCTGCATGGTTTGTTTTTCATGGCAGAGCAGGTCAACTTGGGCAGAGAAGGCCACTGGTTTCAGGCAAAGCAGCCTTAGGGTGGGGTTAATCTGCTTTAGGTTGGGGTTAACCTACATTAGAGTAGGGTTTAGCAAAATCGATAGGCAGAAATGCTCAGGCAAGAAGTGGAGGGGTCCTGCCTGTGTCTTCTTCCATGGAGAGTTTCTCAAAACTCCCTGGACCCTTGAGGTGCCCTTCAGCGTCCTATTCGTGAAGGTGGCATACTCTGAACCTGAGCAGAACCCGGCTGAGAGCCTGGCAAGCAAGCAGGCTACAGAGCCCCACCTCATCCCCATTCCCCTGCCCAGAGACCATGCCTGGAGGCACTCACTCCAGGCTGGAGCTTTCCTGAGTCATCCTTCTTAGACTCGCCAGTGGACTGGCAGGAGTCCTGGCAAGGCTACCTTGGCCCAGTGGAAGATGGCAACAGCAATCTGGGGGACAGCACTGGGTCCCTGGCATCCCGGCACCAAAGGACTGTCTGGACAGCTTTCGCCAAGAACCCCTACCCAAGCTTCAGGGCCAGGCAGGACCTGGCCAGGGAAATGGGGCTGCTTCAGTCTCGCATCCGAGTTTGGTTTCAGAACCGCCGTAATCTCAGGAGGGAGGTGCGCCGAGGCCCAGAGGGGTTAGCGGGACAAAGAGGGCTAGGGTCCCCACAGCGACCCAAAGAGCCTGGTGCCAGGGCACTAGGTGCAAGAAGCAGCACCAAGGAGGGACACACCAGGCTTCGCACTCAACTCAGCTAGGCACAGTTGACAATCCTGCTCCAAGCGTTTGAGAAGGACCCATGCACGAAATATGCTGCCAGGGTGAAGCTCGCCCAATAGACCGGTTTGCCTGAGGACACCATCCACATCTGGTACCAGAAATGGAGAGAGCGCCACACTGGCGGTGGCAGGGGCAGAGTTCGAGGTCAAGACTCCCTGCTTTCACTGCAGCCTTAGACGCCTTTGCTGCCTTCACCTGCACCCATTGTAGAGCCTGAAAGACCACCGTGCTGCAGAAGGGAGATTGAGCAGCATGACCAAGACAGCCTTTTGTCACCAGCTGCTGCACTAGACATGGGTGTTCAGACTTTGAGTCTGCCCTCCCCACCAGCCTCCTTCCCAGTGTCCACCCCTGCAGAGGCACAGTCCTCTGG
The DNA here is from genome assembly GCF_949786415.1 of Peromyscus eremicus. Classification (NCBI taxonomy): domain Eukaryota; kingdom Metazoa; phylum Chordata; class Mammalia; order Rodentia; family Cricetidae; genus Peromyscus; species Peromyscus eremicus. The sequence goes on along the minus strand of NC_081424.1, from coordinate 8,086,432 downwards.
ACCATGCCATGACATGGAGGATGACAATGAAGACCTGGAACCCCAGCCGGTTGCAAGGAACACCTACACTTTGGACGATGTCGAAGTCACACTTGACCAACTGCTGTCACAACTCCAGGCTGACCAGCAGGCCCAGGACACTCTGGATCCCCACATCCCATTGGAGGAGGACATTAATCCAACCCTTGAGTTCCCTCTGGACCAACAAGAATACCTGACTCTCCTGTTGGATCTGATCTGAAACATAGCAGCACAGCAAGGCTTCATCCTCATTCCCCATTCCTTTCATCACTTGACCTGTGTTCACCAAGCACCTACTACCTGTGTTCCCCAGTGGGAGGCCACAGCTGAGAGCCTGGCGGGAGGAAGGAGCTGCACCCAAGCACACAAAGGCCTTCTGAGGCCTGCATGCAACTCAGTAGAGGGGAAGTCTGTCTGTTACACAGTCACCACCATGTCACAGCTTCCAAAACACACTCTTCCAGAAGCTCTGCTCCACTGCAAACTGTAACTTCCCCAAATCTCTTGACTCTTCAAGACTCAGCTCTGAAGACCTTATACCACAGACCATCCCCTCATACAGTCCATCCTATGCACAGAAAACCAACAACCTATATTGGTGCTTCATGTTCCTTCCTCTTTTCTTTCTTCCTCTTGCCCCTGTCCCTCCACTATTTTTTTACTTTTTTGAGGCAGTGTATTGGAAATCCTTAGGTACACCTGTCCTACCTCCAAACCACAGGCATGCACCTGCTTCTGCCTCCTTAGATCTGGGAAGGAATGCAAGTGCACCTACAGCAAGCATTCCACTCATGTTCTCCACACAAGGACCCAGTAGCTCCTCTGATCTTCACAGTCTCTAGAACCCTGATAGCTGGCATTCTTGTAGCTTTTGGAAATCAAGCACTTAGGGATCTGTCTCTCCCTCTCAACCCTTGGACACACCAGTCACTCTCCACTCTCTCTCCCCCTCTCTCTGTTCCTCCTCTTTGTGGTTTGCCTCTTAGTCTGAGTATGTGCCTGTTTGCAGGGGTCTCTTTGTGTGCTTCTGGACTCCTCTTTACTGTGGAATTTTGCTCCAAGTTTAGGTGCATTATCTGTGAGTTTTCCTACTCTTCCAAAGTCAACCAGACTCAGAAAGCCAGTGAAAGGATAGGGAATCCCTTCGACAGACAGACGGAGGACGTGATTTTTTCTGTGGAGCTCAAGAGAGGAGGTGGCACATCACCAGGGACCCTTCTCCACAGAGTCTATCTGTAGCTAGAGTTTTCTTGCCTGGCCCACGGTCAGGGCAAATATCTCTCACCTGCCAGTCCCACAGCCTCAGACCCAATCAAGAAAACACAGAGACTTATATTGCTTACAAACTGTATGGCCGTGGCAGGCTTCTTGCTAACTGTTCTTACAGCTTAAATTAATCCATTTCCTTTAATCTATACTTTGCCACATGGCTCATGGCTTACCGGCATCTTCACAAGCTGTTTCTCATCGTGGTGGCTGGGAGTGTCTCTCTGACTCAGCCTTCCACTTCCCAGCTTTATTCTCCTCCTTGCCCCGCCTATACTTCCTGCCTAGCCAACGGCCAATCAGCGTTTTATTTATTGACTAATTAGCAACACATTGGCCATACATCCCACAGCATCTATCTAAATCCCTACGTGTGGAAATTAACATGGTTTCCACATGGCTACGAGGGCTTGGAAGGCAATCTCATCAGATTAGCACCCTGCTCTCAACCTAGGACACCTTCTCTATGAACAGCTAGCTTGGAGATAACTGTGATTACTATGTCTTCGAATTTTCATTGGCTTCCCGAGTCTCTCATGGTAACCACATGCCACCACTTAAAGCAAAAAAGCTCACGCTGCTTTCAGTGGGTTCTCCTATTCTCCCTGAAGGCTCCAGGCTGGAGAAACAGAGACTGTCAAGCAAGCCTTAGGGTCGCTCTGCCGATTCTCCACTCACCTGCTCACCCTGACTTAACTTGAGCCCCTCCTTCTACCCGTGCCTGGCAAAGCATTCCTATTTTCTTCCTGGAGTGGGATGTGTTTGTTATATTTGTGTGTGTGTGTGTGTGTGTGTGTGTGTGTGTGTGTGTGTGTGTGCGCGTGTGTGTGTGTGTGTGTGCGCGCGCCTCTCTGCCAGGCTATCTGAAGCCTTGGCCTGGCTCCCTTCTCCTCCTCCTCCTCTTCCTCCTCCTCCTTCTCCTCCTCCTCCTCTATCTTCTCCTCTTCCTCCTCCTGCTGCTGCTGCATCAATGTCAATTTCCAACCAGGCAGACTCTGCATGGTTTGTTTCTCATGGCAGAGGGGGTCAACCTGGGCAGAGAAAAGCCACTGGTTTCAAGAAAAGCAGGCTTAGGGTGGGGTTAATCTGCGTTAGGGTTGGGTTAACCTACATTGGGGTGTGTTTTAGCAAAATCGATAGCCAGGAATGCTCAGGCAAGATGTGGAGGGGTCCAGCCTGTGTCTTCTTCCATGGAGAGTTTCTCAAACCTCTCTGGAACTTTGAGGTCCCCCTTAAGGTTCCCATGCACAAAGGTGGCCTGCTCTGCACCTGTTCAGATCCCGGCTGACCTCCTGGCAAGCAAGCAGGCTGAGGCTCCCCTTCTCATCCGCACCCCCTTACCCCACTCGGGGGCCTGCTATCCCAGGCTGGGCCAGGTGGCAGGGATCAGGTTAGTGGGCTGGGCCGTTAGCAAGACTGGAAGTCCCAGGGACCATGCCTGGAATCACTCACTCCAGGCTGGAGCTTTCCTCCTGAGCTGTCCTGCCAAGACTCGCCAGTGGACTGTCAAGAGTCCTGGCAAGGCTACCTTGGCTGAATGGAAGATGGCAGCAGCAATCTGGGGGACAGCACTGGGGCCCTGGCATCCTGGCACCAAAGGACTGTTTGGAAAGCCGGGCAGAAGGACGCCCTCCTGACAGATTTCGCTAAGAACCCTTACCCAAGCTTCAGGGCCAGGCAGGACCTGGCCAGGGAACTGGGGCTGCCTAAGTCCCGCATCCCCGTGTGGTTTCAGAACCGCCGAAATCGCAGGAGGGTGGTGCGCAGAGGCCCCGAGGGGTCAGCGGGAGGAAGCAGGCTAGCGTCCCCACAGTTACCCAAAGAGCCTGGTGGCAGGGCACGAGGTGCAAGAAGCAGCACCAAGGAGGGACACGCCAGGCTTCGCACTCAACTCAGCCCGGCACAGTTGACCATCCTGCTCCAAGTGTTTGAGAAGGACCCATGCACGAAATATGCTGCCATGAAGAAGCTCGCCCAATAGACCGGTTTGCCTGAGGACACCATCTCCATCTGGTACCAGAAATGGAGAGCTCGCCACCCTGGTGGTAGCAGGAGCAGAGTGCGAGGTCAAGACTCCCTGGTTTCACTGCCGTCTTAGCCGCCTTTGCTGCCTTCACCTGTGCGCAATGTAGAGGCTTAAAGATCACCATGCTTCAGCAAGGTGATTGAGCAGTATTCCCAAGACAGCCTTTTGTCTTCAGCTGCTACACTAGTCTTGGGCATCCAGACTTTGAGTCTGCCCTCCCCAGCAGCTTCCTTCCCAATGTCCTTGCCTGCAGAGGCACTGCCCTCTGGACCATGCCATGACAAGGAGGATGACAATGATGACCCTGAACCCCACCTGGTCACAAGGAACACCTACACTGTGGATGATGTCGAGGTCACGCTTGACCAGCTGCTGTCACAACTCCAGGCTGACCAGCAGGCCCTGGACACTCTGGATCCCCATGTTCATGGGAGGACATTAACCCAACCCTTGAGCTCCCTCTGGACCAACGAGAATAACTGACCCTCCTGCTGGATCTGCTCTGAAAATTAGCAGCACAGCGAGGCTTCATCCTCATCCCCCATTCCTTTCATCACTTGACCTGTGTTCACCAAGCACCTACTATCTATGTTCCCCAGTGGGAGGTCACAGCTGAGAGCCTGGCAGGAGGACCGGGCAGCACGCAAGCACATCAAGGCATTCTGAGTCCTGCATGCAACTCAGTAGAGGGGAAGTCTGTCTGTTACACAGTCACCACCATGTCACAGCTTCCAAAACAACACACTCTGCCACAAGCTCTGCTCCACAGCAAACTGTAACTTCCTGAAATAACTTGACACTTAAAGACTCAGCTTTGAAGAACTGATACCACAGATCATCCCCTCACACAGTCTATCCTGTGCACAGAAAACGAACAACAGATATTTGTGTTTCATGTTTCTTCCTCTTTTCTTTCTTCCTCTTGCCCCTGTCCTTCCACCATTGTTTTACTTTTCATGAGGCGGTGTCCTGGAAATCATTAGGTACACCTGTCTTAATTCTAAACCACAGGCATGCACCTGCTTCTGCCTCCCTAGATCTGCGAAGAAATGCAAATGCACCTACAGCAAGCATTCCACTCTTGTTCTCCACACAGGGACCCAGTAGCTCCTCTGATCTTCACAGTCTCTAGAACCCTGATAGCTGCCATTCTTGTAGCTTTTGGAAAACAACCACTTAGGGATCTGTCTCTCTTTCAAACCTTGGCCTCCCCAGTCTGTCTCCACCCTCTTTCCGTCCCTCCTCTTTGTGGTGTGCCTCTTAGTCTGAGTATGTGCTTTTTTGCAGGGATCTCTCTGTGTGCTTCTCAACTCCTGTTTACTGTGGAATTTTGCTCCAAGGTTAGGTGCCTTCTCTGTGAGTTTTCCTACTCCTCCAAAGTCAGCCAGACTCAGAAGCCAGTGAAAGGATAGGGAATCCCGGGGACAGACAGACGGAGGAGGTGTTTGTTTCTCTGGAGCTCAAGAGAGGAGGTGGACACATCACCTGTGACCCTTCTCCATGGAGTCTCTCTAAATCCCTACGTGTGGAAATTATTATGGCTTCCACACAGCTATGAGGGCCTCTAAGGCAACCTCATAGGATTAGCACCCTGCTCTCAACCCAGGACCCCTTCACTATGAACAGCTAGCTTGGAGATAACTGTGATTATTACGTTTTAGGATTTTCATTGGCTTCCCGAGACCCTCGTGCTATCCACATGCCACCACTTAAAGCAAAAAAGCTCACGCTGCTTTCAGTGGGTTCTCCTATCCTCCTTGAAGGCTCCAGGCTGGAGAAACAGAGATTGCCCAACATGCCTTAGGGTCGCTCTGCTGATTCTCCACTCACCTGCTCACCCTGACTTAACATGAGCCCCTCCTTCTACCAGTGCCTGGCAAAGGTTTCCCATTTTCTTCCTGGAGCACTGGGGAGGGATGTGTGTTTGTGTTTGTGTGTGTGTGTGCCTCCCTGCCAGGCTATCTGAAGCCTTGGCCTGGCTCCCTTCTCCTCCTCCTCCTCCTCCTCCTCCTCCTCTTCCTCCTCCTCCTCTTCTGCATCAATGTCAATTTCAACCAGGCAGACGCTGCATGGTTTGTTTCTCATGGCAGAGCGGGTCAACTTGCACAGAGAAAAGCCACTGGTTTCAGGCAAAGCAGCCTTAGGGTGGGGTTAATCTGCTTTAGGGTAGGGTTAACCTGCTTCAGAGTCGGTTTTAGCAAAATCTATAGGCAGGAAGGAGTGCGCTTGCATTAGGAGTGCTCAGGCAAGAAGTGGAGGGATCTTGTCTGTGTCTTGCATCCATTAACCTGCTTTTGTGGAGGAGTAAGTGCAAGTGTGTGTTTGCAAGTGTGGAAGGCCAGGATTCCAGGGGCTGAAGAGGTAGAGTGCGCCTGAACTGCTACCTCCGTTGAGAATTGCAACCCCAGGGCTTGTCAGCATTTTGGGCCTTTGAGAAGGAGACAGTCTTTAACCTCCCTGGACTCTTGAAGTCCCCTTCATGTCCCTTGAGAGATAGTGGGGTCCTCTGTAGCTGTGGAGTTTACGCCTTTTGGTCTGGCATGTTGCCTGTGCCACTGGGGCTGAAATTCCAGACACCAGTCCCGATGTGCAAATTGCCAGCCAGCAGAACAGTGTTCTGGGCCCAGAAAGTATTTAAGGCAATGGCTGAGAGGTTGGCAGGAGGAGCAGGCAGCACCCAAGCCCACAAAGACCTTCTGAGGCCTCTATACAACTCAGTAGAGGGCAAGTCTGTCTGTTACACAGTCACCACCATGACACAGCTTCCAGACAACACACTCTGCCATAAGCTCTGCTCCTCAGCACAGTGTAACCTCCCGAAATCTCTAGACTCTTCAATACTCAGCTCTGAAGACCTGATAGCACAGACCATCCCCTCATCAGTCCACCCTATGCACAGAAAATGAACAACTGATATTTGTGTTTCCTGTTCCTTATTCTTTTCTCTTCTTTCTTTCTCTTACCCGTTCCCATTCACATTTTTATTTTTCAGGCACTGTCATTGACCTTTTTATTAAACCATTCTGACCCAAACCCATAGGGTCCGACCTGCTTCTGCCTCCCTAGTTTTGCAGTGAATTTCTTGTGCACCTTTGAGAACCATCAGCTCATGTTCTCCACACACAGACCTAGTAGGTCCTCTGATTTTCACAGTCTCTAGAACCCTGATAGCTGCCATTTGGAGGCCATTCTTGTCACTTTTGGAAAACAACTACTTAGTAATCTGTCTCTTCTCACTCCTTGGTCATCCCAGTCTCTCTCCTTCCTCTCCCCATCTCTTCAGCCCTCATTTTTGTCATGTGCCTTTACATCTGTGTATGTGCCTGTTTTCAGGGCTCTGTGTGCTTCTCATTCACACCTCTGCCTACAGGAATGTCTCTATTGTATTGCTTAGTTGAGGTCCAGGGCCTACTTTCCTGAGAATTGCAGTTGGTGCCTTTTTCTTGTTCATCTCTCCTGCTCTTGGGACCTCAGATCCAGTTCTCCATCCTTCCTCAAGCATACATGGGCAGGAAGGGGAGGTCATCTTACCCCACACACGTGGATAAAGGACAGATGAGTAGTGGGGACAGCTGTCCCATGCTCACAACTTCCAGGCTGCCTCACCTGCACTGGCTCTATCAGGACTGGCTCTATTGCAATGCCCAGGCCTTTGCACGGCCTTCTCTCCCAAGGTTTACATCACCATGTGATTTTATCATTGACAGAAGCTGCCATGCATGCCGCTAATGACATAAAGATATCAATGATGTTTACCATTGCTGAAGCTCATAAGCTAAACACTAAAAGGCTAGGAAAATTACTCCAACTAGTACTGTAGTGGCCTGTTGGTTACATGAGTACCCGAACACATTCAATTTGGCTTTGAGATCTTTCACACGTATAGTAAATGATTTAATGAATCATACTGTAAACCTTCTAAAAAGCTTTGTGAAAGTCAAAGTCCAGAGGGAGAAAAGTCTCCTGCTATATTGTTTACATTTATACCCATAGATATATACTGATATTAGGCATAGGAAAATGTAACAACAATTTGACAAGAAGATTTTGGACAAAGTTGGCCACTTGAGCTGGACCCAAACGTGGAAAGCAAGATGAATTTATTGCTTTGTGAATTGTGAATCTCCCACCAAGCTCTATTCTGTTCGATCAGAAGTCACTAAAGATAGCAGAAGTAACTTGCCTGCACTATCCTCTCTCTCATCAATTGGATTCCCGGAGCTCAGCCTGGTGCCTGGCTGTGGATCTCTGTATCTGGATAAAGGCTTTTTGATGACAGCTAGGTTATTTACTAGGCTGGTCACTAGAGTAGACAGGTCCAGGCACCCTCTAGACCACTGCCAGCAGACCAAGGTGGGGTCAACCTTCTGGATTCCTGAGAGCCTCCCCAGCACCCAGATACCATGATAGATGACGAAGAATTTCTTTTCCAGTCATGACTGTATTGATTCTAGTTGCTTCTGCTACAAGGCTGCTCATGCTCATATTTGCCCCCATAATCTGTGGAAATTTTCTACTACTTTTCACAGAATATGGTTTTCATACCCCAAGTTTCTCCACACTGTGGTGCTTTTAACAAGAATGTCACCCACAGGCACAGGGACTTTAATACTTGCTCACTAGGTGATGGTGCTGTCAGGGTGGTTTTGGAAGCTGTGGGAGATGAGGACTTTATTTGAGTGTGTATAATCTGCCTTCTTCCTATATTTTTTTTGCTTTTTGCCACCTCTGAGATGGGATCTTTGAGACACCTTTTCCTGCAACCATGCTTTCCACACATCTGCTCCTGGAAGCACCAATCTACTTCAGATAAGATAATGGGCATCAAAAAACCTCCATATGGACTTTGCTTTCTTTGTGGCAAAAGTTATCCATGGGGCAAGAAATTGCCCTTGTCTTGAATGCTGACAGTATGCTGTCCAAATTGAACAAGCAGGACCCAAAAATGTGACTGCTGAAATTTGCCAAGATGAGGCAGGACACTCCTTCAAAATTCCGGTGTCACATAAAAATCTCAGATATTCTAGGCCTGTAGACTGAAGATAGATGCCCCTATGTTACAGAGGAACCTTGAATGATTGTCCAGTCTGATAGCTGTTTCTCTCAATTTTATAGGTTTGGAAGTTGTTTGCTCTGCAATTCTGTTTACTCAGGTAATATATCCTTCTAGGGTCTTTGATGGAGTTGACAAATAGATAGTTGTAGTTATACCTTTCCTTGTTACTAAATTCACAGAGGAAGCTCTCAAAAGAGGTGTAAATTGTATTAGATTGAGAGACATAAAAGCTTAAATTGTTTATCTAAGAAAATGTTTGAGGTCTAAAAAATAATTTTGGGTTGGTAATACAAGATAGATAGAAAGTGAATTAGGTACAAAACTTTGGCCTCACTAAGATAGGATAGATAGATACTATGAGTATTTTCTCTGAATTTGCCAAATGCAAATTGACTGGACAATGTGAATGTAATTCTTACTTGATAATTGTTCTCATTGTATATAGTTTTGCTATGTTAATGTTAAAACCTTCCTCTTTTTTAGACAAAAAAGGTAGAAATGTGTGATATTTTTTGTTCACAGTCTGACAGTAAAGCTTACTTTGAATCAGAGATCAGAGCTATCTACTGGCTGACCAAAATTGACCACAGAAGATTGGGTAGATGGATAGAGAGACAAGAAATGGTAGTGTGGGGCTAAGAGTGGGTCTTGGCCATTTATGGATGATGGGATAAAAGACAGAGGAAGTAATTGGTCGCTTTCCTGCCACTTCTCTGATTATTCAGGTTCTTACCCTGATATCTGACTCCCAAGTTTTAATTAATAAAGAATAATTAGTTACACCCATCACAAACATATTAGAGGGAGTCATTCATTAGTCAGTATTATACGTAAAAGCTTATTTTGAAGATTTAAAAAAATAAGTTCAAAATCCAAATCTGGTGATACATACTGACCTACTGGAGATTATTACTAATTGCATATGGATAATATCTAATACAGCATGTGACTTATGAAAAATGAGTTACCAATTTTTATAAAAATAAAAACATACACTAAAATTCACTTATCCAAATAATCCCTTGGCACACATTATATTTCTTCTTATATGGGAAAACTATGCATATTATAACTTCCCTGGCATTACATATTTGTCACACTATTTTAAGTACTTCAGGGGCTAAAAGTAAATACAATTCTTTTGATATTTTTCATCATGAATTAATTACAATTGTGCATAATATTATATTATGCACAAGATTTTTATATATATGAACAAGATTTTTCTGACAAGTTAACCACAGAAAATGGGGATAGACAACTGCTAAATCCCAAGTATAAACGTGGTACAAAACAAACTCAGCAAAAGAAATTTATTGCTAAATGATTTGTTTACTGGGTGTGAGTTTAGAAATTAGACTCATCCCTAGTACTTGAGCATACAAAACTGAGTTCAGTGAGTTCTTCAGAGCTCCTTCTAAACAAAAAGCACAAGAAAATAAGTGAGGGGAAAGTCATCGTTAAAAAGTTTGGGAAATAGAAATAGAAAATGGTCATTCTTTATACGCTATTGGTCCTGGATTTAGAAACACTTTTCAGTGGCCACTTTTGTCATCACTTCCCCCAATCTCTGTACTCCTCAATGACGATTCAAATGCAGTTACAGACCAAGCAGGGTCATGAAAGAAAAGCACAAGAATCGCTGATCTTTGAAAACTGTCTGTCCTGACAATTGTAATCACAAACCAAATGATTGCTCATATAACTATTAACACAAAGTAAACAAAGCTAGGACTGAAAAAGACACAAAGGCACAGTGTCCTCATCCTATGCTCATGGATAAACAGAGTAATTTAAAAATGGCAGCTTTCATTCTTCAGGATGGAAAGCAACAATGGAAAGGATCCATCACATCCCTTCATTCAAAAACAGCTAAGGAAGTCATGTAGAACATTAAAAATGCTGAATGCTCAAGGTACAAATCAGGTAACAACAGAGTATATTGCATCAGGAATGCTCTTCTCATGGGGTTTAAACAATACAGTGTAAGTAACTCAATTATGCTGCCTAATTGATTCTGGCTTAATTAGAAAGTAGCACACATTTTAAAACCTTCACATGTGCTCACTCAATGGCAGAGACTTCTGGAAAAGCAGACCCCCTTGCCCTTTTGCCTTTACTCCCCTCTATATTTTCTAGATGTCTTTTGTGGGGTGCTTACCCACCACCCCCACAGTTCCCCAGAGTTTTCTGGAGTGCAAGCAGCACGAAATATTAGATAGAAGGATTTATTGCAGAGAATCTTGCGGAGATAAACAGATAAAAAATATAGGATAGCCTCGAGAGGGCCTGGAACCTTTTCCAATGGGCCCCGACTGTCTCTGCCCCAGGGTTTTTATAGAGATGCCAAGGGGTGGAGCAAAAGATCTCCTCCCCCAACACAGCCAAGTGCAGACCATCTCAGACACCTGCACTCAGGCCCGTGGTCCTAATCATCCTCTATGTGGACGTGCTGGGTAAAGCCAGGAGGAACCCGAGAACGTGCTCCCACAGGTCCCCCTTTTTTAATATATAAAAAAAATAACTATTAATGACTTACAGCAATCTCCATAGCTGTTACACCTCCCAATATGGGAGTAGAGGATGATAAAGATGGCATTTCTCTTTTGAATTAGGTCCAAGGTGACTACAGCAGTCTTAGCTGCCTCAAGCCCTTTCTAAACCAAAAACTCTTAAGGCCACTACAAACTTAAAGAATCCCTTAGCTTCATTACCATTAACAGGTTAACATAAATATTGCTATATATAGTCTTAATTCTCTCAGTCTTACGACTCAAAGCAAACTCTTAACAGAACCATTTGAATTAGCATATATGGTGCTATATATAGTTAACAATTTTCTCCATCTTACAACTTTAACTCAATCATTTAAATTTTCTTGCTAACAGAACATTGGAAAAACTTCGATGTATTCACATCAAACTTAAATATTTCCTTAACTCCACAAAACCAGGGTGCATTAATATCAAAAGTTTTCTACGAACATACATTCAACCTTAATTCACTCATAACTCCTCCTTGTCTTTATAATTTTTTAAACAAAGTCCCAAGGCTAGTTAGAAAACCCAAACTTTCCTGTTTAAGCAGTTCTATTTGTAACACAAAACCAGTTCCAGAAAACAGTTTCTGGGTCATTACTGTAAATAAACTCAAAATTGTCCCATTGCAATGAAATCTATTGTTCAGTTCATTAAGTCCTGGAATATAAATGATAAATTCTGGTACTAGCCTTCCAATTATGAAGAAATCCATAACCAAAATCTTTCTGTAGTTTTATCTCATTTTAAGTTCTAAAAGTTCAAACAAGAAATAATTTCTGGTATCAGGCTTTCACTTTCAAATACGAAGAGACGTTTTTCAACCAAAACTTTTTGCAGTTAACAATTTTAGTTCAAACAAGCGTCTCTGCAACGTTTTTCCTCAAGCCAGAGACCTTTTTAGGTACAGTAGTATTCTAAATTGCACCATTTTTTATGTTAGCTCAGGTTTTTCTGTGTTGCATCGATTTTCCACGGATCTCAGCTGCGGATGCCTTGTGCTGGTTCTGGCATCCGCCATTCTTAGCTTCTTAGTGGCTTCTGGAACTTTTGAAAACCGCTCAGACTGCCTGCTTTGCAGTCTCCTAGGACACTAACTTCTGTGTCTCAGATTCTTTTACCATATACATTAAACAGATTCACAATATTTACACGTTCACACACTTACATATAACATGTGCTTAGGCATAAACTCACACTCAACATTTACACATTTTTACAAACTCACATAACATTAACATGTACTTATTTATATACTGCTTATCTTATTTCTTATTTAAACTTACATTTACAACTAGTATCTTTCTTACAAGCTTATTACTACAAGTCTTAAGACTACTTTAGATACTTCTTACAAGCTTATATTCTTAAAGAAACTCTATAGATCTAATTTACAAACCTATATAGGGCTACCATTAGCATATATTTAATTTAGCAAACACCCAAAGATTTCTTAACAGATCTAACAAGAGAATTTCTACAAACTCGCATATCTTTTCATCTTTTTCTATTTCTTACTCTTAAATATCACTATCTCTATTAGAAAGATTCTCTCAACTAGTCAAGAAGTACATATACATCATTTCTAAAGTTTAGAGTTTATACTCAGCTTTGCTATACAACACTGGGATTTAGTGAGTGTTGTCATTATAGAGTTGTGATATTTGTTGCTAGGGGACTGTAACATTCCCAGGACGAAGCCACACCCCAAAGTTGCCCAGTTCTCTCAGCCTTTCCGAACTGGCAGAGATGCACTGTCAGTGGTAAACGATTTTTATCTAGAGGCTGTCCCTTCACCCAAATTCATAATAGTTCCCCTAAGTGCTTCAATTCAGACAAACGTTTCTATTACAGCAGTACTTTTTGTTTGTTCTACGGAAAAACTTTACTTCACACTGAGGGTGAAATTACCATATTTAGCTGCTGTAAAGCTCTTTGCTAAATACCACACAGCTATTAGGTGATATAAAGTATTTTTCTAAAGGAGCTAGTAAAGCCAAAAGCGGCACAGCTCCGTACTCTATTTCCTCAATGTTTGCATTAACCAGTGACAAAACCTCAGAAATACTAATCAAGCCACTTTCATTCTGGTTTCTTTATAGGAACGTCATTGGAGCTGACCCTTCCTTACTTCCACGCTCCTTACCAGACGCTTCGGTAACCACCGAGCTTCATTCTCCTCTTGTGAAAAAAACACAAACATGTCCTCAAACCCATATTAAAACAGGATCGGGACCCTTCCATAATCCCGAGCAGGGATCTTTCCATTTAATTATCATTAGAAGTTGATAATCAGCTTTGCTATCAACACTGAGATTTAGGATTTTCACTTCATTAGCTTTAACTCCTGATATTAGCAGCTGTGATATTTAGCATTGATTTCTTAGAAGGAACTTTCAGGTGAAGCAACTATTTTTTAAGACAGATTTTTCTGAAGTTTGTTCCCCATCTATAAGGCAGTCATTTCTTTTTTGAATGCCTGTTTCCTTGTATCCTTATTAGATTTGCAAAGGAATTACTCATTGCAGGCAGTTTGTTCAAAAGGCAAAGAACTTTTTCAATTTCAACATGAGTTTCTTCATATCTAAGACAACGTTCAGTGTATAAACTGCTTTCCCTTGTTTTAAGGATTTTGAAGTGGCTTGTTTGCCACTTTATAGGTAGCTTTTTGTCATCCAGCTACCTTAAAAACTTTGCACAGCTATTAGGGTAAATAAGGCATTTTACCATGGGAGCCCAAAACCGCGAAGCACCTAGTTCCATATCCTTTCCATTTTTCACTGGAACTGACACTTGAACTCTTAGACGATTTTCCTCCTTATTCTTTTAAAAGTTGTATTTTAAGTTTACCATGAACGTATTTTCGATCTGACAAAAGTGTTTCAGGGCAATGTCTCCATCTTTAGCGGAAAATTTACCTTTCCCAGAATGCATTTCCCTTATATCAGTCCCTTATTGCAAGCTAGCTTTTGGATTTCATTTCTCATAGTTCTTTTTGGGTTTGAGAGTCAACTTCTAAGTTCTTTTTTACCAGACTAGCTTACAAATTCTTGCCCGGGAGGTTTGAACAAAGTTTTTTGCTTTTCCAGTGGGAGATTTGAACAAGCATTTTACATTTTCAGCATTGGGAGGTTTCTGGTCTCTCCTCAACTGGCTTTAACAGGTGTCTCTTCTTCATTTGACACTGGCCCCAGATCAAAACCGCACCTGCCTCATTAGCCAGCATTGAGGCTGGCATTTCTGACAGCAACTTTACTCAGGGCTTCTGTTTTAGCCAGTCAGTGAAAAACAAGATCATGTACAACAGCTTTTCCATAGCTCCTTCAGAGAGATTTTCTCCCACTGATTTTATTCTCATTTTGCTTGTTCCTTCCCCCCTCCCGGCCCCCACCCCAGATGCAGAGCTTCGAGTATCTGTCTGCATGTCTGTACATCTGCTAGCTGCTTTTGGAGGTAGGGACTTTTTTTCTCCTCCTGAATCAGCCTCAAATTCTAGCAGCTTTTTCAGGTCATGTATTTTCTGGGGAGGATTATGTCCCTTCTCTGTTTCTTCAGAGTCTTTCTCCCAGACAGTTCCCCGTTTGGTCTCAATTTATCCCTTCTACCCCAGAAACATTTCCCAATGTCACAGTGACAGCTTTTTTGCTTCTGAAGATAGGGGCTTTAGTCCATTTCTGTTTTCAGGGTCTGAGGTTTGTGTTCATAAATCAAGTTTAGCAAGGGAGGTTTTTTGCCATATCTAAGCTCGCATTAGGACAGTTGTTTTTTCCTCAGGCCTTTCACCTGACACAGTCCCCCAGTGGGTTGCATTTGTTTGTCTGGGTGCTCAAGGACAGAGCTTATACCAGAGGCAATCACCCCTCAGTGCTACACTCCCTCATCTCAGGGAGTCAGTTGAAACAAAGCTTTTCTCAAAGAGATGCTTTCTCTGACAGAAAGAAAAGCTTTACTCCTGGATAGTTCTGTTCTGCCCTGGCTGGGCTCTTTCCCCAGACAGCGTTCTGACTCAGCAGCACAACTGCTTCAGACACAGTTCAGCTTTACTGTTTTCCCAGAAAGGTCCTTACTCTGATAGGAAGCTTTTTCTCAGATTTCTTTTTGCAGCTGTGGATCCATAAACCCGGGGCTCATAGGAAAGTGGACAACTGTGCTGTTCCCACCGGCTTTAGCTTTGTTTGTTCATTAGCAATCTTCCCCTGGGTCCTGCACCTTCCTGCCTCAGCTCTGTGCTCCAGGAAGTTTAAAACTGCAGGAACCCTAGTATCCCCGAAATGCACCCCAACTCAGAGACGCTGGCCAGTCGCCTCTGGGTTGTTGGTCAGAAGTGAGGATACAATGCTAACAGTTTGCATTGCTTCAGGGGATCTTTCCATTAGGACGATTAGAAGCACCTTTTCATTCTGAAACACTCACTCAGAAACAAAACCCTTGATGCCTCAGCTTGGCTGTAACTGAAAAGCTTGGCTTTTTTGCTTTTCTCAGGTAAAGTTTCTCGCCCTTTTGGGCTCTCTGTAGCTCTTTACCCACACTCTCCCAAGTGTTTCTCTCAGGGGACTTTGACCCACTGTCTTTTATTAGCTGGAAGAGACAGCTTAGTAGAGGTTTTTAGGAACTTGTCCCTGCCTCCTGCATTGCAGGGAGGATTTTTAAAGCTTGAAAGAGAATTTAGAGGTTTTGCTATCTTAAGAGGTTTGTTGTTTTCCCTTAGAGCTAGTCACAGGTGGCCCCCATACTAATATCTTCAGGTGATTCTAATTTTTGTCCTTCTGAGAGAGTGAGTTCTGAAAGGCTTTAGTTTTTAAGTCTGAGAGCTTTTGATAAAGATTAAAGCTTTAGAGAGTTCTTTCCCCCCACAAATTTTCTAAGAAAAGCTTTTAGTTTAAGAGAAAGATTTTTTTCCCCCAAGAGAGAAAGACCAGCTTTTCCCCAAACTTCCCAACTTTAAACTTGTTGGCTTTTTACACCCCCATTTTTTGCCTCAGGGAGAAAACACTTTCTCTTGCCGCTTGGACTTAGCATTTCAGCTGTCCCCAGGTCAAAAGCTTCCATAGGAAACTTTTTCTTCACCATAAGCTCAGAGAAGAGCTTTTTTACTACCCGTAAAGCCCAAAGAAAGATTTTTCCCCCAGTTTGCATTCATAGCCCCCAAAGTTAGAAAACTGAGTTTCTGCCTAGTTGCGTTACTTCTTTTTTTTCTACACAATCTTATACTTCTAAGTTTTTCCTACACTATATTACTACTCTATACCTTGTACTTATTTTTCACAGATAGAAATTGAGAAAGGGATAGAAGATAGAAAACTTTGACAGAAGAGAGTTTTGCGGCAGCATCGGACATCCTTCCAGTCCGCTTTCCTTTTCTCTCGAGGATAAAACCCCTGCCTCTCAATAATATATATAAAATATATATTTTCCATAGCACTGGCATGCCTTTCCACTGGCAGGGCTGACTCAGCACTTTCGCCAGAAACTCTGTAATAAAACTATTATTTTCCTTTATCTTTAGTCCCTATTACTTTGTCTTTAGTCCTCGTTCATTTGTCTTTACTCCCCTCCTTTTTTTAGTCCTTTTAGTCCCCCCTTTTTTTCTTTAGTCCCTTTTTTCTTTTTCTTTAGTCCCTGTTCATTTGTCTTTAGTCCCCCCTTTTTTGTCCCCTTTTTTGTTCTTTAGTCCTTTTTCTTTTTTCTTTAGTCCCTGTTCATGGCGCCATTCTGTGAGGCATTTACCCACCACCCCCATAGTTCCCCAGAGTTTTCTTGAGTGTGAGCAGCAGGAAATATTAGATAGAAAGATTTATTGCAGAGAATATTGCGGAGATAAACAGATAGAAAATAAAGGATAGCCTCGAGAGGGCCTGGAACCTTTTCCAACGGGCCCTGACTGTCTCTGCCCCATGGTTTTTATAGATACACCAAGGGGTGGAGCAAAAGATCTCCTCTCCCAGCACAGCCAAGTGCAGACCATCTCAGACACCTGCATTCAGGCCCTGGTCCTAATCATCCTCTATGTGGACCTGCTGGGTAAAGCCACAAGGAACCCGAGAACGGGCTCCCATAGTCTTTATTCTAGAGGATACCACTCCAGGTTCCCTCTTTTGTTTTCTTCAATGAATCTCTCTTGTCTTTAAATATTCTTCCCAGAAAGGTGCAGATTCATGAAAGTATGGGCTCTAAGAATCTGGATAGCAACTAGCATTCTGCTTTAGGCAAATAAGCTAAATAAGCTTTTTACACCGTTTGCATTATGAGACATTAAGTCCTTCACTGTGCTAGGCCAGGTCTCAAACTCAAACTCACATAACCATCATGCTACTACAGCACTAGTGGAGATAATTTTCCTGGCAGGTTAGTGTTGTAGTTTGTGATCTCCAGCAGTCTGCATGGCAGCCTCTATCACTGTGAAAGCAGGCTGGTAAGGAGACGGTTGCCTGTTTTCAGAGAATTGGGCAGTCAATCCCAAAGTCTGTTGTAAAAACAGCAGTAAGTTCTCACCATTTAACTATGTGGGGGAGGGGAGCAATCAGAAGCAATAGCTGTTTTGGATGTCTTTGTTGTTTTTGGTTGCCTCTGGAGCCTCATTGACACATAACTTATAGGGAGTTATCCTGTCCTTATTTCTTAGAGTTTTACCAAAAGTCTTCATCTTGTGGAAGAAATTTTATCAACACTTTCCAGGGACCTTTGGGCAAGCCCATTTCAAGACATATTTCAGACTAAGTTACAAACTGTGGGTTCCACAAGGCATTCTCATATGTCCTAGTTGGGGCTAACCCCTGTCTTACCCTCTCCCACTCTCACTTGTCCTCTTACCCTCATCAACACTTATACCTTCACCCAAGAGTATTCTTGCAGGGTTACTTTAATTTCTGTGTCCAACTGCCCCTCCAATTATATATACTCAGATTGTAAGTAAGGTCATTGATTTCTGTGTAGCGTTTCATAGCCGTTTAGGTTTCTTAAGCATCCTGCCCTCATCTCCTCAGTGCTCCTTGTTAGGACCCTTCATCCCAGAGTCTTCCCCTATTTTATTTTTATTTTACTGTCTCCTTCCCTAATGGTTCTGTCCACAATGTTTCATTTCTATCTGTGTCTTCTACATGTAATCCAGCTTAAATCTACAAAAAACTCCAAGTTAGAATCCACTGATGAGGAGACTATATGGTAATTGTTTTTCTGAGCCTAGTTGGCATCAGTAAGTACTATTTTTTAACAAGTGCTATCTATTTACTTGCTATTGCCATTATTCCATTTTCATTAGAGCTGAGTAATATTCCAATGTATATGCACAACATATTCACCTCATCTGTTCATTAGCTGATGGATATTTAGGTTGAATCTATTATCTGGTGTTTATGAATGGATTTTTTCTTGGTTTCTTTTCCAGTGTGTTTGCCATTAGTATATTAGGTAGCTATTGTCTTGTGTGTTTAGTATGCCACCTGCTAATCTGATGAAGTGTTTATCATCACTAATATTTTTGGTAGAGTAATTACCATTTTTCTGGTGATAAAATCATATCATCTGTAAATAAAGACATTATGCTATCCTTTGCAATTTTATCCTTCAATTTCCTTCTTGTCTTATTGCACTAGCCAGGGCTTCAGCTCATTATTGAAAACTGACATGAAGTAAATACCCCTTTCTTTTTCTCATCACAACTGGAATAATTTGATTTTTTATTCCATTTACTAACATGTTGGTGACTGGTTTGTTGTATATAGCTTTTGTAATGTTGTGTGGTATGCCCTCACCATCCCTAGATTTATATTTATCTTATTGTGTCTTTCACTTTTAGCATGACTCCAATTAAGTTTTCTTTGGTGCCAATGTAGATAAGCCTAGTGGGTGCTAGTTGGTCACCTGGAGCAATGGTCCCAGGCAAAGTGAAGAGGACTAATCAGGGGACAGAGTCTGTCACCTGGTCTTAGAGCCTCCAAAGTGTCATAGGTGGGCCTAACCTGGAGACAACAGGGTCCTACACTTGGTGTAGGAGTTCATGCTGCCTGGCTCCTGCTAGTATTGCCAGTACTCTAGGGATTCCTACATGAAGCACAGATGACTGCACGCTGAGAGAGATTTCTGGGTCAAGTATGTAGGCCAAATGAGGAGGTTTTTAGACAGCCTCGGCAGCTGAAACCTGTGCAGCTGGGATTCCTCATTTGGTAGAGAAAACTGTGCTGGCAGGGGTTGTAGTGTCAACTTCTGGGGCAATGTGTTGGTGAAGAAGTCCATGGACCAGGATGAATTCATGAGTAACTTAATTGACTCTAAGCAAGGGACAGCAGGGTCTTATACCTGATTCTAGAGGTTCTGGAACAGGGTGGAAGCCAAGGCCCCTCACCTGATGAAGGTGTCCGAGTGGGATGGATTCTCAGTTCCATATATACTTGCTTTTGGTAATGTTGTAAGTTATTTTAAATTTGTGGATTTACATAAAATATCCAATAGTTCAGAGTTGTGCTTTTTACTTGATGAATGATCCAAAACTTCATATTATTATTTGAATATTAATTTTATAAATCCTGACTTCATACAATATCTTTCAGATAAATTCTATAAGGGAATATTTCTGTATATGTCACACCAAAAACGTAGGTCTTCTCTTAGCCATAAATAATAAAAGAGAAAAACATAGAGAATGAAAGGTAGGTGTTACATTTCCATATAAATTTATTAGAAAGAATTCTTATCTAAATTATGTAACAGATATTCTTTTAAATCAGCAATATTAGTATTTAAATACTCCATTAGGCAAAATATTAACTATTAAAAGGATATTTATTTTCATTAAATGACTACATCAAAGTACTGTATATGGCGATAGGTAGATGAAAGATAGATAGGATAGATAGATAAATGGATAGATGATAGATAGAGAGGAAGATGCATGGATAGGTGGATAGATAGATAGATAGATAGATAGATAGATAGACAGATAGACAGATAGACAGACAGATATAGATATGCATATCATAAACCTTATAAACCTTATGAGTTACATTTAAGCAGCTCAGAAATATTAGGAAATAAGAATAAAATGGTGATAACCATTAAGAAGAATTTTATTTACAGGAATTATGTGGAGAGAAATGAAGCAGGGTGTATAATAGAAGATGAGAATAAATTCTTTGGAAAAGTAAAAGCAAGGTGTTTTAAATATGAGACTATACAATGAGTTTATAGCAAAAAATTTCATTCATAAGGAGAAAATTTACTCATAATCTCTATGTTTTCCTCAATGTGTCAAGTGTTAGGGTTAAGATCCAGTTTTAAGATTATACCTTGGTGTTCAAATTAAGGTTCACAGCTATTGTCATGGTCATATAAGCCTTCCATGAACACTAAGTAAATATATAGTTATTAAACAGAATATTGATGATGGATGAAAGATGGATCTTACAAAAGCATCTTCATTGGCCCACATGCTTTATAACTGCATTTTATGAATGCTCTAAGTAGCTCTTTAAACCACATCTCATATAGTTTTATAAAGAGGAATAGAGTCTGTATACATTTTCAATGGATTATTCTTATCATGGAACTTGAATGAACCTGCCACTTCTATCTGAAAATGTCTCTACCCATTCAAAACAGGATGATTTCAGAGGAAAATGGCCCCTTCATTAATTGTTTTGAGGAGAAACAATGTGCTTCTCTTCAATGTTTCTGCTTCAAAATCATAAACAACAAGATATAAATATGTTGTAGTATTTTTCTGTTTCTGAATACACTGCTATAAATGGACACTGTATTGATCTATCAATGATTGTTTTGAACACTGCCTAAGCCTTAGCAGAAAACCCTAATGATAATTAATTTTGAAAGGTTATTTGTAAAGTAGAATTCTTTCTTTCACTGGGGACAAGAGCACAGCTTGACAATATACAACATCGCAGAATAAAATGCCTACCTTCTATAGGTAAATAGGTTGCAAAAAGTGAGTTTTGCAACTCTGTGGGTTTGTTGTCCTGAATACCTGAGTAGTCAGGCAACATCTTGGGCTGCTTAGCACATCTCTGATGTCTGGAACTGCAAGGAGACAGACAGTTCAGCCCTGGAGGGCAAGGTATCCCAAACGCCTTGAGGTAATCAAAATAAAACCTCTGCACTGAAGGTGTCCCAGACACCTGGAGCTGTTAGGCAGAGTTCTGATGGCTACAACTCCAAAGAAGATGCCCAACGCTGAAAGAGAAAATTATCTGACTTCCCAGGAGAGTCAGGCCTGGAACTGCTTCAGGAGGGAAGGTTATCCTGATTCTTTGGGAAAGTCAAGATATTCCTGTTATGGTGGGGGATGGTCTCCCGCAGAATATACAATTTTAGCTCCAATTCTGGAAAACCACTACAGCTGAGTTTTGCTCAGTCCCCTCTGAAGAAGGATTTTTAGCAGAGCTAGAATATCACAGGAGCTTCCGGGTCCGTGTGTGGATAACATGAGTGGAATGCTTGCCTTAGGTGCACTTGCATTTCATGGCAGACCTAGGGAGGCAGAAGCAGGTGCATCCCTGTGGTTTGGGGGCAGGATGGGTGTACCTAAGGATATCAAGGAAATTGCCTCACAAAAAGTAATATATAAATAAATAAAAATAAATAATAAATAAAAACAAAAAAGTGGTGGAGGGGCACAGGTAAGAGGAAGGAACATGAAACACAAATATCGGTTGTTCGTTTTCTGTGCACATAGGGTGGACTGTGTTTTGGGATGGTCTGTGCTATCAGGTCTTCAGAGCTGAGTCTTTCAAGAAGAGTCAAGAGATTTTGGGAGGTTCCAGTGTGCTGTGGAGCAGAGCTTGTGGCAGAGTGTGTTGTTTTGGAAGCTGTGACATGGTGGTGACTGTGTAACAGACTCCTCTGTACTGAGTTCCATGGAGGCCTTAGAAGGCCTTTTTTGGGCTTGGGTGCTGTCCGCTCCTCCTGCCAGGCTCTCGGCCTTGGCCCGCCACTGGGGAACACAGGTAGTAGGTGCTTGGTGAAGTCAACTTGAACGCAGGTCCAGTGATGATAGGAATGGGGCACGAGGTTCAAGGAAGCCTTGCTGTGTTTGCGAACAGATCCAGCAGGAGGGTCCGGTATTCTTCTTGGTCCAGAGGTAGCTCAAGTGTTGGGTTAATGTCCTCCCACGGGACGTGGGGATCCAGAGTGTCCTGGGCTTGCTGGTCAGCCTGGAGTTGCGGCAGCAGTTGGTCAAGCATGAGCTCGACATCGTCCACAGTGAAGGTGTCCATTGCCACCGGGTGGGGTTTCCGGTCGTCGTCGTGGCATGGTCCCGAGGGCTGTGCAGCTGCAGGCGAGGACACTGGGAAGGAGGCCGGTGGGGAGGGCAGACTCCAAGTCTGGACGCCCACGCCTAGTGCAGAAGCCGGTGGCAACAGGCCGTCTTGGGCACGCTGCTCCGTCTCCCTGGGGCTGCAAGGTGGTCCTTCAGGCTCGGCATTGGGCGCAGGAGAAGGCGATGGCTGCGGCGGCTGCTGCGGCTGCGGCATCTGTGGCGGTGGCGGCGAAGCCAGGGAGTCTTGACCTCGAACTCTGCCCCTGCCACCGCCAGGGTGGCGCGCTCTCCGGTTTTGGAACCAGATGGAGATGGTGTCCTCAGGCAAACCGGTCTCTTGGGCGAGCTTCACCATGGCACCATATTTCGGGCTTGCTTCGTCCTCATATGCCTGGAGCAGGATCCTCAACTGTGCCGGGCTGAGTCGAGTGCGACGCCTGGTGCGTCGCTCTGCGGGTCTGCTTCTTCCACCTCGTGCCCTGGCACCAGGCCCTTTGGGTCGTTGCTGAGGGGACGCTAGCCCGCTTGGTCCCGCCGACCCCTCGGGGCCTTGGAGGCCCCGCCCCTCCCTGGTGCGATTTCGGCGGTTCTGGAACCACACGCGGATGCGGGACTCAGGCAGCCCCAGTTCCCTGGCCAGGTCCTGCCTGGCCCTGAAACTTGGGTAAGGGTTCTCCGCGAAAGCTGCCAGCAGGGCGTCCTGCTGCCCGGCTTTCCAAACAGTCCTTTGGCGCCTGGATGCCAGGGCCCCAGTGCTGTCCCCCAGATTGCTGCTGCTGCTGCTGCTGCTTGTGCTGCGATCTTCCATCTGGCCAAGGTAGCCTTGCCAGGACTCCTGCCTCTGGCGAGTCTAAGCAGGACCGCTCAGGAGGAGAGCTCCAGCATGGAGTGAGTGCCTCCAGGCTTGGTCCCTGGGACTTTTATGCTTGCCTACTTGCGGGCGGCCCTGCCCACTAACCCGATCTCTGGCGCCTGGCTCAGCAGCCTGGGATTGAAGGCCCACCGGGTGGAGGAGGGGGAGGAGTTGGGGTTGGGGACCGGGGCCTCAGCCCGCTTGCTCCCTGGAAGGTCAGCCCAGATCTCCACAGGTCCAGAGCACGCCACCTTCGCCAAAGGGACCTTGGAGAACCTCTCCGTGGAAGACACAGGCAGGACCCCTCCACTTCTTGCCTGAGGACTCTGACTACGGATTTTGCTAAAACCCATCCTAAAGCAGGTTAGCCCCACCCTAAAGCAGATTAGCCCCACCCTAAGGCTGCTTTGCCTGAAACCAGTGGGTGGCCTTTCTCTGCCCAAGTTGACCCACTGTGCCATGAGAAACAAACCATGCAGAGTCTGCCTGTGTGGAAATTGACATCGATAGGGATTGGGGAGGACAAGGAGGAGTAGGAGGAAGACGAGGAGGACGAGGAGGAGGAGGACGAGGAGGAGGAGGAGGGAGCCAGACCAAGGCTTCAGATAGGCTGGCAGGGACACACAAACACACACACACACACACACACACACAAACACACACACACACACACACACATACACACACACACACACACACACACACACACACACACACACACACACACATTCCACCCCAGTACTCTAGGAAGAAAACGGGAACTCTTTGCCAGGCACTGGTTTCAGGCAAAGCAGTTGTTTTCCAAAAGCTACAAGACTGGCCACCAGATGGCAGCTATCAGGGTTCTAGAGACTGTGAAGAGCAGAGGAGCTATGGAGTCCGTGTGTGGAGAACATGAGTGGAATGCTTGCCTTAGGTGCACTTGCATTTCATGACAGACCTAGGGAGGCAGAAGCAGGTGCATCCCTGTGGTTTGGGGGCGGGCTGGGTGTACCTAAGGATTTCCAGGACATTGCCTCACAAAAAGTAATACATAAATCAAAATAAATAAATCAATCAATAAATCAATAAAAAAAAAAAGTGGTGGAGGGGCACGGGTAAGAAGAAGGAACATGAAACACAAATATCGGTTGTTCGTTTTCTGTGCACATAGGGTGGACTGTGTTTTGGGATGGTCTGTGCTATCAGGTCTTCAGAGCTGAGTCTTTCAAGAAGAGTCAAGAGATTTTGGGAGGTTCCAGTGTGCTGTGGAGCAGAGCTTGTGGAAGAGTGTGTTGTTTTGGAAGCTGTGACATGGTGGTGACTGTGTAACAGACTCCTCTGTACTGAGTTCCATGGAGGCCTTAGAAGGCCTTTTTTGGGCTTGGGTGCTGTCCGCTCCTCCTGCCAGGCTCTCGGCCTTGGCCCGCCACTGGGGAACACAGGTAGTAGGTGCTTGGTGAAGTCAACTTGAACGCAGGTCCAGTGATGATAGGAATGGGGCACGAGGTTCAAGGAAGCCTTGCTGTGTTTGCGAACAGATCCAGCAGGAGGGTCCGGTATTCTTCTTGGTCCAGAGGTAGCTCAAGTGTTGGGTTAATGTCCTCCCACGGGACGTGGGGATCCAGAGTGTCCTGGGCCTGCTGGTCAGCCTGGAGTTGCGGCAGCAGTTGGTCAAGCATGAGCTCGACATCGTCCACAGTGAAGGTGTCCATTGCCACCGGGTGGGGTTTCCGGTCGTCGTCGTGGCATGGTCCCGAGGGCTGTGCAGCTGCAGGTGAGGACACTGGGAAGGAGGCCGGTGGGGAGGGCAGACTCCAAGTCTGGACGCCCACGCCTAGTGCAGAAGCCGGTGGCAACAGGCCGTCTTGGGCACGCTGCTCCGTCTCCCTGGGGCTGCAAGGTGGTCCTTCAGGCTCGGCATTGGGCGCAGGAGAAGGCGATGGCTGCGGCGGCTGCTGCGGCTGCGGCATCTGTGGCGGTGGCGGCGAAGCCAGGGAGTCTTGACCTCGAACTCTGCCCCTGCCACCGCCAGGGTGGCGCGCTCTCCGGTTTTGGAACCAGATGGAGATGGTGTCCTCAGGCAAACCGGTCTCTTGGGCGAGCTTCACCATGGCACCATATTTCGGGCTTGCTTCGTCCTCATATGCCTGGAGCAGGATCCTCAACTGTGCCGGGCTGAGTCGAGTGCGACGCCTGGTGCGTCGCTCTGCGGGTCTGCTTCTTCCACCTCGTGCCCTGGCACCAGGCCCTTTGGGTCGTTGCTGAGGGGACGCTAGCCCGCTTGGTCCCGCCGACCCCTCGGGGCCTTGGAGGCCCCGCCCCTCCCTGGTGCGATTTCGGCGGTTCTGGAACCACACGCGGATGCGGGACTCAGGCAGCCCCAGTTCCCTGGCCAGGTCCTGCCTGGCCCTGAAACTTGGGTAAGGGTTCTCCGCGAAAGCTGCCAGCAGGGCGTCCTGCTGCCCGGCTTTCCAAACAGTCCTTTGGCGCCTGGATGCCAGGGCCCCAGTGCTGTCCCCCAGATTGCTGCTGCTGCTGCTGCTGCTTGTGCTGCGATCTTCCATCTGGCCAAGGTAGCCTTGCCAGGACTCCTGCCTCTGGCGAGTCTAAGCAGGACCGCTCAGGAGGAGAGCTCCAGCATGGAGTGAGTGCCTCCAGGCTTGGTCCCTGGGACTTTTATGCTTGCCTACTTGCGGGCGGCCCCGCCCACTAACCCGATCTCTGGCGCCTGGCTCAGCAGCCTGGGATTGAAGGCCCACCGGGTGGAGGAGGGGGAGGAGTTGGGGTTGGGGACCGGGGCCTCAGCCCGCTTGCTCCCTGGAAGGTCAGCCCAGATCTCCACAGGTCCAGAGCACGCCACCTTCGCCAAAGGGACCTTGGAGAACCTCTCCGTGGAAGACACAGGCAGGACCCCTCCACTTCTTGCCTGAGGACTCTGACTATGGATTTTGCTAAAACCCATCCTAAAGCAGGTTAGCCCCACCCTAAAGCAGATTAGCCCCACCCTAAGGCTGCTTTGCCTGAAACCAGTGGGTGGCCTTTCTCTGCCCAAGTTGACCCACTGTGCCATGAGAAACAAACCATGCAGAGTCTGCCTGTGTGGAAATTGACATCGATGGGGATTGGGGAGGACAAGGAGGAGTAGGAGGAAGACGAGGAGGACGAGGAGGAGGAGGACGAGGAGGAGGAGGAGGAGGGAGCCAGACCAAGGCTTCAGATAGGCTGGCAGGGACACACAAACACACACACACACACACACACACAAACACACACACACACAAACACACACACACACACACACACACATACACACACACACACACACACACACACACACACACACACACACACACACATTCCACCCCAGTACTCTAGGAAGAAAACGGGAACTCTTTGCCAGGCACTGGTTTCAGGCAAAGCAGTTGTTTTCCAAAAGCTACAAGACTGGCCACCAGATGGCAGCTATCAGGGTTCTAGAGACTGTGAAGAGCAGAGGAGCTATGGAGTCCGTGTGTGGAGAACATGAGTGGAATGCTTGCCTTAGGTGCACTTGCATTTCATGACAGACCTAGGGAGGCAGAAGCAGGTGCATCCCTGTGGTTTGGGGGCGGGCTGGGTGTACCTAAGGATTTCCAGGACATTGCCTCACAAAAAGTAATACATAAATCAAAATAAATAAATCAATCAATAAATCAATAAAAAAAAAAAGTGGTGGAGGGGCACGGGTAAGAAGAAGGAACATGAAACACAAATATCGGTTGTTCGTTTTCTGTGCACATAGGGTGGACTGTGTTTTGGGATGGTCTGTGCTATCAGGTCTTCAGAGCTGAGTCTTTCAAGAAGAGTCAAGAGATTTTGGGAGGTTCCAGTGTGCTGTGGAGCAGAGCTTGTGGAAGAGTGTGTTGTTTTGGAAGCTGTGACATGGTGGTGACTGTGTAACAGACTCCTCTGTACTGAGTTCCATGGAGGCCTTAGAAGGCCTTTTTTGGGCTTGGGTGCTGTCCGCTCCTCCTGCCAGGCTCTCGGCCTTGGCCCGCCACTGGGGAACACAGGTAGTAGGTGCTTGGTGAAGTCAACTTGAACGCAGGTCCAGTGATGATAGGAATGGGGCACGAGGTTCAAGGAAGCCTTGCTGTGTTTGCGAACAGATCCAGCAGGAGGGTCCGGTATTCTTCTTGGTCCAGAGGTAGCTCAAGTGTTGGGTTAATGTCCTCCCACGGGACGTGGGGATCCAGAGTGTCCTGGGCCTGCTGGTCAGCCTGGAGTTGCGGCAGCAGTTGGTCAAGCATGAGCTCGACATCGTCCACAGTGAAGGTGTCCATTGCCACCGGGTGGGGTTTCCGGTCGTCGTCGTGGCATGGTCCCGAGGGCTGTGCAGCTGCAGGTGAGGACACTGGGAAGGAGGCCGGTGGGGAGGGCAGACTCCAAGTCTGGACGCCCACGCCTAGTGCAGAAGCCGGTGGCAACAGGCCGTCTTGGGCACGCTGCTCCGTCTCCCTGGGGCTGCAAGGTGGTCCTTCAGGCTCGGCATTGGGCGCAGGAGAAGGCGATGGCTGCGGCGGCTGCTGCGGCTGCGGCATCTGTGGCGGTGGCGGCGAAGCCAGGGAGTCTTGACCTCGAACTCTGCCCCTGCCACCGCCAGGGTGGCGCGCTCTCCGGTTTTGGAACCAGATGGAGATGGTGTCCTCAGGCAAACCGGTCTCTTGGGCGAGCTTCACCATGGCACCATATTTCGGGCTTGCTTCGTCCTCATATGCCTGGAGCAGGATCCTCAACTGTGCCGGGCTGAGTCGAGTGCGACGCCTGGTGCGTCGCTCTGCGGGTCTGCTTCTTCCACCTCGTGCCCTGGCACCAGGCCCTTTGGGTCGTTGCTGAGGGGACGCTAGCCCGCTTGGTCCCGCCGACCCCTCGGGGCCTTGGAGGCCCCGCCCCTCCCTGGTGCGATTTCGGCGGTTCTGGAACCACACGCGGATGCGGGACTCAGGCAGCCCCAGTTCCCTGGCCAGGTCCTGCCTGGCCCTGAAACTTGGGTAAGGGTTCTCCGCGAAAGCTGCCAGCAGGGCGTCCTGCTGCCCGGCTTTCCAAACAGTCCTTTGGCGCCTGGATGCCAGGGCCCCAGTGCTGTCCCCCAGATTGCTGCTGCTGCTGCTGCTGCTGCTGCTGCTGCTGCTGCTGCTGCTGCTGCTGGTGCTGCGATCTTCCATCTGGCCAAGGTAGCCTTGCCAGGACTCCTGCCTCTGGCGAGTCTAAGCAGGACCGCTCAGGAGGAGAGCTCCAGCATGGAGTGAGTGCCTCCAGGCTTGGTCCCTGGGACTTTTATGCTTGCCTACTTGCGGGCGGCCCCGCCCACTAACCCGATCTCTGGCGCCTGGCTCAGCAGCCTGGGATTGAAGGCCCACCGGGTGGAGGAGGGGGAGGAGTTGGGGTTGGGGACTGGGGCCTCAGCCCGCTTGCTTCCTGGAAGGTCAGCCCGCATCTCCACAGGTCCAGAGCACGCCACCTTCGCCAAAGGGACCTTGGAGAACCTCTCCGTGGAAGACACAGGCAGGACCCCTCCACTTCTTGCCTGAGGACTCTGACTATGGATTTTGCTAAAACCCATCCTAAAGCAGGTTAGCCCCACCCTAAAGCAGATTAGCCCCACCCTAAGGCTGCTTTGCCTGAAACCAGTGGGTGGCCTTTCTCTGCCCAAGTTGACCCACTGTGCCATGAGAAACAAACCATGCAGAGTCTGCCTGTGTGGAAATTGACATCGAT
Organism: Peromyscus eremicus; assembly: GCF_949786415.1. Lineage (NCBI taxonomy): Eukaryota > Metazoa > Chordata > Mammalia > Rodentia > Cricetidae > Peromyscus > Peromyscus eremicus. Next base: position 8,057,665 of record NC_081424.1, on the reverse strand, counting down.
GGGGATTGGGGAGGACAAGGAGGAGTAGGAGGAAGAGGAGGAGGACGAGGAGGAGGAGGACGAGGAGGAGGAGGGAGCCAGACCAAGGCTTCAGAGAGACTGGCAGGGACACACAAACACACACACACACACACACACACACAAACACACACACAAACACACACACACACACACACACACACACACACACACACACACACACACACACATTCCACCCCAGTACTCTAGGAAGAAAACGGGAACTCTTTGCCAGGCACTGGTTTCAGGCAAAGCAGTTGTTTTCCAAAAGCTACAAGACTGGCCACCAGATGGCAGCTCTCAGGGTTCTAGAGACTGTGAAGAGCAGAGGAGCTACAGGGTCCCTGTGTGGAGAACATGAGTGGAATGCTTGCCTTAGGTGCACTTGCATTTCATGGCAGACCTAGGGAGGCAGAAACAGGTGCATCCCTGTGGTTTGGGGGCGGGATGGGTGTACCTAAGGATATCCAGGACATTGCCTCACAAAAAGTAACACATAAATAAATAAAAATAAACAAATAAATAAAAATAAAAAAAGTGGTGGAGGGGCACGGGTAAGAGGAAGGAACATGAAACACAAATATGGGTTGTTCGTTTTCTGTGCACATAGGGTGGACTGTGTGAGGGGATGGTCTGTGCTATCAGGTCTTCAGAGCTGAGTCTTTCAAGAAGAGTCAAGAGATTTTGGGAGGTTCCAGTGTGCTGTGGAGCAGAGCTTGTGGCAGAGTGTGTTGTTTTGGAAGCTGTGACATGGTGGTGACTCTGTAACAGACTCCTCTCTACTGTGGTGGCCCATTTCAGGTGTTACACGTCTTTAAGTTGCTTATATGATGCTCTGTTGGCAGTGATAAACCAAGAGCCACCCAGCACCATGAGGTACCAGGCATTAGGAAGATAGTTACAGCTCTGCCTCAGGACGCTTGCCTTGGGCAGGCATGGATAAACCACTAGTTCTCCAGTGTCATATGCCCTGAGCACCAGGAGGACAGCTACAGCTCCACCACAAGACACTTGCCCTGGGCAAGCAGAAATAATGATGAGCACCATTATGCTGGAAAAAAAATGAGAGTGAGAGAAGATGCAAAAATATTCATGTGCTGGAGATAGAGGAGTATCTGAAGTTGATTGTAGTGAGTAACTGGCTGGTGTGAGTGGCTTGCCTGCTACTTGGAATCACAGTGATGTCTAGGCCTGGGATGATGTGAAGGGCCATGTCTGTATCTATGGCCCTGACGAAGCTGTGGTGGTCTGTGTTGATATTGTGGCTTCTGTTACCATCAAGAGCCCTGTAGATGCCCAGAGACTGGGTCACCACCTATGATCATGTCAGTGTCTGAGGGACCATGCCTATCTAAGAGGCCTATGCTGCCATCTGGGTCCATGGTGATGTCTGAACCTGGACTGCTGCTGAGGGTCACGTCTGCATCCATGGCTCTGCTGCAGCCAGGCTCTACATTGGTATCATTGGCTCCTGTTGCCACTGAGGGCCACACAGAGGCTCATAGTCTTGCCTGACACTTTAAGCCGTGTTGGTGTTTGAGGATAAGGTGACCATGGGGTCATATAGATCTAGGTGTCCTGTGCTGCCACCTGGACTTATGGTGATGTCGGGACCTGAACTGTGGCCAAGGGCCATATCTGTGGCCTGACCACAGCCAGAGTCTGCATTGATGTCCATGGTTCCTGTTACATTTGCAGACCAAGCAGATGCCCAGTGTCTGGGCTGCCACATGGGGACATGTTGACACTTGAGTGCCATGCTGCCACTGGGGCCATGCTGATCTGTGTGACCTGTGATGCCTGCTAGGGCCATGACGACATCTGGGCCCAAACTGCTGCAAGAGACCATGTATGGGTCCATGGTCCTATTTCAGCCTGTGTCAGTGTTGAGATACTTGACCCATATTGCAATTAAGGTCCACACAGATGCTCAGAGTCTGGCCTCCACCTAGAAATAAGTTAGTGTTTGAGGACCATACTACTACCAGGGCCACACAGATCTGAGCAGCTTGCACTGCCACCCAGGGCCATAGTGTCAACTGGGCCTGGGGGGCTGCCAAGTACCATGTCTGGGTCTATAGCCTTGCTGCTACCTTGCTCTGTGTTGATGTCTGTGGCTCTTGTTACTACCAACAACACTGAGGATAGGGTTGAAGCGTTGGGCCCCACCCCTCACAGGCTGCAGCATTCAGGAGAGTGGGCCCTGCACATTGCCTGGGCAACACAGTATTTCCTTTTGATACTCCAGATTTGCTATTGTGTCCATTTTATGTAATTTACCATATTGTATACTTTGGTCCTCCCTTTTTCATGTGTAATTTTATTAATTTGGATCTTATATCAGATTGTTAAATTGATTTGTCTGAGGGTTTATCAACAAGTATATCTACTAAGGTAGGTCATGAGAAATGCAACATAACTGATGCACAAGACAATGATTTAGAAATAGCAAGTATGTCCAAGGCCATTAATTAGAATATGAATAAATCAATTAAGTCTGTGAAAACACAATGAGTGGAGTTAAATAACAAAGATACTTCAAAATATAAAAGTATCAACAGTATGCAATGGGTAGCTGTTCCAGCTTTGACCTGGAAGTACTACCTCCATTGAGGCTTCCAGTAACTGTCACACTTATGAAGCAGGGCCAAGATGGGAGCCCTTAAGACCTGAGATCCAGATGTGCTGGCTCTCTTGGTTCCTGGATCCTGGACGCTGGAGGTAGACTGAGCAGAGTTCTCCAGAGAATGGCACTGGACTGCACTTCACCTCTCCTGGGCCCTGTAACTTATTCCTTCACTTGTAAGTTAACCCCCAAAATAAACCTCCCTTTTAACTATGTGGAGTTGCCTTAATATTTCCTCCAATAACAGGATCTCTAAAGAAAATCCAAAATGACATAATTCTGAAAGTGAAAATTTTAGAAAGTCAAAGAAAAACCTCAGAAGTAAGTCTTGCCAACATGTGGAAGAGAGGATCTCAGGATCAAAATACACATTTAAAAAAACTAATATCTTAGTCAACAAAAAAATATTAAATCTAAAAAATCCAGACACAAAATATAGAGGAAATCCAAGACATGATTTTAAAAAAAAGAATGTACCTACCAATAACAGCAATATAGGAAGAAGAAATGCAAGTCAAAGTCACAGAAAATATTCTCATCAATTATACAGAAATGGTTCCCTGATCCAAAGGAGGTGCTTATCAAGGTACAGGAATAATATAGAATATCAACAGAAAAAACAAAGAAAAATCTTCTACTACATACAAAAATAAAAGCACAAAACACACAGAATAAGAACAAAACAGAAGTTGCAAGTGATAAAAACTGAATAACATATAAAGCCAGACCCAAGAGAATAAAAGTTGACTCAGTGGGGTCTCTGAAAAGCAGAATGGCTTACACAGATGTTCTACAAACTTTAAGGGACCACAGAAGACAGCTCAGGCTACTATTCCAAGCAAAACTATCAATCACAATATATGGAAAAAAGAAACACTTTCCATGTTAGAACCAAATTCTGCAGTATCAATGTACCATTCAGTTCTACATAAGGCACTAGAAAGAAAACATCAATCTCTAGAGATCACCCACATCTAAGAAAACTCAAGGAATAAATAATCCTGGAACATCAAATCAAAATAGTAGAAAATCCCATAACAAAAAACAAAATTACAGGAATCAGGAAACACTATTAATTGATAACTCTCCTTATTAATGGTCTCAGTTCTCTAATAAGAAGACAGAGACTTACAGAATGGATTAAAAAACAGAACCCATTCTTCTGCTACATCCATAAAACATATGTTACCATCAAAGATAGACAATAAATAGAGATATAAAATGGAAAAAGACAATCCAAGTAAATAGACTATTGAAACAAGCATGTATAGCTATTTTCATATCTAATATAACAGTCTTCGAAAGAAAATTAATCACAAGGAATAGAAAACAACATTACATACCCATTAAAGGAAAAATCCACCAAGAGGACAATGTAATTCTAAACATTTATGCTCCGAAAACAAGGACACCCAAGTTTGTAAAAGCAACATCACTACAGGAAAATCACATATTGGCCCTACTCAGTGATGGTGTGTGGTTTCAATACTCCATTCTTGCCTATAGGCAGGTCATCCAGACAAAAATAAAACCAAGAAATGCTTTCATTAAATATCATCTTACGTCAAATGGACCTAACATATACTTACAGAACATTTAATCCAAACACAGAAGAATTCAATTTCTTCCCTGCAGCTCATGAAACTTACTCCACAATTGCCAACACACTTGGGATGAAGCAAGTCTTAAGAGATACAAGAAAATTAAAAATAACACTATGTTCCATCCTATTTCACCACCATATATAAAAGCTGAACATGAACAACAATAGAAAGGATAAACCTCATGGAAACTGAAAGACTCATGACAATAATAAATGAGTCAAGACAGAAATCAAGAAGGAAATTATCAACTTTTTCAAATTCACAGCACTAAGTACCTACATTTTAAAAGAATGAAAATCTCTAAAAACAAATAAGTTTTAACACCCAAAGATATTAAATGGCAAAAAATAAACACAGTTCAGAAATCAAAAAAATACAAACAAATCATGAGAACAGAAAAAAAACTACAAAGAATGAATAAAATAAAGACCTGGTTCTTTGAGATCTCCATTCTTCTAAAACACAAATGTAAAGAATGAGATACTGTGAAAATCAATTCTTTTCCCTGTTCTGTCAGCTTCTCAATGATGTCCTGCCTTTTATATAATCTTTATAATTCTTTCACAATCTACTCAGTTTAGCTTAGGGTGTATCTTGTCACACTTTATTCTTTCTTAGGATGATTCAGAAATGCTGAGATGCTGAAAAAGAATGATTACAATATGAAGACTTTCACTATGTTATAGTCCAATATGAAATAGCCTTCCCCATACCCCAAGCCATTGGAGCCCCAGGGACCAGGCAGCTGCCCCTTCCCAGGCCTCCTCACCAAGAAAACAGCCCCCTGTGACACCAGTGAAAACCAGAGACATAAGCCCACCCTGCACCAATTGGGAACAGAAAAAAGGTCCTACCACACACCAATTGGAAATAGCTGCTCCCTGAGACAGAGCCCACTGGTGCCCATTGGACTAAGAGCTGCTCCCTGAGACACAGAATCCATCAGCACAGATTGGACCAAGAGCCTGGGTTAGACCAAGAGCTCCCATTAGACCAAGAGTATCAGTCAGACCAAAAGAGGCTCCCTCAAACACAAACAGCACTTGCATGGAGTGGAGGAAGAGATGAGTAGATGCCAGTGCAAAAATACAGTCAAAAGCATAAAGACCAATATGGCACCATGAGATCTTAATGGTACCACACCAGGAAGACCTGAACATCCCAAAGCAGAAGAAGCAGAAGAAATAGACCTTAAAAATGACTTTAAGAAGATGATAGAAGCATTTAAAGAGGAAATAAAAAACTACACTTAAGGAGGTGGGAATAGGGGGTAGGCTGGGGGGAAGGGGAGTGCGGAGGGAGGGGGGAGAACAAAGGAATCCGTGGCTGATATGTAGAACTGAATTGTATTGTAAAATAAAATTAAATTAAATTAAAAAAGAAGCCTGATCTTAGTCCATATAATTAGCAATTAAAAAAAAGAATTCGAGGAAAAGACAAACAAAAAAATTGGAAGAAATCGATAAATCCCTTAAAGAAAGTCCATAAAAAGCAATTAAACAGATGAACAGAAAGTCCAAGATTTGAAAACTGAAACAGAGGCAATAAAGAAGACACAAACTGAAGGAAGGCTGGAAATGGAAAATCGAGTAAACGTGCAGGATCTACAGATACAAGCATAACCAACAGATGGAAGAGATGGAAGAGAGAGTCTCTGGAGTTGAAGATACAATAGAGGAAATAGATTCATCAGTCAAAGAAAACAATAAAGCCAAAAAAGTAATAACACAAATCATCTAGGATTTGGGACACCATGAAAAGACCAAACCTAGGAATAATAGGGATAGAAGAAGAAGAATACCAACTCAAAGCACAGAAAATATATTCAAAAAAATTATAGAAGAAAACTTTCCCAACATAAAGAATGAAATGGCTTTGAAAGTACAAGAAGCTTACAGAACATCAAATACACTGGATCAAAAAAAAATACCCCTCACCACATAATAATCAAACCACTAAACATACAGAATAAAAAAAATATTAAGAGCTGCAAAAGAAAAAGGCCAAGTAACATATAAAGGCAGACCCATCAGAATAACACCTGACTTCTCTGAAAGCCAGAAAGTACTGGACAGACGTTATGCAGACACTAAGAGACCATGGATGCCAACCCAGACTACTATATCCAGCAAAACTCTCAATCACCATAGACAGAGTAAACAAAATATTCCATGATAAAACCATATTTAAACAATACCTATCCATAAACCCACCCTACAGAAAGCACTAGAAGGAAAAACCCAACTTAAGGAAGTAAAATACACCCATGAAAATACAGGCAATAGATAATTCCACACCAACAGATACCAAAGGAGAAACACACAACACTACCAACAAAAAATAACAGGAATTAACAATCACTGGTCATTAATATCCATTAATATCAATGGTCTCAACTGACACAGGCTGACAGAATGGATATGAAAACAGGATCCACCCTGCTGCATACAAGAAACACATCTCAACTTTAAAGACAGACACTATCTCAGAATAAAAGGCTGGGAAAAGACTTTCCAATCAAATTGACTTAAGAAGCAAGCTGGTGTAGCTATCCTAATATCTAATAAAATAGACTTCAAACTAAAATCCATCAAAAGAGGTCAGGAAGGACATTACATACTTATCACAGGGAAAATCCAACAAGATGAAGTCTCAATTCTGAACATTTATGTCCAAATACAAGGGCACCCAAATTTGTAAAAGAAACATTCCTAAAGCTTAAATCGCACATCAAATCCCACACACTAGTAGTAGGAAATTTCAACATCCCACTCTCACCGCTGGATATATCTGCCAGACTGAAACTTAACAGAGAAATAAGGGACCTAACAGAAGTTATGACTCAAATGGACTTAATAGACATCTACAGAACCTTCCACCCTAACACAAAATAATATACCTTCTTCTCAGCACCCCATGGAACCTTCTCTAAAATTGACCACATGCTTGATCACAAAGCAAATCTCAATAGATACCAATAAAATGGAATAACATCCTGTATTTTATTGGACCACCATTGCTTCAAGTTAGATTTCAACAACAACCAAATTTACAGAAAGCCTAAAATCTCATGGAAACTGAACAATGCTCAACTGAGTCACCAATGGGTCAAGGAAGAAATAAAGACATTAAAGATTTCCTAGAATTCAATGAAAATGAAAGTACAACATACCCAAACTTCTAGGACACCATGAAAGCAGTACTAAGAGGAAAATTCATAGCATTAAATGCCCACATAAAGAAGATGGAGAAATCTCACACTTGTGACTTACCAGCACCTGAAAGCTCTAGAAAAAAAAGGATCAAACTCATCCAGGAGGAACTGATGCCAGGAAATAATCAGTTGAGGGCTGAAATCAATGGATTAGAAACAAAGAGAACAATACAAAGAATTAAGAAAACAAAGAACTGGTTCTTTGAAAAAATCAACAAGATAGACTAGCCATTATCCAAATTAACGAAAATGCAGAGAGAGAGAGAGAGAGAGAGAGAGAGAGAGAGAGAGAGAGAGAGAGAGAGAGAATACAAATCAACAAAATCAGAAATGAAAAGGGAAACATAACAGCAGACAATGAGGAAATCCAGAGAATCATCAGGTCATACTTCAAAAACCTATTCTCCACAAAATTAAAAAACCTAAAAGAAATGGACAGTTTTCTGCTTATGTACCACATACCAGAGTTAAATCAAGACCAGATAAACTATTTAAATAGGCTAATAACCCCTAAGGAAATAGAAACAGTCATTAAAAGGCTCCCAACCAAAAAAAGTCCAGGGCCCGATGGTTTCAGGAATTTCAAAGAAGAGCTAATTTCAATACTCTTCAAATAGTTCTACATAATAGAAACAAAAGGAACATTGTCAAACTCTTTTTATGAGGCTGCAGTTACACTGATACCCAAACCACACAAAGATGCAACAAAGAAAAATTTACAGACCAATCTCCCTCATGATCAAAAATATTCAATAAAATACTGGCAAACCAAATCCAAGAACACATCAAAAAACTTATCCACCATGACCAAGTAGGCTTCATCCCAGAGATGCAAGGTTGGTTCAACATATGAAAATCTGTCAATGTAATACACCATATAAACAAACTGAAAGAAAAAAACCACAAGACCATCTCATTAGATGCTGAAAAAGCCTTTGACAAAATCCAACTCCCCTTCACGATAAAGGTCCTAGAGAGATCAGGAATACAAGGAATATACCTAAACATAATAAAGGCAATTTACAGCAAGCTGACAGCAAACATCAAATTAAATGAAGAGAAACTCAAAGTGATTCCACTAAAATCAGGAACAAGACAAGGCTGTCCACTCTCCCCATATTTATTCAATAGAGTACTTGAAGTTCTAGCTAGAGGAATAAGAAAACAAAAGGAAATCAAAGGGATACAAATTGGAAAGGAAGAAGTCAAACTTTCACTATTTACAGACAATATGATAGTGTACATGAGTGACCCCAAAAATTCCACCAAAGAACTTCTACAGCTGATAAACTCCTTCAGTAATGTGGCAGGATACAAGATTAACTCATAAAAGTCAGTAACCCTCCTATATAAAATGATAAATGGATTTGATTTTTCTACCACTTCTTGGCCTGTAGGATTATGTGGCATACATGTAATATGCTCTATATTGTAATAAGCAAAAAATTGTTTAATTTTACCAGAGACACATACTGGAGCATTGTCAGTTTTAATTTGTGCAGGTATACCCACAATGGCCATTACTTCCAGCAAATGCGTGATTACAGAATCAGCTTTTTCAGAACCTAAAGGAGTTGCTCATTAAAATCCTGATTAAGTGTCCATAGTGTGGTGTACATATTTCAGTTTTCCAAATTCTGCAAAGTGAAACACATCCATCTGCCAGATTTTATTCCTCTGAGTACCCTTTGGGTTACATCCTGCTGGTAATGGAGTCTGACTGTAAAAAGAACAAGTAGGACATTTCCTTATAATTTTCTTGGATTGTTGCTAGGTTATGGAAAGATCCTTTTGTAAATCTTTACTATTGACATGATGTTTTTTATGAAATTCTAAGGCCTCCAGCACATTTCTATCAATAGTTGATCAATTTCATCATTATTCATTATTACCCTATGCTAGAGGGCCTAGCAGACCCATATGGGATCTGATGTGAGTTATATATATATATAAAGGATGTTTCCTATTCCTGATTATATCTTGTAACTGAATAAATAACAAAGTTAATTCTGACTCATCAGGAATAAATTCTGCAGTCTCAATATGTAAGACCACCCTTTCAGCATACTGAGAGTCAGTAACTATGTTGAGAGGTTCAGAAAAGTCCATTAATACCAATAGAATAGCATACAATTCTGATTTTTGAACCAAATTATGAGGACTTTGAACCACTTTACTTAAATTTTCTGACTTGTAATCTGTCTTTCCTTGTTTGTTTGCATCTGTATAAAATGTACAGGCTCCAGATATGGGTGTTTTCCATACAATATGAGGCAAAATCCAATCAGCTCTCTTTATTATCCAATTCTATCAATTTGAGGATATTTACTGTTAATTTCACCCAAAAAATTACTGCAAGCTCTTTGCCAAGGTTCACTTTCTGCCCATAATTTGTCAATGACCTCCTTAATTAAAGGTATGACAATTTCTGCCAGGTCTATTCCTGCTAATTGATGAAGTCTCAATTTTCCTTTTAAAATAAAGTCAGAGATTTTTTTCCACATAAGTTTTTGATTTTTTCCTCTGTTTATTTGGCAGAAATACCCATTCCAATGTAATATCTTCCCTCTGCATTAAAATTCCTGTAGGAGAATGCTTTGAAGTTAAAATAACCAAAATGTAATCAAGCTTTGGATCCATATGATCCACATGTCCTTCTTATACTTTCTATTCCACCAAGGCAAATTCTCTCTCACCTTCAGCTGATTACTCTATTGGACTATTTAAGTCCTCGTCACCTTCTAAGATTTTGAACAAATTACTCAGTTCATCATTTTTTACCCCAACAACAGTTCATAAATGGGAAATATTTCTGAATAATCTTTGAGAGTCATTAAGAGTTTGTAATTGATCTCTCCTAATTTGCACCTTTTGAGGTCTAATTTTTTGTAGACATATTTTATATCCTAAATAACTAATAGAATCTTCTCTTTGTATCTTTTCAGGAACAATTTGTAATCCCCAACAAGGCAATTTTTTTTTAACTTCTTCAAACATTCTTTCTAAAGTATCTGCATTTGAATCAGCTAGTAAAATATCTCTCATGTAATGATAAATTATAGATTTAGGAAATTGTTTATGTATTACTTCCAATGTCTGTTGTACAAAATATTGGCACAGGGTTGGGCTATCTAACATTCCCTGTGAGAGAACCCTCTGCTGATATTTCTTAACTTGTTGAGAATTATTAGAAGTAGGCACCATGAAAGCAGATCTTTCTATGTCTTTTACTTGTAAGGGTATTGAAAAGCAATAGTCTTTTTTAAATCAATAGCTATAAGAGGCCATCATTTAGGTAACAGAGTAGGCAAAGGAATTCCAGATTGTAGAGAGCCCATTGGCTGAATTACTTTGTTAATTGCTCTAAGGTGTGTTACCATTCTCCACTTACCAGATTTCTTTTTAATAACAAATACAGGAGAATTCCAAGGGCCAGTTGATTCTTCAATATGCTGAGCATTTAACTGCTCTTGTACCAGGTCTTCTAAAGCCTGCAGTTTCTCTGTTGTTAAAGGTCACTGCTGAACCTATACAGGCTTGTCTGTTAACCATTTTAAAGGTAGAGCTGTTGGTGTCTTTGGAAGATCATCAGTTGTTGTGCCCTGTTCTTATACAATCTGGATGGCTGGGGACCACTCTTTAGAATAATACCTCCTAATATTTCTCTCAGAATTTTGTGTTAGTTTATGGTTTATTTATGAGGTTGGAGGGATGTTAATTTAAATATTCCCTTGTTGTAACAGGTTACTGCCCCCATAAGGTCATAGCTATTTTAGCCACATATGGCTTTATTCTGTCCTTCTGTACCTATACATTTGAGCAATCTCACACTCTGTTTCACTTGAGATAATGTTCCAATCCCTAACAGCTGAACATTTACCTCCTGAATTGGCCAATTTGGCCAATTTGGATGCCAAGATTCTGGTGCAATTATTGTAACATCCGCAGCTGTGTCTAATAAACCTTACAAGAGAATGTCATTTATTTGTATTTTTAATTTTGATCTTTGTTCATTTACAGAAGTTTGCCAAAAAATCGCTTTATAGTCTCCTGAATTTTTTATTCTCTCTGCTACAGCTGTTCTATCATGCCAAGCAGCCTGGTTTATTCCAGTAGGCATTTGCTTATTTAATTCCTCTGAGAAGGTGTTTCTTCTATGATGGCAGGAAAGGTCTGAACTGAATTTGCTGTGGGGGCCTGAATGAGGTTTTTCTGTGAGTTTCTTAAGGGCAGAGGTAAAGGATTACCTTGTCTGTCCCTTGTTGGTCTACATTTGTTGGTCCAATGTTTACCTTATCATACCTTCTGCATAATCCAGAAGGGAAGAACATTATGTTGCTGTTGTTCCTTGAATAAACATTCTTTCTAGGAATTCTCTCTTTACACTCCCTTTTCGAATGACCTTGTTTACCACAACCAAAATATCTGACATTATTTTTCCCCAAAGCTTTTGATATAACCTCTCCTATCCACATCTCATCATGGTCAAAAGACTCAATATTAATTGTGCCCCGATCCAATCCTCCAAGGGTGCTGATCTGGCCTTTAGTGGCCTGATTATTCTTTTGCATGCTGCATTCATGTTCTCAAAGCCAAAGATTCAATTATTATCTGTCTGGCTTCTGAAATTGGTATCATTTTATTTACTACTGAAGATAGCCTTTGTAAGAAATCTGTGAAAGATTCTCTGGGGCCCTGTATAACTTTTGTGAATGATTCAATTTTTCTTCCTGCTTCATAAATTCTGTCCCATGCATTCATGGCTACCATGTGGCATAGAGTTATGGTTTTGTTATCATATAAACATTGTCTTTGTAGATCAGCATATTTGCCTTCTCCAAGCAGCTGATCCTGGGAAATTTCCACACCTCTAGTTCTACACTGTTGTTCGATTATTTTAGCCTCCTCCTTAAACCATGTTCTCCACTGTAATTGTGCCCCAGCCTCCAGGACAGCTCTTACCAATTCTTTCTAGTCCTGAGGAATAATCCTATTACAAGTTGACCACAAGTTTAACATTTCCTTTATGAATGGAGAATGAATGTCATATGATGCTATAGCTTCCTTAATTCTAACATTTCCACTGGAGTCCAATCAGCTTGTACATGCCCTTGAGCAGGTAGTTCCTGTAAGGTTACCAGATAGATTAAGTTTGGTTGTTTGAAAACAGGCTGTCTCTCTGTAACTATATAATTCAATCCTGAAATAATTTCACCTTTAAATTCTTCTGTCTGGGTCTAAATTTCTCTATAAGTCATTTTAACAGGTTTTTCTAAAGCTCTTATCTTGGCACTTAAATTGACCAATCTGTATAATACTAAAGTAAGGATGATTAAACAAATAATATTTATAATTGATGTTACACACATCCCATCAACATTAATTATCCTGTCATTTAATTGTTCCATTTTTAGACTGCCTAATTTGTTATCACACAAAGACCAATGGAAGGCCATTGTAAAAATATTTCCCATTGTTTAATGTGGGAAAAAATCTCTTTTCACTAGTTTTTTCCCTTTAAGATATCTTCATTGACTTACCAAGTCTGTGTAGAACAGTAGAAGTCCAAGGGAATTTCAAAGCAGCTACCAAGTGTGGTGGTAGTCTGAGATGGATATTCAGAAAAGGGGAGAAGACAACCTGTAGCTAGAGTTTTCCTGACTTGCCCACAGTCAGGGCAAATCTCTCTCACCCGCCAGTCCCACAGCCGCTTAGATCTGACCAAGTAAACACAGAGACTTATATTGGTTACAAACTGTATGGCCGTGGCAGGCTTCTTGCTAACTGTTCTTACAGCTTAAATTAATCCATTTCCATTAATCTATACCTTGCCACATGGCTTGTGGCTTACCGAGATCTTCACATGCGGCTTGTCATGGTGGTGGCTGGCAGTGTCTCTCTCTCAGCCTTCCACTTCCCAGAATTCTTCTCCTTGTCCTGCCTATACTTCCTGCCTAGCCAATGGCCAATCAGTGATTTATTTACTGACCAATCAGCAACACACTTGACATACAGACCATCCCACAGCACTTCCCCTTTTCTTTTCTTAAAAAGGAAGGTTTTAACCTTTACATATCTCCAAAGTCAGCTTGGTATATTTGGGAATTTGGGCGTAGTTTCTCTTACTACTTCCTGCTGGAGGGGGGCACTGTATCTTATGGGGATACAAAGAAAATTTTAGAATTATGGAATAGTCCATGATGGTATGTCGTCTGAGCCAGTTGCCTTGAAATCATCCTGGATGTTGGATCATCAGGGCCATGGTGTCATCGGAGACCTTTCAGGGGGTCTTGGCTGGTCAAACCTGATGTATCTTAATCTTGAACAAATCCATAGCCTCTGGCTTTCTGTGGAAACAAAATCAGAGCCTCCTTTCCAAAGCAACATATCCTTACATCTAAATTTTGAAGTCAAGGTACCTTTAAATTATACATTTTGGCATAACTCAACACCTTTGTAATCAAATGTTTTTCTTTAGTTACAAATATCAAAGAGAACATAATCCAGATTCTCTGTGTGGTAGCCATCTTTACGTGGCTTTTTTTTTTATATTAGCTTGAGCCTATTGCTTTAAACTGCAGCCTTTTAAGCCTGAAATGGCACCAGCGCTATGGCTGCTGGTTCCGCCCACTTCAGTTTCCCAACATGGCGGTAGTACATTTTCCGCCAGTTCTGGGAGCCATCAACTCTCAGAAATAGTGGGTCTATGCTTCTATCAAAGCAGCGTGTAGCCCAGAAACCTCTTTTTTTGTTTGTTTGTTTTATACTAGCAAAGGCTAAATCCACCACACAGCTTAATGTGCCACTTGCAGAGGCCTCATTCCTGCCATACTGCAGGTCCAGCGCATATGCCAGGAACCCAGTAGCTCAAACCAGCAGCTGCCGCTCATTTGAGAGAGACAATTAGGAAGCTGTTTTTAGCTCCGTTGTAGAATTTTTTTTTTTTTTTTTAGTTTTTAGGTGCAAACTCTTGCCACCACATTGGACGCCATTTGTAGCTAGAGTTTTCCTGACTTGCCCACAGTCAGGGCAAATCTCTCTCACCCGCCAGTCCCACAGCCGCTTAGATCTGACCAAGTAAACACAGAGACTTATATTGGTTACAAACTGTATGGCCGTGGCAGGCTTCTTGCTAACTGTTCTTACAGCTTAAATTAATCCATTTCCATTAATCTATACCATGCCACATGGCTTGTGGCTTACCGGGATCTTCACACACGGCTTGTCATGGTGGTGGCTGGCAGTGTCTCTCTCTTAGCCTTCCACTTCCCAGAATTCTTCTCCTTGTCCCGCCTATACTTCCTTCCTAGCCAATGGCCAATCAGTGATTTATTTACTGACCAATCAGCAACACACTTGACATACAGACCATTCCACAGCAGCCACCACCCACCAGGAGAAAGAATGCCAAAGAGATTCTGGCCACATGTTCTGGCCTTAGTCACAAGCAGTCTGGACATGTGTATCTCTGGCCACTTACAACGTTCAGCTCCTGTGGAGCTGGGGCCCACAACACCACAGGCAAGTGGCTTTTTTGTAAATTCCTGCCCCACAGTTAGATGCCAAATGTAGATGAATTTCTAAATGGATTTATTAAATAAAAAACATGGAGCCAAATATAGGGGTGAAAGCCTTAGAGATCAGGGAAATAAGAATAGCCACCAGCCAACCTTACCTCACCAGTTCTGCAGCTTCCAAATGTGAGCTACTTCCTGTCTTACCTGTGCCTTTATTGCCTTGCTGTTTTGCCCTCTCATTGACTATCTTAGCCCAACTACTTCACTTCCTTGTCACTGCCTATCCTTATAGACCTCCAGATCTCTATAGTTGGTACTGGGATTAAAGGTGTGTGTCACCATGTTTGGCTCTGTCCCCTAGTATGGCCTTGATCACACAGAGACTCTATCTGCTAAGCGATCAGATTAAGGGCATATGCTACCACTGTCTGACTTCTATGTTTACTTAAAATGGCTTGCTATTTCCTTTGATCTCCAGGCAAACTTTATTAAAGCACAAATAATATATCACATTTCAGCACAAAGAAAATATCACCACACTGAATGTTCATATTAGAAAATTTTAGGAAAAAAATCATTTTAGAATCTGCAATAATATTAGTCTAAATGTCTCAGTGTTTATAAAAGCCAAAAAAGTAATCATTATTTATTTACAGCAACAAATTGTTACTTGTGAATTTTTATTGTTTGACAATTTCATACATTTATATAATGAGGGTCAGTCATTTCAACCCCAATTCCCCTCAATGAAAAACTTCTTCTCAAAAAGTACCATCCTCATTACCGTGCCTCCCCCAATAGGAACCTTTCTCTCAATAAACCCCTCTCTCATTCTCTAATTTGCCCAATGGAAACCTCCCTCTCAACAAACCCATCCTGCCTACTTCCAGTCTGAATCAGCTGTGATTCCTGCATACTAAAGAAAGGTAATTTTCATCATTCATTCATTTTAAGTTATTTAATTTTCTCATGGCTGCCAAATAATGATCATATCAATTTTCCTACCCTGCCTCTACTGTTCCATCTACAGTATTTCAACTTATTAAGGCAGGTTGCAACATTCTCCCCTCATCTCTGCAATGACAGTAGAGACTCTCCACGCAAGAAAGAGAAAGTGAAGTCCACAGACAAACAAAAGCTCAACACAGACATTGCACTGGAGAGACTGAAGTCAAAAGTTTAAATCTTGAGTTCATTGCCTAAAGGGTATCAGTTTAATGTTTTCTGCCATTGTTCATTTGCTCATGAGCCTGGGCTCTACCTGGGATCTAACCCACAGATTTGTATCCAACTCCCAATAAATGTGGTGAGTTGCTTTAAAGTTAAAAAGAGAAGAAGAATTCTTCTAGAATCAATGTGAATACTCCTCAAATTATTCCACAAAATAAGAACAGAAGGAATATTGTGCATTTTTTCCATGAAGACAATTACCTTGATGCCTAAAACATATAAAGACTCCCAAAAGACACTGAATTATACCAACTTCCTGATGAACTTATATGCAGAAAGCCTCAAGAAAATACTTCCAAACTGTATCCAAGAACACATCAAAAATATCATCTACCGTAGGCTTCATCCAAAGAGATGGAGGGATGGTTCAACAAATGTAAATCAATAAATGCAATCCACCACATAAACAAACTGAAAAACAAATTCCAGATGTTCATTTCATTTTCTGCAGAATATCCTTTGACAAAATCTAACACCCCTTCCTTATAAAAATCATGGAGGGACTAGCAACACAAGGGACATAGTTGGAATTTACAGACATCCCATAGCCCAGATCAAGCTAATTGGAAATTCAAAACCTTTCCACTAAAATAGGGAAGAATATAAGGATGTTCACTCTCCATACATGTTCAGTATATTACTTGAAGGCTTAGCTAGAAAAATAAGACAAGTGCAGAAGATCAAGTAGTGATGTATAAGAAAGGATGAATTCAAAGTGACTTTATCTGCAGAAACTATAATTTTATACAAACTAAGAACTTTGTCTTTTTACAGACTAAGAACTCCACCAGGAAACTCTTAAAGTTGAGAAACATCTTAATCAAAGTTAATAAGTTAATAGATTACAAAATTAACTAAAAATGTCAGTATCCTTCCTCTATACAAATGACAAAAGGACTTAGAAAAGTATCTCGGAAGGACAGTTTTCAGCATAATACAGAAAAAAAACTCACAATAGCTAAACTATCATCAAGAATATAAGAACTGTTGGAGGTATTACCACTGCTAATGTTAAATTATACTACAGGGTTACAGAAATAATCAAGTTTTGCACAACAATGATACCATTAAAAAAGAGACATATTTGTGAATAAAATCAAATTATATGTTTTGACATAAGAGCACTCACCTATGACAACTCACTTTTGATAAAGAAGCTAGAAATACATAATAGCAAATTGACAGCATTTAACCCTAACCACAACTAAGCTATCTCCAGCTGATAACTACTCACAAATGAAAAATCAGTTTTCTCTAACAAAGACTCATAGGGATAAAAACCACTTTTACAGGCAGTCTCCATGAGGACAAGTTGGTGGATGACAATCAATGGCATATTTGTTATTTATTATTCTGGAAATTTTCTTAGAAATGTCTTAACAAAATTATGTCAATTCTTTTAGCTTTTAAATCCTTAATTTAATGTATGTTATAAAAGATCTTCTATCTGTTTTTCTCATGGAGATTGTTTCTTTAGAATAAGATTTCCGAAGATTTTAATATGCCACCTTGCACATGGGTCTACATATTTATAAAATCGTGTGCCTAATATTTTTGAAAACTTTCTACCTACTTGTACTATTTCAGATACTTATATATTTTCCTTTACTCTAGGTCTGTGTTCCCATCAAACACAAGACCTATTTTCACATGAGAATACATAAGATTCTATCCAGAAATTATTATCAGGAATATTTGGAAGTAGTGAGCTGGAGACCTTTTGATCTTACATTTAAGGATGTTACAGAAATGTTGGGATGAAAGCAAAGAGCATGGACTATGTTATGATAGAAATAATCTGTATTTAGTAGTCACCTGCAATGGTCTAGCCAAAAAAGTTCAAGAACCTCTACCTTCACTCAAAAGAAGTCACATTAGGTCATTTATATTTCCAGAAGCAGATTTTTCTGCAGTGAAACATTCACATAAAGTTTTAAAATATGTTTTTATTCTGCACAGATATTTGAAAACCCTGAAAAGTGGCACACACTACAATACAATTAATTTTTCAAATTACTTTCTATGTATGGGATTAAAATGTATTTTTAAAACTTTTGAGAAAAAGGTATTTATAAGTAAAGAAAATATTCTGCATGTAATCAGGATGGAATGACACAATCTCTACTAACATTCTTTAGATTTCCCTCAACAATTAATTCCATTTTGTGACAAGTTATTTAATTTAGATCCTGAGAAGGCTTGTCTCAACCAAACGAGACTGAAAAGATATAGTGTTTCTAGTTGTGAAAAGCCTTACACATATAATGATGGTATTGAAGTCTTTACAGGGATCTCTGTGAAGAATAGTTACCAGAACCCTCATCTTAAAGGAACAATTTCTGAAGACAATGACACAGGGTATGTCTTTACTGAGTATATAAAACCTAATAACACTGTTCTTCCTGAGAGTCATTACAACTATGACAATTATAAGGAAACTTTTGATTATAAAAAAGCACCTTTCATGCACCAACATGACCAAAACCAAGAGAATCATTATAGAAGCAATCAAAATGAGAGAATATTTAATGAACACTTCAAACTGTGATGTGTGCAGAAGCACCATTATTGGAATAAATTCCAATAGATATAGAAAATGAGAAAAGATCAATGAAGTTATCAAAAAGAGAAAGAGATAATATAAATGATATTGGAGCAAATCCTTGCCAGAGTTAAATATGTTATGGATCCTTCCATTCATATTCAAATTTATTCAAGAAACATTCAAGGGAAGAAAGGCAACATAAATGCAAAAACTATAGACAATGTTTTTCCTCTCCTTCAAATCTTTATCCAATATTACATGCTGTAAAGAAACAATTTAAATGTAATAAACGTTAAAAATACTTCAGGATATTTATACATCTCACACATTTAAGAGAATGTAGAAAGTACTTCAACAGATGTCCACGCCTCACTAAGCAAAAGAGAATTCATCCAAAAGAGAAGGTATACAAATATAAGGAATGTGGCAAGTCCTTCAGAAAGTCCTTGGTTCATAGAACACACTCTCAATTGCATCATATGATGAACCCCTAAAAATGTAAGGAATGCAGAATATATTTCAGAAGCTCCTCAAATCTCACTACTCCGAGAAGATCTCACACTGGAAGAAAATGCTACACATATGAAGAATGTGGAAACTATCTCCAGACTACTCAAACATTTGGAGACACCAGAGAATCTATACTAGAAAGAAATCTTTCAAATGTCAAGTATGTGTCAGGTCCTTTGCCCATCAATTAACACTTCAGGCTCACACCAGAATCCATACTGGTTACAAGTCTTACAGATGTCAAGAATGTGGCAAATCCTTTACCTGTAAATCAAATCTTCAAGCTCACCACAGAATCCATACTGGTAGCAAACCTCACAGATGTAAAGAGTCTCAACTCTTCATGTTCACCATAGAATTCCTACTGGTGATTGTGGTGACATATTGTGTATCAAATAAAACTTGCCTGAGTATCGGAGGACAGAGCCAGCTACTTGATTAAACATAGAGGCCAGGTAGTTGTGGCACACACCTTTATACCTAGCACTTGGGAGGCAGAGATCCATCTGGATCTCTGTAAGTATATAACCACCCTGGACTGCATGAGATTGATTCCGTCTAGGAGAGAAACAGAGGCAGGCAGTGGTGGCACATACCTTTAATCCCAAAATTTGGGAGTCACACACCTTTAATACCAACACTATGGCCTCATTAAATACAAAGTAATTATCGAAAGGACTTTTGAAAATCCAATATGGGCCTTTTCCCCTATCTTATAAGTTAACAACTGCTATCTTCTTACCTTGAATTAGACCATCCTATAATTATCACAACACATCTTAAGTATTAATACTTCTTGACAATAAAAGGAGATTGTCAGGCAGACACAACCAACTTTATTTTAAAAATATAAGATATAACTGTATTAATATAAAGAGATATGATATTTAAAAAAGTATAGCTGGGCTCAGTAGCACATACCTTTAATCTCTATTCTTGGAAGGCAGAAGCAAGTGGATTTATGAGTGGGAGGCCAGCACTGTCTCCAAAGCAAGTTCTAGGACAGCCACGTCTATACAGAGAAACTTTGCCTGAAACTAACAACAAAAGATAAGTTACTAAATATAAATTTTATCTAGATAAAAATATTTTAATAATAAAAGTTATACATAATGATTAAGATGGATATATGTTTACAAAATTGATAACTTTTATAAGTTATAAAAGACCAAGTAAATTAGTTAAGATGTATAAAGATTGATATAACATATGTAAGTTATATAAAGAAGAGTTAGGTAGGCCACTGCCCTCAGACCTTCCCCATGCTCTCAGCTCCCCAACCCAACAACAGATCAAGCCTACCAGAAGTTGAGTTAGACTACCCACCTGGTGACCTTCCCCACCTCTAGCCCCCAGCAGAACCAATACTCAGTTGTCCCTCTTCCCCCCATTGCTGTGTCCCAGCCCCAAACTCTGGCAGACACCCCCTTCCAAATCATAGGTGACACCTGCCAGAAGACCAGATAGACCAGCTACTAACAAACCTCCCATACTCTTCCTATTCCCTTAGGCAGATAACACCTGCCCAACCATTGGACAGAAGACTGTCAAAGATGCCCATCCATGGACCTCCTCAACACTCTCTGTATCACCACTGGCACTGTCTACCATATGCCTTCACCTACTCATTGATGTGTCCCAGCCCACAATTTGTGCAGAAACTTCCTGATCAGCAAGAGACCATGCCAGCCACCAGAAGTCAAGCCCAAAACTTGGGTAGAGACCCCCTCCTCAACCAGAGGCCACACAGACCAGAACTTCAAAGAGGAAACAAAAACCAAGGAACAAAACATCCATCAAACAAAGACAAACCCAGAAACTGACACCAAGAACTATAATCACACCAAACAAGGAGGACTAGACGCTAGTTACAAAAAACAATCAACAATAGTCAGGGCAGTACATCACCACAAGAGCCCAACTATCTTACTACAGCAAGCACTGAATATTCCAACACAGCTGAACACAAAAAAGACTTTAAAATCGACTCTATGAAGATGATAGAGGTCCTTAAAGAGGAAGTGAATGAATAAGAAACAGAGGAAAAGACAAACAAAACATCGGAAGAAATGAGTATAAATTTTCAAGGCCTGAACATGGAAAAGGAAGCAATAAAGAAAGCATAAATTGAGGGAGTTGTGGAAATGAACAATCTAGAGAAGTGAACAGGAACTTTAAACACTAGCTTCACCAACAGAATATAAGAAGTGGAAGAGAGAATCTCAGACATTAAGATACAATAGAAGAAATAGATACTTTGGTCAAAGAAACTGTTAAGTATAAAAAAATTAGACATGAAATATCCAGGAAATCTAGGGTTCTATGAAAAGACCACACCTAAGAATAATAGGAATAGAAATAAGAGAAGAATCACAGCTCCAAACCCTAGAAAAATATTTTCAACAAAATCGTACAAGAAATTTACTTAACCAAAGGAATGAGATGCCTACAAAAGTACAAGATACATACAAAACATCAAATAGATTGGACCAGAAAAAAAGTCCATTGCTACATAATAATAAAAACTAAACATACAGAACTAAGAAAGAAAATTAAGAACTGCAAGGGAAACAATGCAAATAACATTTAAAGGTAGAATTATTACAATTACACCCGACTTCTCAATGGAGACTCTCACAGCCTGTAGGTCATGGACAGGTGTTCTGTAGACTCTAAGAAACCACAGATGGAGCAGAGACTATTATACCCAGAAAAACTTCCAATTGCCATAGATAGAGAAAACAAGATATTCCATGATAAAGTGAAATTTAGACAATGTCTATCTAAAACTCCAGATGATACTAGAAAGAAAACTCTGACCCAAAGAGGTTTAGCTACACCCAGGAAAACACAGGAAATAAATAATCTCAGACCAACTAACCCTAAAGAAAGGAAGTACACACACACACACACACACACACACACACACACACAGAGAGAGAGAGAGAGAGGGGGGGGGGAGGGAGAGCACCATCACCAATAATAATAACAGCAACATCAAAAACAAAACAGCATGAATTAACAGTTATTGATCATTGATATCTCTCAGTCTCAATGGATATAATTCCCCAATAAAAAGATACAGAAAACAAAATGAATGTGAAAACAGGATCCATCTTTCTGTAGCATACAAGAAAAACCTCAACTTCAAAGATAGACATCAGCTCAGAATAAAGGGTTGAAAAAGGTATTCTAAGAAAAAAGACCCAAGAAGCAAGCTGATGCAGCCTTTCTAATATCTAACAAAATATACTTCAAACCGAAAATAATCAAAGATTAGGGAAGGAGACTTCATATTCATCAAAGGAGAAATCCATCAAGGTGATGTTTCAATGCTTAACATAAATGACCTCAAAGCAAGGGTACCCTTGTTTGTAAAAGAAACATTAATAAAGCTTAAATCACACATCAACACTCACACATTAATATGGGCAGATTTCAATACCCCACTTTTACCAATGAATATGTCATTGGACAAATACTGGAGCTAACAGACATTATAAACCAAACAGAAATAAGAGGTATCTAGAGAATATTTTATCCAAAACCAAAATTAAAATATATCTTCTTCTCAGAACTTTTCCCAAAATTGACCACATACATGGTTACAAAGCAAATCTCAAAAAATATAAGAAAATTGATATTATCTTTTTCATCCTATGACTCCAGCATGGATTAAAGCTTGATATCCACAAGAATGGAAACAACAGAAAGCCTACATACTCATGGAAACTGAACAATTACCTACTGAATAACTAATGAGTCAAGACAGAAATAAAGGAAGAAATAAAAGATCCTAGAATTCAATGAAAATGAATGCAAACATACTAAAACTTATGGGATATAATGAGTGTGATTTTAGGTGGAAAGCTTATTGCAGTAAGTGTCTATATAGAAAATGGAAAAATCTTTTTAAAGCAACTTAGCAGTACACCTGAAAGCTCTAGAACAAAATCAAGCAAGCATGCCAAGGAGGAGGCGATACCAAGAAATAATTAAACTAAGGACTGAAATCAATATAACAGAAACAAAGAATCAATGAAACAAAGAGTTGGTTCTTGAGATCAACAAGATAGATAAACCCTTACACAACCTAAGAAAAAGATAGAGAGATAGTATCCTACTTAATAAAATCAGAAACAATAAGGGGGACATAAAATCAAACACCAAGGAAAACTAATGACTCATTAGGTGACACTTTAAAATCTCTATTCCACAAAATTGGGACATTTTCTTGATACATACCATATGCTAATTTTAAATCAAGATTTGATAAACATTTTAAATAGAGCTAGAACCCCCAAAGAAATAGAAGCAGTCATTAAAATCTCACAACCAAAATAAAAAAAACATCCCAGGGCCAGATGATTTTAGCTCAGAATTCTAACAGACCTTCAAAGAAGAGTTAATGCCAATACTCCTCAAATTATTCCAGAAGGTAAAAAGAGAAGGAATACTGCCAAATTTATTTTATGAAACCACAGTCAGTCTGATTTTAAAACTGCACAAAGAATCAGCAAGGAGAATTACAGACCAATTTCCCTCATAAACACAGATGGAAAAATATTCAATAAAGTACTCACAAACCAAATCCAAGAACATATAAAAAAGATTATGGTCTAGTAGGTTTCATACCAGAGAAGCTAGGATGGTTCGACAAACTAAAATCAATCTATGTAGTCAACCAGACAAACAAACTGAAAGCATAAATAAATAAATAAATAAATAAATAAATAAATAAATAAATAAATAAATAAATAAATAAATAAATAAAACTTGATCATCTCATCAGCTGCAAAAAAGCCTTTGACAAACACATGATCCCTCAATGATAAAAGTCTTGAAGATATTATGGATACAAGGGACAAATCTAAACATAATAAAGGCAAATTACAGTGAGCCTATGTGCAACAACAAATTAAATGGAGGGAAACTCAAAGCAGTTCCATGAAAATCAGGAACAAGACAAGGCTTTACACTCTGTCCATATCTGATAAATATAGTATTTGATGTTACAGCTACAGCAATAAAAAAAACACAGAAGATCAAGAGGATACAAATTGGAAAGGAAGAAGTCAAAGTATCTTTATTTGCAGATTATATTATAGTATACATAAGAAATTCCAAAAATTCTCTCAGGGAACCCCTACTGCTGACTAACAACTTCATTGAAGTGGCTGGATACAAGAGTATCTCAAATAAATCAGTGACCCTCCTATTGACAAATGACAAAAGGACTTAGAAATCAGGGAAGGAACATCACTCACAATAGCTTCAAATAATATAAAATATCTCTATGTATCTCTAACCAAGCAAGTGAAAGACTTGTATATGGGTTCAGCAATGGCCTTTAACAACAGAGAGTCTCCAAGCTTTAGAAGATATGGTAGAAGAACACTTAAATGCTCAGCATATTGAAGAATCAACCAGCCCTTGCAATTTTCCTGTATTTGTTATTAAAACAAAATCTGGTAAATGGAGAATGGTAACAGACCTTAGAGCAATTAACAAGGTAATTCAGCCAATGGGCTCTCTACAATCTGGAATTCCTTCGCCTACTCTGTTACCAAAAGGATGGCCTCTCATAGTTATTGATTTAAAAGACTGTTTCTTTTCAATACCTTTACAAGAAAAAGACAGAGAAAGATTTGCTTTCACAGTGCCTACTTATAATAATTCTCACTGTGGAGAAACCTGAGGTGACTGTCCAGGCAGCTGGCTGTTTCTGTCAACTCACAATTTTTTTGGAAGTTGCTTGCATGCACTTCCTGTTTTTATTTTTGTTAGGTAATAATATTTCCTTCTTGGGTCTCTGAGGGAGTTGAAGATTAGTTAGTTAGTTATAGTTGAAGATTAGTTAGTTATAGTTGAAGATTAGTTAGTTGAAGATTAGTTAGTTATACTTGAAGATTAGTTAGTTATCGTTGAAGATTAGTTAGGATTGAAAGTGAATTAGTTACATTTTGGACTTACCAAATTAGGATAGATAATGGAATTATTTTCTCTGAATTTGTCAAATACAAATGGACTAGACATTGTTTAGGTATTTATTACTTGTATATATTGTATATAGTTATTGTACTTTTGTATATAGTTTTTCTTATGTTAGTTATAACCTTTTTCCTTTTTTCTTTTTATTAAAATAGAAAAGGGAAAGTATGATGATATTTTATTTGTACTGAAATGTGATTTTATTTGTATGTTAATAAATAAAGTTGCCTGGGGGTCAGAGCTAATAGTAAGCCATAGGAGAGCTGGAGGTTTGTGGTGCACAACTTTAAAACAGCACCTGGTAGGCAGAGCTAGGTAGATGTCTGTGTGGTCAAGGATACAGCCAGCATTGGAGACACATGCCTTTAATCTCAATACCAACCACAGAAGACCTGGAGGTCTGTACAGACAGGTAGTGACGAGGCAGTCATGTGGTTGGGTTGACAACCAATGAGAAGGCAGAACAGAAAGTCTATATAAAGAAAAACACACAGGAAGTAGTTCTCTCTTGGCTGAAGAGGATCTCTGAAGCAGGAACGGTTAGGCTCTTAGCTCTGACCTCTTGGGGTTTTATCTTAACATTGGCTCCGTGTTTCTTATTTAATAAAACGATTGCTTCTATACTTGTATGATTAAAAACTTCTAGTTTTCAAAAATAAGAAACTGAAGAAGATATTAAAAATGAAAAGTTCTCACATACTCATGGATTGATAGTATTAACAGCAAAAATTTCCAACCTACCAAAAGCATTCTACAGAATCAACTCAATTCTCATCAAAATTCCAACACAACTCTTTACAGACATTGAAATGACAATACTTAATGTTATAGGAAAAAACTCAGGATACTTAAAACAATCCTGAACAATAAAAGAACTTCCATAGGCATTATCAACCTGGCTTTCAAGCTGTAGTACTGAGCTATAATAGTAAAAACTGCATTATATTGGCATAAAAACATACATTTTGATCAATGGAATCTAATCAAAGACCCAAAATTAAATCCACACACCTATGGGCACTTGAGTCTTTTGTTTTACAAAGAAGCCAGAAATATACAATGGAAAAAAAAGCATCTTCAGCAAATGGTGCTAGTTTAACTGGATGTCTGCATGTAGAAAAATGCAAATAGATCCATATTTCACTGTAAGATGGATTACTAAATGGTCTTATTAGTAAAAAACCCAGAGCCAGATATTTGGATAAAAAACTGAGAGATCAGTGGAACAGGACAAGCCGCAACCAATCTCACCTCATCAACTCCTCAGCTTCCAAAGAGACCTACTTCCTGTATACCACACCTATACACCTTTTTGTTCTGCCACCTCACTTCCTCTCTCTGCCCAGCTACATCACTTCCTGCCTGTCTGTACAGACCTCCAGACCTCTATGGTTAGTGCTGGGATTAAAGGCATGTGCCACCATGCCCCTCTCTGTTCCCAATGTGGCCTTGAACTCACAGAGATCTGGATAGATCTCTGCCTCCCAAAGGCTAGGATAAAAGGCGTGTGCCACAATTGCCTGGCTTCGATGTTTAAAATAATGGCTAGCCTATTTCCTCTGATCCTCAGATAAGCTTTATTAGGTGCACAATATTGGGGGACACAATATATCACCACATTTCCCTTTTTTGTCTAAAATTAAAATGAAAAAGTTATAACTAATATAAGAAAAAACTGTATACAATAAGTACAATAACCATATACAGTATATACATGCAATAAATACATCAGCAATGTCTAGATCATTTGCATTTGACAAATTCAGAGAAAATATTCCATTAGCTATCCTATTTTTGTGAATCCAAGGGATTGTATCTAATTAGTCTTCTATTTTAATTTGCATTACCAAAACTATCTTTTGATGTCTTTCAAACTTATATACTTTATACCTCTTTAGTGAGTTTCTTTTCTGAATTTCTGAACAAGGAAAACTATAGCTATCTAATTTTCAACTCCCTCAGAGACCTGAGAAGGAAATAATATTATCTAGTTAAACAGAAAGTACAAACAAGTGACTTCCAAAAATCTGAGTTAAGACAGCAACAGCTAGCTGCCTGGACAGACACTGGAAGTTTCTCTGCAACACTGGGGCATCATCTTCAGCCTACAGGCTTAGCATGTCTGACAGACTCATCTTGAAAACAGGATTTTCTAAAGAGCCTTCCTACCTCATCTTGGCAAGGATTGGGAGTCCTTTGTTTTGTGTCCTGCTTGTCCATTTTGGACAGCATACTATAGAAAAAATTCTAAATGGTCTTAATAAATAAAAAACACAGAACCAAATATAGGGGTGAAAGCCTGAGAGAGATCAGGGAAATAGGGAAAGCCACCAGCCAACCTAAACTCATCAACTCTGCAGCTTCCAAAGAGAGTGACTTCATGTCTACCCAGGCTTATATGCCCTTTTTATTCTGCTACCTCATTTTCTCTCTCCACCAAGCTATATCACTTCCTCTTCCTGCCCAGCTCTGTCACTTTCTGTCTGTCTGTACAGACCTCTAGACCTCTATGGTTGGTGTTGGGATTAAAGGCGTGTGTCACCATGCTTGCCTGTATTCTCTAGTGTGGCCTTGAACACACAGAGAGATTTTTAGCTGTAAGGTTTCTCTCTGGGCCTGCCCGGCCTGTGGTCTCAGAGCCACTTATAAAATAATCACTCAGAAGCTTATTATTAATTATAACTGCTGAACCATTAACTTAGGCTTATTACTGAATAGCTCTTACACTTAAATTAACCCATAATTCATATCTATATTTAGCCATGTGGCTTGGTACCTTTTCTCAGTTCTGCCTTCACATCTTGCTTCCTTTGGGTCTGGCTGGTGACTCCTGACTCAGCTTTCTTCCTGTCCCTCTGTTTAGATTTTTCTACCTGCCCCTAAGCTGACTTGCCATAAGCCAAACAGCTTTATTTATCAATCAATTAGAGCAACATATATTCACAACGTACAGAAAGATGTTCCCTGTCACCTTCTTCTCCCTTTCTCTTTTGCTTTGTGACCAAGAGGTGGGTGGTCTTCATCAACCATCACCATGATGGGCTACTTCACCACAGGCCCAAGAGCAGTGGGGCCAACTGAACCTAAATTATGAAACTATACAAACTCTCTTCATCAGTTGATTATATTAGATCTGATTATATTAGATCATAGTGGTAGAAAGATAATGAGCACAGGGACCTGGTTATATTTTTTGCAGGGAAGTGACATGAACAAACTTGGGTTTTACAAAAGGAGGTTCCCTGGATGGCTCAGAGTTGGGAGAAACTCAAAGGTTAAAGGACTCAAGAAAGACTAGCTTAGAGTTTTCTGCAAGAAATCAGATGATGGATCCCATGAAGAAAAGGAAATTGGGACTGGAGAAATGGTTCTTGTATGTAAAAGCTGGGCCAGTCCAAGTTCTTGGGAAGACAAAGATGGGAAAATCCCTGAGCTTTGCTGGTTGAATCAGTGAGTTTCAGCAACAGCAAGAGACCCTGTCTCAAAACTAAGATGGAAAGTTATTAAGGAAGACAATGAATATCAACATCTGGCCTCAATCTCATAGCAAAACTCCTACTTCAGTTCCTGAGTACTGAGTGAGATTATAGGCATAATCCATCATACCTGACTTCCTTTTGAATTCTTGTTAAGTATCTTGAGTTGCCCATGGGTGATAAGAGATGTGTGGGGAGTTTACCATCATCATCTCTAGCCAATAGATAACCAATCATTACAATGTGAATGAGGCCATCTGAGACCAGTCAGCCTCCAGATAAGTCACACACTGGTCCAGATATATGGAAGACAGCATTAGAGATAAGTTGCAACTATCCCAGGCCAGAACTATTGGGTACAATCATAAGCTAACTAAATTTTGCCTAGGTGATTTGAAAGAAAATGGCCCCAAAAGAACATGTTGCTATTAGGATGTGTGGCATTGTTAGAGGGACTGTGTCACTATGGAGGTAGACTTTGAGGTCTCATATAGGCTCAATCCATGACCAGTGAGACAGAATAATTTCTGTTGTCTGCAGAATGTAGAACTCTCAGCTCCACACCATGTCACACCAAGATAAAAATGAGCTAAATCTCTGCAAGTGTAAGCCACCACAATTAAATGTTTTTCTTTTATAACAATTGTCTTTCCACAGTATTAGAAGCCTTATCTAAGACAGGTGCTAATTGAAGGCACATTATTTGTTGTTTTTTATACTTTGTAAATGTTTTTCATTCATTTTACATACCAAACACAGATGCTCCTCTATTCCCTCCTCCCATCCCCTCCCCAGTCTTCTCCACCCCTGGTACATCCCCTATCTCTTCTATTGAAAGGGTAAGGCCTAGTAAGTGGAGTCAGGAAAGCTTGGTATATTCAGTTGATGCAGGTCCAAACCCCTACCCTTTGCATCAAGGCTGAGGAAGGGACCCCACCATAGGTAATAGGCTCAAAAAAGCCAGCTTGTGAACTAGGGATACATCTTGATCCCACTGCCAGGGGCCCCTCAAATCAACCAAGATACACAACTGTCTCTTGTGTGCAGACAGCCTTGTTCAGTCCCATCCTAGCTTGACAACTGTTGGTCTAAAGTTCATGAGTTCCCACAAGTTTGGTTCAGTTGTCTCTATAGATTTCTCCATCATGATCTTGACCTCTCTTGCTCATACAATCCCTCTTCTCTCTCTTCAACTGGACCCCAAGAGCTCAGCCTAGTGTTTGCCTGTGGATCTCTGCAACTGCTTCCTTCAGTTAATGGATGAAGGCATTGTATGATAGTTAGGGTATTCACCAATCTGATTACAGAGGTAGGCCAGTTCAAGCACCCTCTCCACTATTGCTAGGAGTCTAAGCTGGGATTATCTTTGTGGCTTTCTGGGAATTTCCCTAGTACCAGGTTTCTCCCTAACCCCATAATGTTTATAGCAGCATTATTTGTAATAGCCAGGAACTAGAAACATCCTAGATGCCCCTCAATCGAAGAATGGATAAAGAAAATGTGGTACATATGCACAATGATGTATTACTCATCTGTAAAAAAAATGACATCATTAAATTTGTAGGCAAATGGATGGAACTATAAAATACCATCCTGAGTGAGGTAAACCAGATTCAGACAAACATGGTATCTACTCACTCATAAGTTGATACTAGATGAAACCAAAGTATAACCAGACTACAACCCAGAGCTCCAAAGGAGCTAGCTAATAAGGAGGACCCTAAGAGGGATGCATGGATGGCCCTGGGAAGGGGAAATAGATGAGATCTCCTGAGTCAACTGGAGACAGGGGGCAATAGAGGGGACAGGATGGGGAATGAGAAAGTAAGGAAGTGGGATGGTCGAGCTGGAGGTGGGATAGAGTGGGAGAGCAATGAAAGAAACACCTTGATAGAGGGATACCCAAACCTCACAAAGATGCAACAAAGAAAGAGAATTATAGATCAATCTCCTTCATGTATACTGATGTAAAAATACTCAATAAAATACTGGCAAACCAAATCCAAGAACACATCAAAAAGATCATCTACTATGACCAAGTAGGCTTCATCCTAGAGATGTAGGAATTGTTCAACATATGAAAATCTGCCAATGTAATACACCATATAAACAAACTGAAAGAAAAGAAACACATGATCATTTCAGTAGATGCTGAAAAAGCCTGTGACAAAATCCAACACCCATTCATGATAAAGGTCTTGGAGAGATCAGGGATAGAAGGAACATAACTAAACATAATAAAGGCAATTTATAGCAAACTGATAGCCAAAGTCAAATTAAATGGTGAGAAACTCAAAGCAATTCCACTAAAATCAGAACAAGACAAGGTTGGCCACTCTCTCAACACCATTCAATACAGTACTTGAAGTTCTAGATAGAGCAATAAGACAACTAAAGGAATCAAGAGGAAACACACACACACACACACACACGTGTGTGTGTGTGTGTGTGTGTGTGTGTGTGTGTGTGTGTGTGTGTGAGAGAGAGAGAGAGAGAGAGATCCCAAAAACTCTACCAGGGAACTCCTACAAGCAAGGAAAAGCCCTATATGACAAGAGGAGAGTAAAAAATTAAAAACTTATGTGAAAAAGATCTCTGAGTTGATTCTAAAAGGAAAATTGAGAGCTCATCAATTAGCAGAATAGACCCAGCAGAAATTATAGTACCTTTTGCTAATGATGAAATTGACAAATTATGGGCAGAAAGTGAACCTTGGTAAAGAGCGTGCAGCAATTTTTGGGAGATGCTAACAACAAATATCCCCAAAGCAAGAGAATTCAATTTATAAAGAGAACTAAGTGGATCCTGCCTTGTATTGTATGGGGAACACCAATATCTGGAACCCCTACATTTTATATTGATGCGAACCAAAAAGGAAAGGCAGGTTACAAATCAAAAAATAAGTAAAGTAGATCAAAGTCCTTATGTTTCTGTCCAAAAATCAGAATTATATGCCATTCTGATGGTATTGATGGGTTTTATGGAAACTCTCAACATAGTTACTGACTTAAAATGCAGAAGGAGTGGTCTTATACATTGAAACTGCTGAATTTATCTCTGATGAGTCAGAATTAACTTCATTATTTATTCACTTACAAGAAATAACCAGGAATAGGAACCATCACTTATACATAACACACATCTGATCCCATATGGGTCTGCCAGGCCCTATAGCACAAGGTAATGATGAAACTGATCAACTATTGATAGGAAATGTGATGGGGGCCTCAGAATTTCATGAAATACATCATGTGAATAGTAAGGGTGACATACCTAAACATAATAAAGGTAATTTACAGCAAGCCGACAGCCAACATCAAATTAAATGGAGAGAAACTCAAAGGGATTCCACTAAAATCAGGAACAAGACGAGGCTGTCTACTCTCCTCATATCTATTCAATATAGTACTCAAATTTCTAGCTAAAGCAGTAAAGACAACAAAAGGAGATCAAAGAAATACCAATTGGAAAGAAAGAAATCAAGCTTTTGCTATTTGCAGATGATATGATAATCTACATAAGTGACCCCAAAAATCTACCAGAGAACTCCTACAACTGATAAATACCTTCAGTAATGTGACAGGCCACAAGATTAACTCCAAAAAAATCAGTAGCTCTCCAATACACAAATGAAAAACAGGCCAAAAAAAATCAGAGAAACATCATCCTTTATAATAGCTACATATAATGTAAAGTACCTTGGGGTAACTCTAACAAAGAAGTGAAACACTTGTATGACAAGAACTTAAGTCTTCGTTGAAAGAAATTGAAGAAGATATCATAAAATGGAAAGGTCTCCCATTCTCATAGATGAGTAGGACTAACATAATAAAAAATTGGCTTGACCGCTCCAAACATTCAACACAGCAGGTGGAGGAGGCCAGGTGAAGCACTCACTTTAAGGGGTTTGTATAGGAAAGGTTTATGTGCAGAGAGCTACATGTCTCAGGATTAAACAAGGGGGCTAGGTGTGAGGTAATTCTTTGAAGTTACTGGCTGAAGTGTAAGTGTGAAATTACTAGTGGCTAAGAGGATGCAGGGTATCTACAGAGACATAATTTTTTTACTCCCTGTGTCCTGTTTTTGCTGAGCTCAGGATACATGCATTCAGATTTATTGTTCCAGTCCTATTTTCCCATAAGTTCAATTTCTGGTCAGTTGAGTCCATTACTCCCCATATCCTGTTTTGCCAAGTCCAGAATATATAGATTTATTGTTCCAGTCTTATCTTCCCATGAGTTCAACTTCTGGTCACTTCTAAAACTGCTGGTCAGCAAATACCTTTAGAGGAGGCAGAGGGGAGAGCATCTCTCAAGATGGCTACTGAATTTCCCCTTTCATTCCCTCCTCTCCCAGTAACTCGAGGAACCCAATCATGAGTTGTCAATACCTAGTTTGCAAATGTCTACCCTGAGTCAAACAGCCCATTTTTATACCTTGGTTAAGGATCTCATACTGAGTTTGAGTCCTTTGCATCATTAATTGGATGGTCCCTAGCCTTTCTCTAATGAATTGCATCAGCTTGTTTAAGAGGCAAGGTCCAAAGGTTAGTATGGGGGCTAACTCCAAAAGAGTGGAGATTAGAGTTGTTAGCCAGGGGGAACTGTTATACCAAGATTGAAACCATCCCTGGCCAGCTTCCCTGTCCCTTTTCCACTTGTTGAGGCCTTCTCTTACTTTGGCCATAGAGTCCTTAACCAGCCCAGAGTGATCTATATAAAAACATCATTCCTCTCATAGTCCCCCTTGTCATAAGAATTGGAGGTCTAGCCATAGCCTATTCTGTAACATGACCTCAGAAAGTGAGGTGAGGGATTCTAGCATCATCAGTTTAGTGGTATCCAAACAGGAATTATTATTTAGTTAAGGTATTGATGACATGAGAGCCAACAGTAATTAGCAGAAGCAGAAGGGCCAGAAGCCCTGTGATGGCTGACAGACCTGCTTATTCTGAAGGAACTTGGAAATGAGAATAGGGACCAGTTATTATTTTATCTCAGGTTCCCCATGACAAGAAATTTTCTTTAATCTAACATTCTGGGGAGGTGGGGAAATAAGGGTGATATTTTTGCTTCTGTAATTACTTCCTGCTGATGTTGGGATGTTGTTTTCAGCGCCCTAGAAAACCAGAATGTTAGTCAAAAGCAAGGAGGGTATTTAGAAGCATCTG
Organism: Peromyscus eremicus; assembly: GCF_949786415.1. Classification (NCBI taxonomy): domain Eukaryota; kingdom Metazoa; phylum Chordata; class Mammalia; order Rodentia; family Cricetidae; genus Peromyscus; species Peromyscus eremicus. Next base: position 8,023,764 of record NC_081424.1, on the reverse strand, counting down.
GTTCATTGACCAACTGAAGAAACAACATTTATATTGGCTGGATTGATCTATATCAGCTTTCAGCAAGTCCATATGTCACAGGTTGAAGTCAGTAGCCAATGACTGGATGCATCTTCCAGCCAAATCAAAGCCCACTGAAACAGATATAGACTAGAGACAAAAGTTAAAACTTGTGAACTTATTTGGATTTTTTAGGCCCACAACCTTAGTAAATATATTAGTGTTATCAATCAGTAGTGAAATACACATTGTAGAAAAAGCAGTAACAGGTATCTGTCTGTGAGTTAAGAGTTTTTTCTAGCCGGGCGGTGGTGGTGCACGCCTTTAATCCCAGCACTCGGGAGGCAGAGCCAGGCGGATCTCTGTGAGTTCGAGGCCAGCCTGGGCTACCAAGTGAGTTCCAGGAAAGGCGCAAAGCTACACAGAGAAACCTGTCTCAAAAAAAGAGTTTTTTCTATTCATTTTACGTACCAACCACAAATTCCCCTGTTCTCCCTACTCCTACCCCCCAGCCTTTCCCCCAACCCACTGCCTCCAAGGCAAGGTCTCCCATGGGGAGTCAGCAGAGCCTGCCTGGAACATTCAGTTGAGGCAGGTCCAAGCCCCTCCTTCCTGCACCAAGGCTGTGCAAAGGCACTAGGCACTAGGTTCCAAAAAGCCAGCTCATGCACTAGGGACAGGTCCTGGTCCCATTGCCTGGGGGCTCCCTATACAGTTCAAGCTAAACAACTATCTCACTTATCCAGAGGGCCTAGTCCAATACCATGGGGGCTCCTCAGTTCCTATTGGTTCTCAGAACTATGGTCCACAGTTCATGCATTTTCAGTAGTTTGGCTAGTTGTCTCTGTACTTTTTCAAGTCATGATCTCCATATGCCTTGCTCATAGAATCCCTCCTCTCTCATCGAGTGGACTCCTGGAGCTCTGCATCTGCTTTTATCAGTCACTGGATGAGGGTTCTATGATGACAGGGTATTCAGCCATCCAATCACCAGAGTATGCCAGCTCAGGGACGCCCTCAACTATTGCCAGTAGCCTATGGTGGAGTCATCCTTGTGGATTCCTGGGAACCTCCCTAGAACTATGTTTCTCCCTATTCCCATGGTGTATTCATTTGTCATGGTATCTCTTTCCTTGCTCTCACACTCTGTTCCCATTCCAGGTTGAACTTCCCACTCCCCTAAGCTCTTATCCCCCATTCCTTGCTCTCTATTCCCCCCCACACCCCCAGTTTGCTCATGTAGATCTCATCCATTTATCCATCACTGGGCAATCCATGCATCCTTCCTAGGGTCCTCCTTATTAGCTAGCCTCCCTGGACCTGTGGGTTGCAGTCTTGTTATCCTTTGCTTTATATATAGTATCCACTTATGAGTGAGTACATTCCATATTTGTCCTTCTGAGTCTGGATTACCTCACTCAGGATGATATTTACCTGCAAACCTCATGATGTCATTTTTTCTCTGCTGAATAGTATTCCATTGTGTAAATATACTCACATTCAGTTGAGGGGCATTTCGGTTGTCTTCAGGTTCTGGCTATTACAAATAATGCTGCTATGAACATAGTTGAGCAGTGTCCTTGTGGTATGATTGAGCATTCCTTGGGTATATGCCCAAGAGTGGTATAGCTGGGTCTTGAGGAAGATTGATTCCCAATTTTCTGAGAAACCACCATACTGATTTGCAAAGTGGCTGTTCAAGTTTGCATTCCCACCAACAGTGGAGCAGTGTTCCCCTTGTTCCACATCCTTTCCAACATAAGGTGTCTTCAGTGATTTTTATCTTAGCCATTCTGACAGGTGTAAGATGGTATCTCAGAGTTGTTTTGATTTGAATTTCCCTGATGACCAAGGATGTTGAGCAATTCCTTAAATGTCTTTTGGCCATTTGAGATTCTTCTATTGAGAATGCTCTGTTTAGCTCTATAGTCCACTTGTTTAATTGGACTGTTAGGTATTTTGATATCAAGTTTCTTGAGTTCTTTATATATTCTGGACATCAGGCCTCTGTCAGATGTGGGATTGATGAAGGTATTTTCCCATTCTCTAGGCTGTTATTTTGTTTTATTGAATGTGTCCTTTGACCTACAAAAGCTTCTCAGTTTCAAGAGGTCCCATTTATTAATTGTTGCTCTCAGTGTCTGTGCTACTGGTGTTGTATTTAGGAAGTGATCTCCAGTGCCAAGGCATTCAAGACTACTTCCAACTTTCTCTTCTATCAGGTTCAGAGTAACTTGATTTATGTTGAGTTCTTTGATCTACTTGGACTTAAGTTTTGTGCATGGTGACAGATATGAATCTATTTTAATCTTCTACATGTTGACTTCCAGTTATGCCAACACCGTTTGTTGAAGATACTTTCTTTTTTCCATTGTACAGTTTTGGCTTCTTTGTCAAAAATTAGGTGTTCATGGGTGTGTGGATTAGTGCCAGGGTCTTCAATTCTATTCCATTGGTCCACATATTGGTTTTTATGCCAGTACCAAGCTGTTTTTATTACTGTAGCTCTATAGTAGGGCTTGAAGTCAGGAATCATGATGCCTCCAGAGGTTGCTTTATTGTACAAGATTCTTTTAGCTATCCTGGGTTTTTTGTTTTTCCATATGAAGTTGAATATTCTTTCTAGGTCTGTGAAGAACTGTGTTGAGATTTTAATGGGCATTGCATTGAATCTGTAGATTGCTTTTGGTAAGATTGCCATTTTTTACTATGTTAATCCTACCTATCCATGAGCTGGGAGATCTTTCCATTTTCTGATATCTTTTTCAATTTCTTTCTTCAGAGACTTAAAGTACTTGTTATACAGATCCTTCACTTGCTTAGTTAGAGTTACCCCAAGGTGTTTCATATTATTTGTGGCTTTGTAAAGGGTGATGGTTCTCTGATTTCTTTCTCAGCCCTTTTATCATTTTATATAGGAGGGCTACTGATTTTTTTAATTAATCTTGTATCCTGCCACATTACTGAAAGAGTTTATCAGCTGTAGGAGTTCCCTGGTAGAATATTTAGGGTCACTCATGTATACTATTATATCATCTGCAAATAGTGAGTTTGACTTCTTCTTTTCTAATTTGTATCCCTTTGATCTTCTTTCATTGTCTTATTGCTGTAGCTAGAACTACAAGTACTACATTGAATGAATATGGGGAGAGTGGAAAGCCTTGTCTTGTTCCTGATTTTAGTGGAAACCCTTTGAGTTTCTCTCCATTTCATTTGATGTTGGCTATTGGCTTGCTGTAAATTGCCTTTATTATGTTTAGTTATATTCCTTGTATTCCTGCTCTCTCTAGGACCTTTACCATAAAGGGGAGTTGGATTTTGTCAAAGGCTTTTTCAGCATCTAATGAGATAATCATGTGTCTTTTTTTCTTTCAGTTTGTTTATATGGTGTATTACTTTGACAGATTTTCATATGTTGAGCCAACCTTGCATTACTGGAATGAAGCCTACTTGATCATGGTGGATATTTTTTTTGATGTGTTCTTGGATTTGGTTTGTCAATATTTTATTTTGCATCAATGTTCATGAGTGAGATTGGTCTGTAATTCTCTTTCTTTGTTGCATCTTTGTGTGGTTTGGATATCAAGGTAACTGCAGCCTCATAAAAGGAGTTTGGAAATGTTCCTTCTGTTTCTATTGTGTGGATCTATTTGAAGAATATTGGAATTAGCTATTCTTTCAGATTCTGGTAAAATTCTGTGCTCAAACCATCTGGTCTTGGGCTTTTTTTTGGTTGGGAGACTGAATGACTGTTTATTTCCTTAGGGGTTATTGGCCTATTTAAATAGTTTATCTGGTTTTGATTTAACTTTGGTGTATGGTACCTATCCAGAAAATTGTCCATTTCTTTCAGATTTTCCAATTTGTGGTGTACAGATTTTTGAAGTATGACCTGATGATTCTCTGGATTTCCTCATTGTCTGTTGTTATGTCTTCCTTTTCATTTGTGATTTTGTTGATATTGATTCTCTCCCTCTGTCTCTCTGTCTCTCTGTCTCTCTGTCTCTCTGTCTCTCTGTCTCTCTCTCTCTCTCTCTCTCTCTCTCTCTCTCTCTCTCTCCCTTTTGGTTAATTTGGATAAGGACTTGTCTATCTTGTTGATTTTTTCAAAGAACCAACTCTTTGTTTTATTGACTCTTTGTATTGTTCTCTTTGTTTCTATTTTATTGATTTCAGCTCTCAATTTGATTATTTCTTGGCATCTATTCCTCTTGGGAGAGTTTGCTTCTTTTTGTTCTTGAGCTTTCAGATGTGCTGTTAAGTCACTAGTGTGAGATTTCTCCATCTTCTTTATGAGGGTATTTAGTAATATGAATTTTCCTCTTAGCACTGCTTTCATAGTGTCTCATAAGTTTGGGTATTTTGTACTTTCATTTTCATTGAATTGTAGGAAATATTTAATTTCATTCTTTATTTCTTCCTTGATCCATTGGTGATTCATTTGGGCATTGTTCAGTTTCTGTGAGATTGTAGGCTTTCTGTAAATTTGGTTGTTGTTGAAATCTAACTTGAAGCAATGGTGGTCCAATAAAATACAGGTGGATATTCCAATTTTTTTGTTTTGTATCTCTTGAGATTTGCTTTGTTTCTAAGCATGTGGTCGATTCCATAGAAGGTTCAGTGGGGTGCTGAGATGAAGGTATATTCTTTTGTGTTAGGGTAGAATGTTCTGTAGATGTCTATTAAGTCCATTTGAGTCATAACTTCTGTAAGGTCCCTTATTTCTCTGTTAAGTTTCAGTCTGGCAGATATATCCAGTGGTAAGAGTGGGATGTTGAAATCTCCCACTACTAGTGTGTGGGGTTTGATGTGCGATTTAAGCTTTAGGAATGTTTCTTTTTCAAATGTGTGTGCCTTTGTATTTGGGGCATAAATGTTCAGAATTGAGACTTCATCTTGGTGGATTTATCCTGTGATAAGTATGTAATGTCCTTCCTGGCCTTTTTTGATTGATTTTAGTATTTTATTAGATATTAGGATAGCTACACCAGCTTGCTTCTTAAGTCCATTTGATTGGGAAATGTTTTCCCAGCCTTTTATTCTGAGATAGTGTCTGTCTTTAAAGTTGAGGTGTGTTTCTTGTATGCAGCAAAAGGATGGATCCTGTTTTCATATCTATTCTGTCAGCCTGTGTCAATTGAGACCATTGATGTTAATGGATATTGATGACTGGTGATTGTTAATTCCTGTTATTTTTTGTTGGTAGTGTTGTATGTTTCTCTTCTTTGGTATTTGTTGGTGTGGAATTATCTATTGCCTGTATTTTCATGGGTGTATCTAATTTCCTTTGGTTGGATTTTTCCTTCCTTTGGTGCTTCTGTAGGGCTGGATTTGTGGATAGGTATTGTTTAAATATGGTTTTATCATGGAATATTTTGTTTACTCCATCTATGGCAAGTCAGAGTTTTGCTGAATATAATAGTGTGGGTTGGCATCCATGGTCTTAGTGTCTGCATGACGTCTGTCCAGTACTTTTTGGATTTCAGAGTCTCCATTGAGAAGTCAGATGTTATTCTTATGGGTCTGCCTTTATATGTTACTTCGCCTTTTTTTTTTGCAGCTGTGTCGCGCCCGCCTCTACCAGCAAGGAAGACACAACACCGAGCTCTTCTTCAAAGCTGCTTTATTCAGGCCTTTTTCTTTGTTCTTCTTTGTTCTTCTACCCTAGGGAGAGCCCGCCCCAGCCTTATATAGGTCTCAGTCCACCAGCCACACTGCGCCACATGGGATTCCTGGATAGGTACATGTATGCCTTAGCAAGCCAAAATCTGAAACCAAGCCAAATAAGGTGTTGCTTAACACAAAGAGCGCTCGCCACCAGGAGAGCGGGGGTGGAAGCCAGCTCCATCTTAAGGGTGCAGCTTCCTGCATCTCTCTACAGTTCCCCATTTTGTTTTTGACAACAGGCAAGAGTAGAGGTTTGATCTCTGAGAAAACAAGAACCTGTACTAATGCTCTCCAGGTGTTATCCACCTAGAGAGTACCAGACCAGTTCAGCATCCTTTTTTCAGAGGCGGGAAATAGATGCCAACCCGCATGCAATCAAACATGCTCTTCTTGAGGTCAGTGTTATTTCGACCTCAAGGGTAGTGCCATGCCTCGCAGCCTGTGCTTCAAGGCTACAGCTTTACTAGCCAAGCCTGAGGGGACTGACCAGCCTCGATGGCAGTAAACTCTTGGACAATCATGGCTGCCTGACGGCGCTGTGCAAACCTCATCTTATGGAAACACCACAGGCAAACAAGGAAGGCAAGTATCACAAAAACCAACAAGGCACCTAGTCCTGCCCACTCCTTCAAAAAATTAAAGGACTGATGAATCCAGGTCAGAAGTTCCTCCGCTGTGGCCACATGGACCCGCGTGCTGTTGACCGCAACAATCTTGTTCCTCAAGGTCGCTGTTAAATTATCAAACTCAGCAGTCCAGGCTCCTGTAATCATAGCACTCAATTGTTTAGAAAGATTAGCTGCTCGAGTCCAATTCTCATAGGTAATAGAGGTAATGCACAACCCGGTCATGGGTGCTATGCAAGCAGAAGTAAGTACTCCCTCCATTATATCAATTTGTTCTTGTAATAGATCTACCCTCTGATTAAGTAATGTGATCCCACGATGTAGATGCACATTAATAGCATTTTGACTTTGCAGGGCTTTGGCAGTATTACCCGACAGGTCATTTAGTGCTTGTGCTGTTGGGACAGATGTGGCCATGGATGCAGCAGCCAACCCTGCAGCAGTAGCTGATAATGCAACGACTGTTACTATTGCTGCTGTAATGCCAAAGTCTCTTTTCTGCCTACTTAAGACCACTGGTAATTGTGCATCATCGACACGAACGGGCACAGGAATATAGGTGCGTACATGCATCACTATAGTGGAATCATGCTCAGAGGCATTCCAGCATTGCGCAAGAAAACAATTCTGAGATGAACAATTTAACATTCCACCCGAATAATTAAACAGCAGGGTCAAGAAAGGGGGCCACACACAAACCGGGGTAGGACTAAAATGAACTGACTTGGAATGGGTACAATTCAGGGTGACATCTGATTCAAACGTCATCCCCATATGTACTGAATAACTACAATTCTTAAAAGCACCCCCTTTTACAAACCCCAAAGCATTAAGCTGGGTACAGGCACTGCGGGAATTACACAATACCCATGAATCAAAGGGATTAGAAAATGCTGCCTGCAAGGGATTATTATAAGAAAAATTAAACCCACTAAAGGAATTATTATACGGACTTACTTTCAATGATAAAGAAAAGGTCCTATTAAGATTAACAAAATTGGGTTGTAGGGTGCTTTGACATCCTGTCTATGCCAGAGGCCAGGTGACAGAGCTCATACATCTAGGTAATAGGGATGGTTGTCGAGGAGGACTAGCACCTCCTTTACTTATGGCTCTGGGTGTAACTCCTTGCAGAAGTATTGCAGTACCTTGACCAACAGAGGTGGTGGACCTATTGACTAAATGATGAAAAACACCTAAAACATGATGATGCAACACCAAGCATGGATTTTCACTAATATTTTTTTGTGACATAGAAAAACATAAGGTATTATACAAAGAAACCCAAGTAAAATTATCTATGGCTTTTACATCATCAAATGGCAAAGAGGGCCATTCTAAGGTATCATTAGTAGTAAATATGAAAGGCAATATCCCCGAATCAGATGTCAAAGGAAGAGGATAGGGCCATGTTTTTAGGACAGCCCATAATTTAGTTTCCCTCTGTATTGTTCCTGGGAACATCAGCATCACTGTAGTCATAATTGCCAGTAACCTTTTCATGGTCATTTTCTTCCCTTTCCTGGTCCGGTTGTATCTTCCTCACGAGTCGCTCTGGAATCCAGATCGGATCTTGTTGGCCCTGTGGGAAAACACAAACAGAAACTCATGCCCATGCAAGCATGGGATCAGGTCCATGCCAGATACCCGTCAAGGCATCTTTCCATTTTACCATCCCTTTAGAGGGACTGTGCTGACATTGATGTCTATCTGCAGCTGAACAGTTTAATCCATCCAAATTTAAAAAATTCAAGGCAAATAATGCAAGAGAGAGTCTATCCTTAGGGGTACGGCTATGGCCTATTCCCCCTTTTTGTTTTTGAAGCGGTTCCTTCAAGGAGCAATGTGCGCGCTCCACAATGCCTTGACCCTGGGGATTATAGGGCAGGCCATGTACAAGTTGAACATCCATTTGACGGCAGAAGGAGGCAAACTTGTGGCCCATGTAAGCGGGATCGTTGTCTGTTTTTATTTGTTGTGGTTTGCCCCACGCTGCCCATGCCTCTAGGCAATGGGTGATCACGTGAAATGCCTTCTCACCTGCCATTGGGGTGGCATGGATAACTCCAGAACAAGTGTCAACAGAAACATGGACATATTTGACCCTTCCAAATTCAGAGATATGTGTAACATCCATTTGCCATATTTTCAGAAGGAGCAAACCACGAGGGTTGACTCCTAATGCAGGAGGGTGCTGAAAAACGACACATTGAGGACAATATAGAACTACCTTACGTGCATCAGCACATGAGAGAGAAAACCTTTGTTGTAATGTTTTAGCATTAACATGATATTCCTTGTGGAATTCTTGTGCTCGTTGCACTGCTGAGGCCACAAACATCCACTCTTGCCTGGTACAGAGGTCTACAACATTGTTGCCCTCAGCTAATGGGCCTGGTAGGCCAGTATGAGCACGAATATGTTGTGCAAAAAATGGATTTTTCCACTGCCAAATCAGTTGTTGCAATTGGCAAAAAACCGACTGTACGGGACTAGAGGATTTAAGAGACCCTGCACATTCAAGAATTCTTAAGGCATTAACAAAATAGCAGGAATCTGATACCAAATTAAATGGAAATAAACAAACCTTAAAAACTTCTAGAGCAATTAAAAGTTCTACCTGCTGAGGTGCGCCCGTAAATATTGGTGCTTCACAGGCTCCCCTGAGCCCACCATATAGGCCCTGCAACCTGTTTTAGATCCATCAGTAAAAACAACGGTGGCTCCGGGAATTGGCCGGGAAGCAGTTATTTTAGGAAAGACTACAGGATGTTCCTTAAAAAAATTCAATAATGGATGTTTTGGATAATGGCAATCTATATGCCCCGCATAGCTACAGCGCAATATGGCCCAATCATCAATAGTAGCACATAAAACTTTCACCTGATTGACATTATAAGGTACAATCAGCATTTGCGGGGAAGTTCCAAAATATTGCAAGCACTGCTGAATACCTTGCTGGGCAAGTAGTGCCACAGTTGTGGGATAATATTCAATGGATTTTGCAGGGGAAATTCTAGTGTAAACCCACAATAAAGGTCCATCCTGCCATAAAATACCGGTGGGCTGCAGAAAGGTGGGCAGAATGCATAATACAATTGTGTTGGGATCTCGAACTCTCTGAAGAAAGGCTTCCTGTAACCTATCCTCAACTTTGCATAGTGCTTCACGTGCTTCCGTGGTTAACTGTCTAGGGGAATCCAAAGCTGTGTCACCTGCTAATGTATCATAAAGTGGCTTTAGCTCATAATTTGCCATTTTTAAACTGCCTCTTATCCAATTTGTGTCCCCTAATAATTTTTGAAAATGATTTAATGTACATAAATGATCTTTTCTCAATTCTACCTTTTGAGGCCTAATCTGTTGACTGGTAATCTTAGAGCCTAAATAAGTAACCACCTGATCCTGTTGTACCTTCTCAGAAGCAATGTAAAACTCTTTAGTTCTTAACACTGTCCCTAAAAAGTGATATGCAGCTTGTAAAACATCCTTTTCTTTTGCTGCGAGGAGGATGTCATCCATATAATGGACACATCTAACAGTAGGGAAGCGGGCCCTTAATGGCTCTAGAGCTTGTGCTACAAATAACTGACACATAGTAGGGCTGTTGGCCATGCCTTGTGGTAGGACAATCCACTGATATCTCTTATCTGGCTCTTCATGATTAGTAGATGGCACTGTAAATGCAAATCTTTCACTATCCTTGTCATGCAAGGGGATGGAGAAAAAACAAACTTTAATATCAATCACAATAATGGGCTAGTTCCCTGGTAAGGCTGATAATAATGGAAGAACTCTCTGTACAGGCCCCATAATATTCATCTGGTCATTTATTGCTATAAGGTCATGCAACAATCTCCATTTCCCTGATTTTTTCTTTATAACAAAAATGGGTGTATTCCAAGGAGAAAAGGAAGGTTTGATATGTCCCTCTCTCAACTGCTCTTCCACTAGCTGCCTTGCTGCTAGCAGTTTCTCAGAGGAAAGTGGCCATTGAGGAACCCACACTGGTTCCTCCGTATTCCAGGATATGGGAATTCCTTCCTCAATGGGCCCTAAGAAAAACCCAGCCCTTGCCTGGGCTTTCTAGGTGTTGCCTATATTGGCTCCTTTCTCCCTTGTAAAAACTCTCCTAATCCAAAATTGGGATGGCATCCCATCTTTTTCATAATATCTTGAGATTCTTTGGAATACTCATTGCTTAATTTGAAACCCATAGACTTCATGAGGTCCCTCCCCCAAAGGGAAACTGGAAGCTCAAGGACGTAGGGTTGCACAACGCCAGAATGTCCTTCTTCATCATGCCAATTTAGCAAACTTGCACTAATATTAGGAGTGCTAGCATAACCCAGTCCTTGTAATGTCTGGGAAGAAACTTGTATTGGCCAATCCCAAGGCCAATCTTTGCTAGCAATAATACTGTGGTCCGCTCCAGTATCCAAAATTCCCATAAGTTTAATACCATTAACAGTTAGTTGTAATGTAGGTCTCTGATCTAAATCCAGTGATAAGAATGTGAGATCTGTCCCCGATGACCCAAATCCTTTGTCTCCTCTTTCTTTGTCATAAGCCGGGTGGGCACCATGCAGACTGGGGAGTAAAATAAGTTGTGCAATTCTATCCCCTGGGGATATAGCAGTAATTCCTTTTGGTGACTCTACCATAATCTTTACTACTCCTGTGTAGTCAGAGTCAATCACCCCTGGATGAATACGCAATCCTTTCAATAAGGTAGATGATCTTCCTATTAACAGCCCTACGGTTCCTGGGTCAAGGGGGCCTTGAAAATCAGACTCTATTACTTGTACCCCGATTTGCGGAGTTAGTACCAGTCTGGCAGTGGCACAGAGGTCCAATCCTGCTGAGCCCGCAGTGGATCTCCGCGGTACTTGGGATGGCGAAGGGAGGGCCACTGCTCCGGAGGGGAGTCCTGTCTCGGGGTCTCCATTGCCCCATATATTTGAGGGCCCTGGGAGCGTGGGACCCGCTGGCTGTTTTTTGGAAAGCTGTCTACCACAATGGGTTGCCCGTTTATGTCTTTAACGGATCGGCATTCATTAGCCCAGTGCCTCCCCTTTCTGCATTTTGAGCAGAGCCCTGGCTGAACACGGCGCTGGCTACTTCCTTGTTCCTGTCTACTACCCCCCCCAGTGGGCAGTTGCATCTAATATGTCCTCTTTTCCCACATTTAAAACAAGCATCTTGAGTATTATCTCCTTTTCTCTGGGTAAGCTGAAGGACTGCAGCTGCCAGACCTGCATTGGTCAGAGGTCCTCCTAATTCCCGGCAAGCCTTCATCCAGGCTTCCAACCCCCTGGCCTTATATGGGGTGATGGCGGCCCTGCACTCCTTTGTACACTGCTCATATATTAGCTGCTTTATTAGGGGCATTGCGGCATCTGTGTCCCCAAAAATTCTACCAGAAGCCTCTATCAAGTGGGCCACAAAGTCTGAAAAGGGCTCCATGGGACCTTGGAGTATCTTGGTCAAATTGCCACTCACTTCACCTTTGTTAGGCAAAGATTTCCAGGCTCTGATGGCTATTTGATTAATTTGAGTATATACATTAGGAGGGTAAGTAGTTTGTTGATTGACATATCTGCCCAGACCAAGCAACATATCAGCATCCCATTGCAGGCCTGTGTTGTGCTTGGCCACTGCCTGCTCATTAACAAATTCAATAAAGAAGGCCTTCCAGTCTAAATACTGGCCTGGACTAAGGCAGGCACAGGCAAGATTCATCCAATCTGAGGCAGTCATGCATTGTCTTTGCAGAGTCTCAATTTGAATAAGTGTAAATGCAGTGGTAATGCCATAACTTTTTACAGACTCCGCTATAGACTTGACAAGTTTAAAATCCAAAGGTTCATGATATCTTTGATTCTAATTATCTACAAAAACAGGACAAGCTACCTGCATCTCTCTCCTAACTTCCCTCCACAGCTGTGGGTGAAGGCTGCTGCTGACCGGCAATGCTCCGGGAGCTGCTGCAGCCTCAGGGTAAGGGGGAGGAGCGGGGGGGGGGGATTATGGACCCATAATCCTGTTTTCTTTTGTTTTTTTCTCACCTTGTTTTTAATCCTTACCTTTTGTAATGATCTAACTAGAGACTCTACCTCCTCCGAACCAAGAGAAGAGTCAGTAGACTCGGGGTCTTCAAGGTCCGATAGGGAGGGATAGAGTCGTGTCTCCTTTCCTATTTTCTTTTTACTGCCCTTGGATTCTACAGACTCCACCTTTTCAGATCTCTCCTCTTGCAATTGTTCTAAAGCGGCTTGTCCATTTTCCAAAGCATTGCTACACCGCTGATTCTCTAAACAGCCAAGTACTAACTTCCAAACTGGTCTCACCCCCGGTTTCAGGGTCCCCTGTTCTGCTGCAAAGTCCAAGTCTCGTCCCAATTTTTCCCAGGAGGACACTGTGAGACTCCCAGAAACAGTGAACCATGGGGCCACGACATTGCATTCCTCTAAGAATCTTTGTAAAGTTCCCTTCTTTATCTTTAAGTCTTTTGTTAGAAGCAGCTCGTTGAGAGCCAAAAAAATTGGGTGCGAGGAGGAAGTGCCCATCCTTGTACAACCCTTTCTTTTTAAGCTAAGGGTTTTCTCGGAGCCTTTGCCAAACAGCTCCAGTTTTATCACTTTCAATTTTGCTCTGCATGTCCATGGAGAAGTAACAGCCAAACTAGTTTTGTTTCAATTTATCCCGCTGCCTCTTGTCGGCAGCTCTGCAAATATCCGCTCTTGTTGCAGTTCCCCAATTAACCCGGGGACTTACCAGGTATACCTACCCTGACAGCAAGAAGTTCTGAGCTCCCCCTTTTCAAAGAGTTTTCCCTGTATGGGGCCGCCAATTGTCGTGCCTGCCTCGACCAGCAAGGAAGACACAACACCGAGCTCTTCTTCAAAGCTGCTTTATTCAGGCCTTTTTCTTTGTTCTTCTTTGTTCTTCTACCCTAGGGAGAGCCTGCCCCAGCCTTATATAGGTCTCAGTCCACCAGCCACACTGCACCACATGGGATTCCTGGATAGGTACATGTATGCCTTAGCAAGCCAAAATCTGAAACCCAGCGAAATAAGGTGTTGCTTAACACAAAGAGCGCTCGCCACCGGGAGGGCAGGGGGCGGAAGCCAGCTCCATCTTAAGGGTGCAGCTTCCTGCAGCTCTCTACACAGCTGTTATAATTTTTTCCTTATTCTGCATGTTTAGTGGTTTGATTATTATGTGACAACGTGTCTATTTTTTGATCCAGTCTATTTGGTGTTCTATAAACTTCTTGTACCTTCATAAGGATTTCCTCCCTTAAACTGCAAAACTTTCCTTTTATAATTTTGTTGAATATATTTTCTGTGCTTTGAGTAGGCATTCTTCTCCTTCTTCTATACCTATTATTCTTAGGTTTGGTCTTTTCATGGTATCCCATATTTCCTGGATGTTTTATGTTATGACTTTTTTGGCTTTATTGTTTTCTTTGACTGATGAATCTATTTTCTGTATTGTACCTTCACTGCCAGAGATTCTCTCTTCCGTCTTTTGGATTCTGTTGCTTATGCTTGCATCTGTAGTTCCTGTTCCTTTATTCAGATTTTGATTTCCAGCCTTCCCTCAATTTGTATCTTCTTTATTGCCTCTATTTCAGTTTTCAAATCTTGGCCTTTTTCATGTTTAATTGTTTTTTCTTGGCTTTCTTTAAGAGATTTACTGATTTCTTCCAATTTTTGTCTTTTCTTCTAATTCTTTAAGGGTAGTTTTTATGTCCCCTTTAAAGGCTTCTATCATCTTCTTAAAGTCATTTTTAAGGTCTATTTTTTTTCGCTTCTTCTGCTTTGGGATGTTCAGGTCTTGCTGGTATGGCACCATTATGTTCTGATGGTGCCATGTTGGTCTTTATGTTTTTGACTGTATTTTTGCACTGGCATCTACTCATCTCTTCCTCCACTCTTTGCAAGTGCTGTCTGTGTCTGAGGAAGCCTCTTTTTTCCAATTGATACTCTTGGTCTAATAGGAGCTCTAACTCTAATCTGGGCTCTTGGTGCAATAGGTGCTGATGGATTCTGTGTCTCAGGGAGCAGATCTTAGTCCAATGGACACCAGTGGGATCTGCCTCATGAAGCAGCTATTCCCAATCGGTACAGGGTAGGACCTGTTTTTTGTCCCCAATCAGTGCAGGGTAGGTTTATGTCTCTGGTTTTCACTGGGGTCACAGGAGTCTGTTTTCTTGGCAAGGGGATGTGGGAAGGGGCAGCTAGCTGGTCTCTGGGGCTCCAATGGATTGGGGGAGGTGCAGAGTGTGTGCACCCAGGGTCTAGGGGCTAGGGACCTGGTCTGCCCAGTCCAGAGATGGGGCCTTACCTTCTCCCAATCAGTGTAGGATGGACTTATGTCTCAGGTTTTCACTTGTGTCACAGAGGGCTGTTTTCTTGGCCGGGGGTGGGGAAAGAGGCAGCTAGCTGGTCCCTGGGGCTCCAATGACTTGGGGAAGGGGTACAGAGTGTGCTCCCCAGGGCCTAGGGGCTAAGGACCTGGTCTGCTCAGTACAGAGATGGGGTCTTACCTGTTCCCAGTTGGTGCAGGGTAGGCTTATCCACAAAATAAAATTTAAAAAATTAAATTAAATTAGAAAAACTTTGCATCTCCATCTTTCCCACCTTTTGCCTCTGGGCTTTTCCCATTCTCTTATTTCTGTAAATCTTACCTTTTCTCCGTGGCTGGCTGTGTAGCTGGGTGGCTGGCCCCTGGAGTCCTCCTTCTCTGACAACTTCTTCTCCTCCCAGATTTTTTCCTCTACTTATACTCTCTGTTTGCCTAACTTTCAGCCTTCTTGTACCCTGAAAACCACATCCTAGTTTCAGCACAAAGCAATTACAGAAGACAGTACCTTACATACCCCTTGTCCCCAACAGGCAGAAAAACTAAGTGAAAAGGATACTGCCTGACATAGGGAACAAAATGCGACACATAGTACCAATCAGCATACCAGGAAAGTGGACCCAGAAGTATCAACAGGTAGATTCATTTACTAAAATAACTCTACATTATGATAGGGTACTTGACCTTCTGTAGGTAAAAGAGAGGTTAATGTATAGCTTTAAGGGAAAATTGTTTCTGTGAAAAACATTTGAGATTATTAGAGATAATCTGTGCTCAAATAAACATTGCATGAAAGGGGACTTGAGTTGAAATAAATGAATGGTTCTCATTCCCACTTCCAGGCTCCTCCTGGAAGGTAACTCGAACTTCACTATTTGCAAGGTCTTTGACCCTTCTGTTTCCAGACTGGGTACTATTATGCTAATGGTTATTAGATCCCAATATAAACAGGTACCCTGTAGACAAATCTCTAAATGATATCAATAAATAAAAAACACAGAGCCAGAAATTTGGGTTAGAGGCCAAGAGAAAGATCAGAGGAATAGGATAAACCATGAGCTAACCTCACCTCACCAACTCCACAGCTTCCAAAGAGAGCTTCTTCCTGTATACTCACCTTTATATGCCTTTTCTGCTCTGTTCTCTCAGTGGCTTTCTAAGCCCAGCTACATCACTTCCTCTTCCTACACAGCTCTGTCACTTTCTGTCTGTCTTTGCAGACCTCCAGTCTTCTATGGTTGGTACTGGGATTAAAGGCATGTGTCACCAAACTTGGCTCTGTTCCCTAGTGTGGCCTTTAACACACAGAGCTCCTACCTGCTAAGTGGGAGGATTAAGGGTATGTGCTACCTCTGCCTGATGTCTTTGTTTACTTATAATGGCTGGCCTTTTTCCTGTGATCTCCAGGCAAGCTTTATTTATTAAAGCACAAATAAAATATCACCATGTTTCCCTTTTTGTCTAATAAAAATAAAAATAAAAAAGTTATAAGAAAAACTATATACAATAAGTACGATAACTAAATACAATATATATAAGCAATAAATACATCAACAAGGTCTAATCCATTTGCATTTGACAAATTCAGAGAAAATATTCCATTAGCTATTCTATTTTGGTGAGCCCAAAATGTACCTAATTCATTTTTTATCCTAACTTATATTACCAACAGAAAACTATCTTATGATGTCTTTCAAACTTATACACTTAACACCTCTTAGTGAGTTTCTTTTCTGAATTTCTTAACAAGGAAAACTGTAATTATGACTATCTAATCTTCAACTTCCTCAGAGACCCAAGAAGGAAATAATATTACCTAGTAAAACAGGAAGTAAAAACAAGCGACTTCCAAAAAATGAGTTATGACAGAAACAGCCAACTTTCTGGACAGTCACCCGAGGTTTCTCTGCATGTTGGGGCATCATCTTCAGCCTACAGACTTAGCGTATTTGTGAAGTAGGATGTACACAAGGCCTACAGCTTGACCTCATATTCAGTGTGAGTATTCCATGTACCAGATAAACTTGAATTCCACCAATGTCCTGTCATGATTCAGGATTTTAAATTCTGGAAATTGCTGGTATTTTTGGAATTCAGCTTCCCATTCTTCTTGGCTTGTGGGTGGCTTCACCTCTTTTATTAGATGCCAGTCTACCATTGAGAGTTTAAACTCTATCAGCCTAGTCACTCCTTCAAGAATAACTGTTTCAGCTACTGTTTCACTGAACACCAGAGGCCATCGGTCCACAGCCTGTTCAGCTGCCTTCAAAGAAAGGGGCACTGTACCTTTTCTGGATTGCAAAGCCACTTCAGCAATGGTGTGATATTGTCCTGGCCTCAGAGGATACCTGTTGCCAAAGCTGCAACCACACTTGTCTTGGCAAGGATCGGTAGTCCTTTGTTTTGTGTCCTGTTTGTCCATTTTGGATAGCATACTGTCAACAGTTGAGAGCATTTTGTTGCCCAGTGGCTAACCTTTGCCACAGTGAAAGTTAACTCCATATGCATTTTCTTCAATGCCCATATCTTCTCTGAAGTAGATTGGTACTGCCAGGAGGAGGCATGTCTCATAGTCATTAAAAGTCTATGTTATTAAAACATCTTAAATACCATATTCTACAGATCTCTGAAGGGTTTGAAGATGACCTGTCTACCTAAAATATATCTCTGCTTGACCTTGAAAACACACCTAATATGACCACAAGTTCAATTGTAATGTCTAACTACCAACTTTCATCTCTTTATCTCCTAATAGTTGGTAATAATAAGAGTCAAGGATTGGCAAACTGCATTATACTGTTAAATGAACTGTATAGGTACAATATCTTGAACATGATTAGAAATATATGTACAGCATTTTCTAACAAAATTAATCTCAAATTTGTATCTATATATAATTTGTATACAATGTACAAAAATCCAATCCAATGTAAAATACTTAAAACTAGTTGTTTCCTTTTAAAAGTAGATTCAATAATCTACCTTTTATCTATATCATTTCTATATCCTCTATTTTTTTCTTTTCAGAGTAGATTCAATAATCTACCCTTTATTCTATCATTTCTATATCTTTTTCTAGTAGATTCAATAATCTACCTCTTATCTATATCTGTTTTCTTTTTCTTTGTTTTTTGTTTTGTTGTTCAAGACAGAGTTTCTCTGTGTAGCTTTAGTGACTGGATTTCACTCTGTACACTATGCTTGGCCTCAAACTCACAGAGATTGGCCTGGCTCTGCCCCTGAGTGCTGGGATTAAAGGCGTGCACCACCACCACCCAGCTTTGTTTTATTTTCTTTTTCAAACAAGAACCTTAAACCTAATCTCCTTTGTTTAGTCTTTTTTTGTGACCATTAACAATAACAACTTGTAACCAACCTTCCTAAATAACGACAATTATCCCAAACCCAAAACCCACTGAAAGACCATAAACCACCCACCCCACCTCTTGGTAATGTGGGTGTCATGTTCTTAAAATTGCTTCCTGCTGTTTGTGGGTGAAGACATCTTTAGGGGATCCTGAAAAGAAAAATTTTGGGTTAATTGTCAAGTCCTGAAAGAAGTAGCTGTATCATTTGTTGTCCAGTCTCTGCATAATGCAAAAGTGTAAGGATTATCTCAAGTCCTCTCTCAAATAGTCTGTAAGGCTCAATCATCTCAGTTAGCCATCTCAAAATTGTCCTGTGCAGTTTGTAGTCTAAAGCAGATCCTTGGGAGATGCTTACCAGCATAATGGTATTATTATTGTCCATGTGGAATCATTGTTGTAGGACCCCATCATCTTTCTAGAGACTTCAAATTCACTGTTAGGCCTGGTCATGATTACTTGCAGAAAAATGATAGAGACTCCAACACAAAAACATTTACAGCAGCTAAATGAAGCTTTTTTTCTAGAATTAGTTAGTACTCTATATGACCATTAATATCATGACAAAAAACTTAATATATATATCTTATAAATTTTGATATAAAATTTGTACCTTAGGAAAAGTTTAAAAAATCAAAATAGAACTAAAGAATTGAGATGAGTGGCAATAGAACAGTCCCTTAAATTTTTGGTTTTCTTCTGTCCCATATCAGAAGATGGTTTTTTCTTCTGACATGATACAGAGATTTTACATTTTCCCTTCAACAAGTATGCTTGGATTTAAAGGAGAGAACCATTCTCCAACTCCAAAGTCAGCTTTAATTTTTAATTGAACTGGGACTACAAAAACACCATTTGTTTTAAGTGTCTGTAGAGAAGAGCAGAAATAAACATTATGAAGAGTTATGAAATTTTATATGTGATATACCAATAGGCCAATTTACTCTTTTTCTTGGGACATTTTTTCTAGATGATTTGTCCTTTTTCTTCAAATGTCTCATTTGTCCAGTGTTCTTCAGATTCCTTAGCCTTCATTCTCCTGAAAGACAAATACAAAAACCCTTCCCTAAGCCTAACTTTGGGGATGTTCCCTTTTGGCAAGTTTTATCTGATTAAATGAAAAGTATTTGTTAGTGGTATAAGTTAGTTTAAAGTGGATGGTCATGCTGGTCAATGAACTATCACCTCTTTTAATTAAGAGGTCTCTCTTGTTCAAATCAAACCTTTACCAATTTCGATGGTATCCACAGCTTTTCTTCTCCTGTAGAAACAAAAGCAAAACCTCATCCCCAATGTAACATATATCATGGTTTCCTTTCTGAGGTTAGCATATCTTTAAAGTATATAGGCTGATTTAATTCTGTAGCATTGAGAAAATTCAAAGTTAATAGAGCATTGTGTAATGTATTTCTGGGGTTTTTTGTTATCCCTTTCTGTTTATTTAGCATATCCTTTAGATTTGGATTTGATCTTTCTATGACTGCTTGGCCTGTAGGATTATGTGGTATATCTATAATATGTTTATATTGTAATAAACAAAAAACTTTTTCATTTTACCAGAGATATATACTGAAGCATTGTCAATTTTAATTTGTACAGGTGTACCCATGATGGCCATAAATTCTAGCAAACGTGTGATTAACAAATCAGCCTTTTCTGAACTCACAGCAGTTGCCCATTAAAATCCCAAATAAGTATCAATGATGTGGTATACATATTTCAATTTTCTAATTGAAACAAAGTGAAACACATCCATCTGCCAGATTTCATTGCTCTGAGTACCCTTCGGGTTACATCCTGCTGGTAGCAGAGTCCGATTGTAAAAAGAACAGGATGATATTTTTTTTACAATTTCCTTGGCTGTTGCCAGGGCATAGAAAAATCCTTTTTTAAACCTTTACTATTGACATGATGTTTTTTTTATGAAATTCTGAGGCCTCCAGCACCTTACCTATCAATAGTTTATTAATCTCATCATTACCTTGTGCTAGAGGGCCTAGCAGACCCATATGTGATCAGATGTGAGTTATATATAAAGGATGTTTCCTATTCCTTAAAATATCTTGTAACTGAATAAATAACAAAGTTAATTCTGACTCATCAGGGATAAATGCTGCAGTCTCAATATGTAAGGTCACCCTTTCAGCATACTGAGAGTCAGTAACTATGTTGAGAGGTTCAGAAAAATCTATTAATACCAACAGAATAGCATACAATTCCAATGTCTGAACCAAACTGTAAGAGTTTGAACCACTTTACTTAAATTTTCTGACTTGTAATCTGTCTTTTCTTTTTTTTATCTGTATAAAATGTACAGGCTCCAGATATGAGTGTTTCCCATACAATATGAGGCAGAATCCAATAAGCTCTCTTTATAAGTTGAATTCTATCACTTTTGAGATATTTGCTGTTAATCTCTCCCAAAAAAAATTACTGCAAGCTCTTTGCCAAGGTTCACATTCTGCCCATATTTTGGCTATTTCATCCTTACTTAAACGTACTACAGTTTCATCTGTTAATCATTTTAAAGTTAGAGTCTTTGAAAGATCAGCAGCTGTTGTGCCTTGTTCTTTTACAATCTGGGATGGCCAGTTACTGCTCTTTATAATACCTCCCAATATTTCTCTCAGAAACGTGTTAGTTTATGGTTTGTTTCTGAGGTTGGAGGGATGTTAGTCTGAGTATTCCATTGTTGTAATAGATCACAGCCCCATAAATTCATAGCTATATTAGCCACATATGGCTTTAATTTTCCACTCTGTCCTTCTGGACCTATACATTTGAGTAATCATGTGCTCTATTTCACTTGAGATAATGTTCCAATCCCTAACAGCTGAACATTTACCTCCTGAAGAGGCCAATTTGGATGCCAAAATTCTGGTGCAATTACTGTAACATGTACACCTGTGTCTACCAAACCTTCCAAGAGAAGGTCACTTATTTGTATTTTTAGTTTTGGTCTTTGTTCATTTATAGAAGTTTGCCAAAAAATCACTTTATGGCTTCTGAATTCCTGTTCTCTCTGCTACAGCTGTTCTATTACTCTGAGCAGCCTGGTTTATTCCAATAGGCACTTAGTTACTTAATTGTTCCGAGAAGGGGTTTCTTCTATGATGGTAGGAAAGGTCTGAACTGAATTTGCCTGGGGGCCTATGTGAGACACCTCAGGGTGTTTCCCAACAGCAGAGGCAAAGGATTACCTTGTCTGTCCCTTGATCTACATTCAGTGGTCCAATGTTTACCCTTACCATACCTGCTGCATAATCCAGAAGGGAGGGGCATTCTGTTGCCATTGTTCCTTGAATAAACATTGTTTCTAGGAGTGCCCTGTTTACACTCCCTTCTCAAGTGACCTTGTTTATACAACTAAAACATCTGACATTATTATTTTTCCTCAAAGCTTTTGATATCACCTCTCCTATCCATATATCATCATGGCCATGATACTCAATATTAACTGTGTCCCTGATCCAATCCTCCACGTGTGCTGATCTGGCCTTTAACAGCCTGATTATTCTTTTGCATGCTGCATTCATGTTCTCAAAAGCCAAAGATTCAATTATTATCTGTCTAGCTTCTCAATTTGTTATCATTATATTTACTGCTAAAGACCACCTTTGTAAGAAATCTGTGAAGGGTTCTCTGGGGCCCTGTATAACTTTTGTAAATGATTCGATTTTCTTCCTTGCTTCCTCAATTCTGTCCCATGCATTCATGACTGTCATGTGGCATAGAATTAAGGTGTGATTATCATATAAACATTGTCTTTGCATATCAGTGTAATCATCTTCTCCAAGAAGCTAATCCTGGGAAATTTCCACACCTTTTGTCCTAATTTGGTGTTCTATTCTTTTAGCTTCCTCTTTAAACCAAGTTCTTCATCATAATTGTGCTCTAGCATCTGCGACAGTGTATTCAATTCTTTCCAGTACTGAGGGATAATTCTATTACAAGTTGGCCACGAGTTTAATATCTGCTTTATAAATGGAGGATGCAAGCCACATGATCTATAGCTTCTTTAAATCTCCTTAAATCTAACATTTCTACTGGAGTCCAATTAGCTTGTACATGCCCTTGAGCAGGTAGTTCCTGTAAGGTTACCAGATAGATTAAGTTTGGTTGTTTGAAAACAGATTGTCTCTCTGTAACTATATAATTCAATCCTGAAATAATTTCACCTTTAAATTCTTCTGTCTGGATCTTAATTTCTCTATAATTCATTTTAACAGGTTTTTCTAAAGTCAATCCTGAGTTAGGTTCACCTTTAAATTTTCCTGTCTAGGTCTGAATTTTCTGGTTCATTTTAACAGGTTTTTCTAAAGTTTTTATCTTGGCATTTAAATTGACCAAACTTTTTAATGCTAAAATAAAAATTATCAAGCAAAAAATATTCATAATTGATGTTACATACATCCCGTCAACATTAATTATCCTCTCATTTAATTGTTCCATTTTCAGACTGCCTAATGTGTTATCTAAGAGACCAAATTTCTTCCATAGTAAAAATGTATCCCATTTTTAATGTGGGAAAAATTTCTCTTTTTACTAATTTCACCTTTTAAGATATCTTAATTGACTTACCAAGTCTGTCGACTGTGTAGAAGAGTAGAAGTCCGAGGGAATTTCATAGCAACTACCTAGTGTAGTGGCAGTCTGAGATGGGAATCCAGAGAAAGCCCCCTACCCACTAGGAGAAAAAGAAAGCCAAAAAGACTCTGGCTTCGTGTAGATCCGGCTGCATGCAGCTCCAGCCGAGTGCAGGTCCAGCCATGTGCAGCTCCGGACAAGCTGGAGCCTTCAAGGCCACAAGCAAGTGGCTTTTTTGTCAATTCCTGCCCCATTAGTTAGGTGCCAATTGTAGACAAATTTGTAAATGATCTTAATAAATAAAAAACACGGAGCCAGAAATATGGGTTAAAGGCCAAGAGAAAGATCAGAGGAATAGGACAAACCACGAGCTAACCTCACCTCACCAACTCTGCAGCTTCCAAAGAGAGCTTCTTCCTGTATACTCACCTTTATATGCCTTTTCTGCTCTGTTCTCTCAGTGGCTCTCTAAGCCCAGCTCCATCACTTCCTCTTCCTACACAGCTCTGTCACTTTCTGTCTGTCTATGTAGACCTCTAGTCCTCTATGGTTGGTACTGGGATCAAAGGCATGTGTCACCGCACTTGGCTCTGTTCCCTAGTGTGGCCTTTAACACACAGAGCTCTTATCTGCTAAGTGAGAAGATTAGGGTGCATGCTACCACTGCCTGACTTCTTTGTTTACTTATAATGGCTGGCCTTTTTCCTCCGACCTCCACGCAAGCTTTATTTATTAAATCACAAATAAAATATCACCACATTTCAGCAAAATAAAATATCACCACAGTACCTGTCACAGAGTCAAGGATTTGATCTAGGATACAACTCAAGGGGGGAGTGTGAGAACCAAGGTTAAATGCTGGAAGCTATTGTTTATGTTTTCACTCCCATAAACAAGTTCACTGGACACAACTGCACCTGATCTGCTTCACTGGATGTAGGTAGGATGTACAAGGGAAGGAAATGCATCAGCATATATGTTTGCCCTTGACTGTACCTGGTGGGAAATACGGTGGCCCTGTGGTTTTGGCTTTTTAAGCCTCTGCAAAACATGACCCATAGCTATTTCCTGGGAAATCTGAAATGGACTCAACCAGATTTCATCATCCTGGCCAGTATTTAACTAAAGCTTGCTTCAAATTTGGCTCAAAATTGTGGAACTGGTCTTCCTCTCATGAATCTGAGGTTTAGCCCAAACCTCACCAACAGAATACAAGTGATAAGCCAAAGAATGTCATTCACTAAGGACATGATAGAAGAAATGGATACCACAGTCAAAGAAAATGTTAAACCAAAAACAAAAAATCCTGGCACAAAACATCCAGGAAGTCTGGGAGACTTTGAAAAGACCAAATCTATGAATAACAGGAATAGAGGAAGAAGAAACAGAGATCAAAGGCACATGAAATACTTTCAACAAAATCACAGGAGAAATTTTCCCTAACCTAAAGAAGTAGATGTCTATAGAGGTACAAGAATCATACAGAACACCAAATAGACTGGATCAGAAAAGAAGTCCCTTCAGCACATAGTAATCAATCCACTAAGCCTGATAATCGAGAGTCTAAAATCCAGAAAGGCCGGAACACATGTGCTACAGACTATGAGAGACCACAGATGCCAGCCCGGAATACTATACTCAGAATAAGTTACAACTTTCAGTTCTGCCCTGAGTTCATTCCCTAACTTCCTGGATGATGGACTACAACACATAAGATGAAATAAATACTTTGTCCCCAACAAAACCAATGCATATTAATAGCACCAATAGATTTTCTGCTGTGGCCTAGGACTTCCACAGACATAAACTTTTTTACAGTTTTGGCAGTATTGAAGGTTTGCGGTTTCTAAGTCTTCTTAAAATTTTCAGGTAATACATTAAAAAAATAGTATGACAAGTGTAAATTGTCAGAATCCTTTAAAATGAACTTAAATTTTGCAAAACAAATCCTTGCAGTAATGTATGGATGCCACTAGGTGTCTCAGTCTCCCTGTCTTTCAAGGCTCCTCAACCCTTGATGACATTCCCAGGAGGAAACCTCTGATTATTGTGAGAACTCTTGTGAAACTCTAACAAGTTCTCACACCAAATTGATTCTGACCCATCGTCGAGTGTGGTGGTGCAGGCCTGCAATCCAGCACTTGGGAGGTGGGGTGACAAAGAACAGACATTTCTGGTCATCCTCAGCTACGTAGAAGTTTGTTAAGGCCAACCTGGGCTTTGTGACCCTATCTCAGTAACAGTAATAAACACAAATAATTTAATTTGGAAAAAAAGATTTTTAAAAGGTCCTTCTAAACTTTGTTAGTACTAATTCTGACTTTTTCAGATCCATCACCTTTCTGAGCTGGAAGACGCTCCAACCAGTGTTAAGCCATTTGCTACCAAGCTTGACAACCTGAGTTTGAGCATCTAGACTCACATGGTAGAAAGAAAGAACATATTCCTGCAGGTTGTCTTCTGACCTCCACATGTATGCCATGACAGATGCTCACTTACACACACAACACACAAACACACACTCATACACATGCATAGAAGTTAAAAAGACAATGTATTTCCTCTCCCTCACATTCTTTTACAGATTTATTTCTAAATAATGGGCTAGTACAGCACAGTAGACTGAGAACACAGACTCTTTTTTTAAGATTTATTTTATTTTTATTATTTGTGTACTGTGTGTGTGTGTGTGTGTGTGTGTGTGTGTGTGTGTATGTGTGTGTGCATGTGTGTAGTTTTCCAAGGAGGCCAGAAGAGGGCATCAGATACCCTGAAACTGGAACTTTGAATGGTTGTGAGCCACTTGGTGTGGGTCTTGGGAATCAAACTCTGGCCCTCTGCAAGAGCTCCCAGCAGGCACTCTCAAACACTGAGCCATTTCTCTAGCCTGGGGAGGACACAGACTCTTAACCCCCTGACATGACATCTACCAATTGTATAACAACTGGAAATTTAATTGAACAAGACTAGCTTCATATGTGCAATGCCAGGTACAGAATGAAAAAAAAATTGGCCCTTTATTTAAAAACAACAACTAGGGGGCTGTAGATCTGGCTCAGCTGCTGAGAGCTCCTGCTGCTCTTGCAGACCTGAGTTTGGCTCCCAGCACCCACTTTGGGCAGTTCAGAACTGCTCATAGCTGCAGCTCCAGGGAATTTGATGCCTCTGGCATCCACAGGGACCTGAACTCACAAACACATATCAACACATAGACACATGCACATAATAAAAAATAATACGTTTTTTAATGAAAATTTGGAAGATGACAAAGGAATGCAAGGCCTTGGACTACTGAATGCACTACATGTCCAGGAAACTGGCTTCTATACAGCATCTGATAAAAGAAAAATTATGCATCTAGATATGGTGCAGCATGACTATACTCCTAGCATTGGGAAGGCTGAGGATTGAGAAGGATTGCCATGAGTTTTAGATCATCCAGCTACACAATAAAATTTCATTTCAAAAATGAAAACAAAAGAAAAAGAGAAAAAGGAAATTATGAGATGTTCTAAAATTAACAGTACCAAAAAATGGTGGAAGAAAAAGAGAAACCAGTTCACAGCCAATGGTGAAACAAACAAACAAACAAAAAAATGATTATTTATCTTAGAACCATAACTTAGTTCAGTCCCATCACAACCACAACCTGTTCTATCTACCTGTTTGTATTTGCTTTCATTTTTTTAATTTATTAAATGATTTGTTTATCCTATACAAATTGGTATTTTGCCTGCATGTATGTCCGGGTGAAGGTGTCAGATTCCATGGACCTGAAGTTACAGACAGTTATGAGCTGCTATGTTGGGTGCTGGGAATAGAACCCAGGTCCTCTGGAAGAGCAGACAGTATTCTTAACCACCGAGACAGTTCTGCTACTTCTTTGTTTTTATTTGTTTGTTTGTTTATTGAGACAGGGTCTCTTGCAGTCCAGGCTGTCCTGGAACTTGCTACATAGCCAACTCTGTCCCCGGGCTCCTCATTCTTTGGCTTGCACTTCTCAAGTCCTGGGATCACAGTGGTAGCCACCTCACCCAGCTCATCAAAGCTCAGACTTCCTGCACTGTTGACAGCAGTCAATCCAGATGTGGCAGGTGTCTCACGGTCATGCCAGAACTTTCTCCATGTATGGTAACAGCCCATATAGATTCAATTGGATAAAGTCTCTTCCCTTCCCCAAGTCCCCATTCCTTGTGTGTGTGTGTGTGTGTGTGTGTGTGTGTGTGTGTGTGTGTGTTTGTGTGTTTTGTGCAATTTCACATCATGAAATTCTCTGATTTTTTAGAACTAGCAGACATTTTTCTCCCAATTGCTACCTGACCTCACTATTAGTACTTTGTAGAAGCTTGTCCCATGACCTGGTTGTTTTTGTAGCTTACCTCCATATCTATTGGCTCAGTGCACTCTATTTTAGAGAGCTGTTGGTTTCTGGAACACGTTTCAAACATCTCCAGGCCTCTAGTTCTCCACACCTCACGGTGAAATGAAGGTTAATAGGACACTGCCTTTGGAACATGCAGAGCAGAGCTTGCATACAGAACACACCAGTGGAGGGCCCTGCTCTCCTGTGCTCAGTAGACCCTGCATCTCCTGCACCACACCAGCCTCCTTTACAACCTACAGCCCGAACAATGTTGTTTTTGTTCTTTGACACAAGGGCCGGCTGTGTAGACCAGGCTGGCCCAGAGACTGTCCTGTCTCTGCCTCCCAAGTGCTAGGGTTAAATGCCTGGGCCACCATGCTCAGCACCACAGAACAGTGTTCTGTAGCTGGAGTTATCCTGGTCCTGCCTGACCCACAGTCAGGACAAATCTCTTTCACCCGCTAGTACTGCAGCTGCTCAGACCCAACCAAGTAAACACACAGAGACTTATATTGCTTATAAACTGTATGGCTGTGGCAGGATTCTTGCTAACTGTTCTTATATCTCAAATTAACCCATTTCTATTAATCTATAAGTTGCCATGTGGCTCATGGATTACCGGTATCTTAACATCTTCTCATGGCGGCGGCTGGTAGTGTCACTCTGCCTCAGCCTTCCACTTCCCAGAATTCTCTTCTCTGCTTGTCCTGCCTATACTTCTTGTCTGGCTACTGGCCAATCAGCATTTTATTTGTACAGAGCGATATCCACAGCAGTGTTCTTTAGCTCAGCTCTCATTATGGTCCTGTTCTGTTTTGACAAAACCCAAACTCTCTTTGCCTAAAGAACAGATCCATATTTCTTCACTTAACTGCCATGCACACTTCTGGTTTCACCTCCCATTGCCCTTCTCACTCCCTAGCCTCTCTCTGGCTGTCTGTTCTCCTGGAAATACCCCCTTCCTCAGCAATGTAGGGAATTGTGGAGCTGAAGATAGAATGCTTCCCTAGCCTAGGGCCAGCAATGCAAAGACACGTAAATAACCTGCTCCATTTGCCAGGCCTGTGGGTACAGCCTTGGGACCCCAGATGAGGAGGATCACAAGTTCAAAATCTGCCTGGGATGTAGAGGAATGAGTCCAAGTCACAGACCTGTCTCAGAGTTGCTGCTTTTAACTTTGAGCCAAACAGTTTCAAACCTTCAATCTTGGTATTTAGGAGAGAGGCGGGAGGCTTGAGAGCTCAAAATCATTCTTGGGTACATAGTAGGTTTGTAAACAGCCTGGGATACATAAGACCCTGATTCAAAAACAAAACAACAATAAAACAAACAAAACATTGCACCCTAAATCCAACATCTAGATCACCCTACACCACTTTCCAGAGTCAAGCAGCATCGTAAAAGAGAGGGCATCAAGGAAGTAAGAGCTGGAGAATGGTGAGGAATGCTCTGAAATACTGTCTTCTGGAAGGGACAGGGCCATTGCATTCATGACCACAGCAGCTGGTGCTACCCGAACAAGAGCTGCACAAGACCAAGCCACCAAGCATTCCAGCATGGGTGGGGGAGGGGCTCATGAGCTCTCACTCCAAGCTCAGGAGCTGCTGGCAGTTAGTTGACAGTTGCTGAGGAAGGAAGAGTCAATTGTCTTTGGGGGCACGGCTCCTGGGAAGTTTCATACGCTCCAGTAGATGACACCACACCTGTGTGCACATGGGCAGAACTACTGGACTAAGTGGGTTATTTTTTTAAAGACAGGAAGGTAGGAGAGGGACATGTTGAAGGGGAGAGGAAGGGGAAAGGGGTGAAAATAACCATGGTACATTGTATACATGTATGATATTGCCAAATGTAAATAAAGATATAGTAAAACAACAACAAAGAATTCCTTACCATCTGGACTAAAAATGTAGTCCATCATACAAGAGACTTAGCCACAATACCCGGTGGGAGTGATCAAGAAAAGAATCATAAAAGTCAAAAAGAAGCAGAAGTCACAACTGAAACTTGATTTGTTCGTTTAATTAGTTTGGGACAAGGTGTTAGATTTATGAGCACAGAATAGAGAGACAGAAGGCAGGAAAGAGACCAGAGTCCATCCTCAGCAGATGAGGCTGTGTTTGTTAACACACTCAGCAAGAGAAGGGGCACCAACTCTCCCATGAGGGAGAGGAGTTGAGGGGATAAGGAACGTTTTGTTTGTTTTTCCAGATAGGGTTTCTCAGTGTAACCCATCTGTTCTGGAGCTCACTCTGTAGACCTGGCTGTCCTGGAACTCAGGCATCTGCCTGCTTCTGCCTCCTGCATTCTGGTGTGCACTACCACCACCTGGCAGCTTTGGCCTTTTATAGAGACAACAAAGGGACTGAGAATGAGGGAGCTGATGCAGCTTCAGGGGGCTCCGTGGGGGTCTGCAATCTCCATCCTGGTATTGTCTGCTCAGGCAAGACAGGTTATCTTGGGAGCTGCTCTGTCCCAGCAAACAGTCCTCTCTGCTATGCTGCTGACTGATAAGGTTGAACTAGGTCAGCTGTAATCCCAAGGAATCCTGTTTTACAACTAAGACACTATACCATTCCAAGCCCTGAAAACAGGAAAAATGGACAAGGGTGACTTGAACCAGCAGGAAGAAGGGCACCAAACAATGGAGTGTCAAGTGGGAGGACCAGGGATGAGAAATGAAGAAAACAAAGGCAATAGCTAGGACCAGAGGTCTTGCATAAGCTGACGACTTATACCAAGCAAGTTTGATAAGAAGTACAGCATCTCATATACTATTCGCAGGAGGAAGAATGGGCAACGTGAGCATGGAGCTTAGTCAGTGTTGGCAAAGAGAACACAGCTGCCTAAGGACTGATTACCACAACCCAGGGGCAAGAGGCAGGTCCCCAGACACCTCAACACTCACTCCTCCGTGATACTAGCTCCAGTGTCAGACTGTCCATGTTAATTCTGTAGTGTACAAGGACACAGAACTAAAGTTCCCTCTGTCCTTTCATCAGGACCTCTAAGAATGTCTTGGGTCGGTCTGGATCTCCACAGAACGGGGCATCAATTCTTTCTTAACTGCATCTAGCTGAGGAGGGCCATTGCCAGAGGGGGTTAGTTCTGGGTCCTTTGACCTCGGTCCTCTGTTCATCTAGAAGGACAGAATTTTATCTTGGTCAGCTATGATGGATCATGAGAGAAGCCAGAATTGGGGGGGGGGGTTGCAAAAGCCCATACATAGGAGGAATCTTGTGGTTGATTTTTTTTTCTGGTCCTTGTGTCTTTGAGCTCCATCTCAAACCAATTAGGATTTGTTGGTATGGAAGCAGCACTGCTCACGGAGGAAGGACAAATTCCATTGTTAGCAGAAGTCAGATCTAGTATGCTTAATTTTGGAGTACTGCCACAGCTAAAGAATCAAGTTGGTCTTAAAGGATGTGAAGCTAATCTGAAATTTAGTTTTGAGTCCTGAAAAATGTCTAGAGTGGCAATAAAAGGAATGGGTTGGATGGTCCATCAGTCCCTCTCAGAGGTCACCCAAAGTGTTTTCAAGGGTTTGGGGGTATCAACCTCTCTTAACTGCTCCAAACATACCCAAGAGGTGAGATAGACAGGGCAGCAGATGGAGTGCCTCAGAGAAGGCTTTGGACTCCTGATCCTCCTGTCTCTGGAGAACTTACATTACAGGTATGTAGCATTATATCTAAAATTCGCAATCTTTTTCTTAAGACAGGGTCTAGCTCTGTAACCCTGGGTGGCCTCAAACTCTGTATGTCGACAAGGCTAGCTTTAGACTTGTGATGCTCTTCCTCTTTTCACACACACACACACACACACACACACACACACACACACACACACACACACATACACACACTGTGCTGGGATTACAGGCACACATCACCACACACAGTGTGGTTCACAGCAGAATTGAATAGAAAGTAGTTTCTACGTCTTTCTGTGACACTGGGAGCTGAAGTTCTGAAGAAGCTGCATCAGTGTTAAAGATCCCATGGACGGATTGGCATTGGCTGACTGTGACTGGGGAGAAAGAGACTGTTGTGGGTCCAAAGCCAAAATTACCATCGCCTGTCTTTAGCCTCTCCTTTACCCAACGTTGAACTTTTATATGGGTAAAGATGAGCCTGGATTCTTAATGGTTCTGTCTCCATCTCTGAAGTTCTGGGGTTACCACCTTCTGTGGTAATGGGGCTCAGACTCAGGGTCCCTTGCATGCTGGACAAGCACTCTACCAACTGAATTACAGCCCTAACCCTCATCAGCCCTTTGTGATAGACATCTACTATCAACCTTTGTTTCTCACTTAACATTTTCTTGACCTTGACATAAAACTCTTTATTCCAGATATCAGGAGCTGAAGGCAGGATGAAAGAGTACTCCAGAGCCCCCATCACAAACAATCAAGAAGCTCTTGGAATGTATTGCTAAATACCTCTAGCCTCCATCAGTCCTAAGCTAAGAATGTCAGAATGATAACCTCAGTCCATGGCAGTGGTTCTCAACCTTCCTAATGCTGGGACCCTCACCATTGCCCTCCCTGATTAACTCCTACTTACCTGGTAGGTCAGCCTATGTGCCTCTTCCTGTGGTAAGCTTTTCCTAAACCCACCAAAACTAGCTCAAATATATCTCTTCTGCACTATGGGAAAGTCTGTACTTAGGTGGGGGTGGGGGTGGGGGTGGGGTGCTGATGGCAGAGGCAGGTGGATCTCTGAGTTCCAGCCCAAGATGATCTACACACTAAGATCCAGGCCATGTGACACCCTGTTTCAAACAAAAACCAACAAACAAATAAAAAAAAAACAAAACAACAAAATGTACTTATCTTTATTTTCTTATCGAATGATAATGGATTTTTACTGGCTTGTGCTCCACAAAACACTTCATCCTCTTCTGGGATTCGCACTGAGCCTTCCCTAGCTATTCATATCCTGGCTAATGAATGGCAGTGGGCATCAAGGACTATTTATGAATGAATGAAGCCAGCATTATTGATTATATGGGATTATATGAGAAAAGGGATTAAAAACCAAAGTCAAGAGTTTTCACTTCATCTTCTAGAGCTCTAGGCATTTCTTTCTGGATTGTGAGATCAGGTTAATGGTTTGCGGTGAAATAGAATTGTATAGGGAATAAAATACAAAAGCAGAGTGAATCGCAAGTAGTAAGGGCAAGTTTGCTTATTTAAGATTTTATTCTTAAAGACTCACACTCTAGTCCAGGCTGGCCTCAAACTAATTATGTCGTTCCAGAAGGCGTCTAACCCATGGCAATTCTGCTCCATTCTCCCAAGTGTGGGATTACAGGTGTGAACTAAACCATTCAGCTGGAATGTTTAATATATATATCATCCAATAAATAAACATTGCTAAGAATACGGATGAGTGTTGTGTGAATCCTAAAATATCCTTTATGAGTTTATGATCTTGTTAGGCATATAAGACTAATAATAGCAACAATAATTAATAGCAACAAAATTATGATGTAAATGCTTGGGCCTGGAGAGATGGCTCAGCCTTTAAGAGTGATTACTGCTCTTGCAAAGAACCTGGCTTCCATTCCCAGTATTCACCTGGTGGCTCACAACCATTTATAACATCAGTTTCAGGGGACAGACACATTCCTCTGACCTCCATGGGCACTGGCACACATATGGTACATGAACATATATGTAGGCAAACACTCATGCATATTAAGAAATAAGCTGTAGCTGATTTACTGTGAATTTCATCATCATTCATTAGCTTTCAATTTTAATGCATAAAATGCAACATAAATTTTATCTTCATATTCTGTCTTGGCCATACCTTCATTCACTATTATTTCTCTCTTCTATCTTGGCCTAAATAAGTATTCTGAACAACACCCATGCTTGAAATTGCTTGAGTGAGGCTCTGCTCTGGAACTAAGCTATGACACATCTACATACCATACAAGCTGAGCATTTCTTACCCATAGTAAATTGGGAACGTTGCATAATTCTTACGGAAGAGTGGGGGTTTTGCAAGAGAGGACATGATCATCATGTGAAGAAATGAAAATAGCCTTTCTTCTCATTTGCAATGCTTATTAAGCTGTGTGGATAATAGATCACTGGATTATTTATTCATATTTGTCTTGTTCTGAAAAGGGATGTGAAGCAGGTGAGTTAAATACAAGTAACACATCAGCAGTGAGCTATGTGGGTTGGTTTCCCTACCCAGAAATGTGGAATGTAATTTCATACACTATCATGAGAGCATAGCAAAGGTACCTTGAGTGATGCTGTTTACCTTGCTGCTGTAGCTGACTTCTCTGTGGGGTAGCCTACCCCATTCATGACAGTACTTAGTATCCAGAGCACTCCCTGTGAAAGCAGACTGCATATTCTGTCTATGCAGATTCTCAGTTCACCTTTAAAATACCATTACTTGTTTTCCTACACATGAATTTACACGGACTGTAGCTTCTCCATTGCTTTAATTACAGAATTCTAGACTCAAGGCCCTATTATCAGACATTAGGCAGGTTTCCATTTATAAAAATTAAAACTAAGCCAAGTATGGTGGCAGGGAGATCAGAAGTTCAAAGTCATCTGCTGTTTGATTCTGAGCTACATGAGACCTTGTATCAAAACAGACAAAAATCGTGCAGTACTGTTACCACCATGCTTGGCCAAGAAAACCTTGTCCAAATACAAAAAGAGCGAGAAGAAATTGACTCAGTCCAGGAACAAACAGGCAAAAAGTAGCAGTGAGAAGTGTTGCCTGAGGAAGATCAGATGGAGAAAGCTCATGTAACACCAGCTTGGTTTCTAAATGAAGTGTGAGGTTAAGATAGTGTTGACCAAAAACTACAGGGGAGCGAGTCAGATGAGCTGGTTGACATTCTCCTTAATAAAGGATGTCAGCTAAGGAAGACTGCGAAGGGGAGGAGAACTCCCGAAACTGCCTCTAGGATGCACCAAGGGGTGGATGTCCTCAGAACTTCAAAAAGAATTGTTTGGGACAAGATCTTATACATGACCAAGACTGGCCTTGAACTTGCAGTCTTCCTGAGAGCTGAGATTCCAGGCATCCCCCATCATGCTTGGCTCAGAACATTGCCCCTGACCCTTTTTGTTCAGTCAAAGAACACAGCCTATCTTAGGAGATCTTGATCACAAGAATGGTTTATATTGGAATTTTACTTATAATTCAGTGTATATTAAAACACAATGGAGGGCTGGAGAGATGGCTCAGAGGTTAAGAGCACTGGCTCTTCTTCCAGAGGTCCTGAGTTCAGTTCCCAGCAACCACATGGTGGCTCACAACCATCTACAATGAGATCTGGTGCCCTCCCTTGGCCTGCAGACAGAACACTCACTGTATACATAATAAATAAATAAGTCTTAAAAAAAATAAAAAATAAAATAAAACACAATGGAGCTTGCAATCCCAGCATGTGGAAGGCTGAAGTAGGAAGATCAAGACTTCAAGGCAGACTCAGGCTGTATAACAAAATGCTGTCTCAGAAAACAAAACAAAACAAAACCCAAAACAAACAAACAAATAGCAGCAACAAAAAAACGAGCAACAGTAGCACAAAGGTTATGGGGGTAACCAATTGCTTTGGATTAGATTTGAGGCCTGCTCCCCAGGAAGGAATTCAGACCAGGTACTGTCAATCTGGACAAAAGCCCATGGCTTGGGTGGTCACAGGCCCTAGAGGGAAAACTATTACTGTTTTTTTGCTGAATGATATGTTGTCAAACATCTTTCTAAATATTTGTATCTATACTGACAGATTAGTGCTTTCCTCAACCTTGGCCAGAGAAGCTTCTCTCTGCAGTGGTTACTATGAATTACTGTAGAGACTCATAACTTGTCCACATGCTGAGAATAAGTGTCTGTTGAATACTCAGTCCTAAGGGTGACATCTGTATCAAACCTCCTCCTTCCTGAAGTTCAGGGACCATCTCAGAAGAGTGACAGAAAGGATTTAAGAGCTGGGGGATAGGGATGGGCACTGTGAAATGTTGTTTTTAAGACACGACATGCTTGTTGCACACATAAACTCACTGTAATTATGATTATCTATCTGCACAAGACCAAGTCAACAAGAATAGTCAACATCCCAACAGGCAGCACTGATCAGATTCAGTGGTTTATTACCAGCAACAAAAAGGTGAGGACATGAAGTGGAAGGGCGATGTGTTGGGGATGTCTGTGGAGTGAGAGAGAAGAGTTGGAGGCTCCTGGAAAGAGTAGGAGGGAAGAGCTGGGTATATATGATCAAGATACATTGTTTACATGCATGAAATTGTCAAAATGTAAATAAAATATATTCTACTAAAACAAACAAGCTACTACCACAAACATCAACAAAATCAGTGAAACTTTGTTAATAAATGCCAGGCTGCCATGGCAGCCAGAAGAATAGACCTTGCAGGTGAAAAATACTGACCAAGGCTCAACAGCCTACTTCTGAAACTCTTCCCACTTCTTGCTGGTAGATCCTGGGAGATGACTGAGTACAGCTCATTCTCTAAGGCCATCCTGTTCCTGGGAGGATGTGCGACCCCTCTGACTGATGACTTTGGCTTGAAGACTTCAGAATATCCTACGGCACCACCCTTGTCTGCACTGGCTCCCCTCTGCTTCCTTTTCTCCTCCATGCTGATGGTTGACTCTCCCAGCCCCTCAGTGTCCCTCCTGTTTGCTGTCACAGCAATGTCTTCTAATATTGCATTGTCACATTTAATCTTGGGGTCACTTCCCAGAGGACTCAGACTAAGACAGATGATAAAAGATTCCTTATGAAAATGCCTCTAATCTAGATTTCTTTCTAAATTACAGATCTCTTTAGATGTTGTTATAGGATTCCACATGAGTAATCCTTTTCTCCCTTTCAATAGAATTTATTTTTAGAAGAGTAGCAAGTGCTGAGCCTTCTAAGTCACCTGGGCAGCCCAATAGCAAATTCTCAGTGAGTTTTGCTCTGAATCAAGGTAGCCCTTCTGTTGCTGGATGACCTTCAGGTAATTGTCATTGAATTTCCCAAGGGTTCAGTGAGGACTCTTTTTGGCTGTTCAGAGTCTGCACATCTCTCAGTCTAGAAAGAGTAAGATCACTGATCTTTGCTCCCCAGCCTCTCTTGTAGATTTTCATGTTACTCGTGCATATATTGATATTCAGCAACAGACTCCACAGGCCCTTGTTCATATTTCTTGTGATATTTAAAATTCTGTGCATCTTCTTTAAAAAAATTCTTGATCCATAACATTCAGCTATTTCAGCCTCCTCAAAAACTCTAATCTAATCTCTGGGTCAAGCTGTGGTGGCAGGCCTTTAATCCCAGCACTGGAGAGACAGAGGCAGACAGATCTCTGAGTTCAAAGCCAACCTGATCTACAGTCTATTCCAGCACAGCCAGGGATACACAGAGGAACCCTGTCTCAAAATACAAACAAACGAACAAAACTCTAATATCTGTTTTATCAATAAGAAAGTCTGCTTTACTCTCTTTAGAATCTTTTAGGTCTAGATACATTCCAGAAAGTGTCTCTAGGCAGAAAGCAAGAACACTTGTTGCATGACCAACCACATACATTATTTGTTATCTCTTTATCATGAATCATACCACTGTGCTGCCCATTGCTCTCATAAATTAAAGGAGTTTTTTCCTTAATTTATTTTGCTCTAGTTGTTAATAGTTTATAATTAAGGATTAACCCTGCCAGGGCCAGCCCTGGCTATGACCAGATTCCAGAGAGAGGGCAAGGAGTAGGCAAGGGAGAATTGAACCAAGCATGATAGTTGAGAGAATCTCGAATCCTCACTGATTAGCATCCAGAGTGCTTCTTTACGTATACAGAATTCAGTAAGCAGGGAGAAATTCATGTTGTTCCAGATCATAGATCCTATCATTTCTGTTCCAGACACGTTTCACTTCCTTTTGTACATCTTTTAGTCATCGTTGATAAATCGTAACAAAACAGCTATCTTTTGCAATAATTTTTACTCATTGACCATAACCCAACTTTTAGGCAACTCTTGTAGTTTCAAAGACACTAGATAGAAAATCTCCAAGCCAGCCTGGACAGATCGCCATGTCCCGAGCAATGTATTATTAACTCTTAATGGTCAGAGAGCCCAAGAAGAATCCTCAGGCCAAAGCTGCTGCAGTTCTTATTCAAATCTTGGCATAATACAATGATTACATTTATATCTTTATAGAATTTATTTATATGTCTAATTCTGACATTCTTTTGTTCCTTGATTATATGACACCACAGTGGCCTTGTACAAGCGAACTTTTCTAAGAAAGGGAGAGCCTGATACCTCATTCTTTTATCATCTTTCCACACCATTCTTTGCCCATCATTATAAGGCCCTGAGTAGGGCAGAGGTAACTTCATCTAGTCTAACTTTGTTGTGGTATATGCCACATAATCACCAGAACATAGAGAAGGAGGAGACCTGCAATCTGATCTGCAGCCAACTCCTCTAGCGCACTGAATCTTGTTGACCTTTTAAAGTTTCCTTTGTTTTGATTACCTTCTTCCTGAGTAAGTGCGTGGGTGGATGTTTTAAGAATATCTGCAGGAGGTGGTGGCTCAAACCTTTAGTCCCAGCACTCAAGAGGCAGAGACATGTGAATCTGTGTGAGTCTGAGGCCAGGCTGGTCTATAAACGAGTTCCAGGACAGGCTCCAGAGCAACAGAAAAATCCTGTCTCAAAAAAACAAAAAAGAAACAAACAAAAACAACAACAAAACAGAATATCTCAGAGCCTCATAAAGAGATCTCTGGCTTCCTTATGTGTGTCCCAACCTCCAAGTCCTAAGGAAACACTTCAAGTAGATAAGGATAGCCGGGTGTTGGTGGCTGACACCTTTAATCCCAGCACTTGGAAGGCAGAGCCAGGTGGATCTCTGTGAGTTCGAGGCCAGCCTGGTCTACAGAGCAAGATACAGGACAGGCACCAAAACTACACAGAGAAACCCTGTCTTGAAAAACAAACCAAAAAAAAAGTAGATAAGGATAATCCCTTAAAATCTGGGGTGATTGGGCAGTATGCTCAGGACTTTCCTGAGGAATCTTAGCATCCGTACTCCTGGGAGAAGGTACAAATGACTCATAAGAAATTTCCCATTAATCCAATATCCCCAAGTTGTAAAAATACTAAAAGCCCACCTGCACCCAAACACTTGACATGTGGAGATGTAAACCAAAAGTGTTACAATACCATTGTGCAGCTCAGCTTTGCTGAGTCTTCGTCAAGCTGCTGTGCTGGTTTTATGACTTCTGCTGTTCCCAACAGACGTGGCTGAGCCACAAGCCTCTTTCAGTTACTCTGTTATGACTAGGGGCAAAATTCCCTTCCTTGTTTTCTTCTTGTAACTTCTATGTATTTATGAATTAAACAAACAAACAAAAACATATG
Organism: Peromyscus eremicus; assembly: GCF_949786415.1. NCBI lineage: Eukaryota > Metazoa > Chordata > Mammalia > Rodentia > Cricetidae > Peromyscus > Peromyscus eremicus. The sequence goes on along the minus strand of NC_081424.1, from coordinate 7,985,372 downwards.
GAGGAGAAGCCTGAGCCAAAGATAAAGGACCAGACAGAGTGGGGTTCTAAGTTTGGAAATCTTGGAATAGAGAGCTTGCTGAACCTTGTGTCTGAAAATTCCAGTCTAGAAAGAGAGACCCTAAAGTCAAAGAAAGGGGGTGTGACTGTGAACTTGAGTCCTCTAGAGTCTTGATTTTCTGTCTCCTCATTTCTGATTATGTAGAACGGAGAATGAGCAAAGGTCTTGGCCTCACTGCGTCTACCTCCTGATATATTTTCTTACAGCAACAGTTTCTTAGAAGCAGGTTCTCAGGCAAGCTCACAAACTGAAAAGTATTTATCATTGCACACTAGGGCCTTTCATTGCAAGTAGGTTACCTGGGCTCTGTTGTGTGTTAAAGGGACTATTGTGGACTGACCAGTGAAGTGGATAGACTGTCCACATTTTAATGCATTTGAAAAATGCCTCGAAATAAAAAGTGTATCTGTTTCCATTGTTTCTGTGAGAAAAGAAATGTTTCTTATCAAAGGATTGACTTAGAGACAGGACAGTTGACTTCTGTCAGTTTTGTTTCCCTATATTGACAAGTGATTTCCTCTGGCGTGAGAACCCCCTGGCTTAAGACTTGTGCCACATCCTATTCATAACAGAATCCTTTTTGGCTCTGCCAGGTCACCCAGAGAAACCCAAAAGACCTGCACCTGTCCCACTCCAGGAACAGGAGCACTTGCTCATTTGGTTGCTTGACTCCTGCTTGAGGTTGGTCCCTGTGTGGAGGTTAGGGAGAGGCTGGGCTTCTCAAACAGGGTCCTGCCACCTAAATGGAATGCACACAGGGAGAGGAGAATAGCTCCCCCAGGTGAGCTTTCCCTTTGCTCCTGAAAGGACCAAGCAGATGCCATAACAGGCTGCTCAGTCTTTCCTCAAAGATCAGGCCTCAATTTCAGTTTCCTGAGACTTGAGCAAGCAGTTTCTGGGAGGGCCATGAACAAAAGACATAATCCTTGCAGTAGCTCCCTTTCTGCACGTACTCTGACCACTCAAGGTTCAGCCAGTTGTTTACTGTCCGGGACTCATCACCAACTTAGAGCTATGTGCATGGGTCAAGGTGAATGTGTGAGGCCAGCCAGCCTTCATGTTAGCTCAAGGACAGAGCCTGGGCCACTGAGTCAGCCCCCACAGTCAGTACATGCTAGGCCAGCCTGCCCCCATGGCAGCTCAAGGACAAAGCCTTGGTCTTGTCGAGGCCTGTCCCCAAAATGATAACTGTAACCCCCAACCAGTAAATTCAAAGGTTACACACCCTCACCCAATCATATTACGCAAAGGATTGTACCACCCTGTTTGGGGTTTTTCCCTTTAAAAACTCCTCACCCTGAGAGCTCAGGGCCATCCTCCTTCACCTGGCTAGCCAGTGTGTTGGACAAGGACCAAGTCCAGGCTTGATTATTTAATAAACCCCTTTGTACTTACATCGAATATTGGCTCTGTGATGGTCTTGCTCAAGGGTCTCGTGATTCATCCACAACAATCCTTTCCTTGTCTGCTCTAAGGAGCCCCAGAAAAGGGGGAAAGTTTCCCTGGACTGAGCCTGAAGGAAGAGACCAAGTTCCACTCCTTTCTCTTTCATGATTTATATCTCCTTAGTAACCAATTATCAGTAAAACCCACCATTCTCTGGGGGGAAAGACCCCTGGCTGGGCAAGGAGACCAATGCCAGAGAACATATTGTGAACAGAACAATTTTCCCTTCTGTCCAACACTGACCAAGGAAACTTGAACCAACTTTCTCTAGGTCATTTTTAAAGAATTAAAGACAGTTCCTGAAAAGATTCCCTTTGTCACCCAGTTGGCCCCAGATATTAGAAAAAAAGGTAGAAAAGTTAAAGAAGTTAAAGATATTAATAGGTCCCAGTGGCTGGAGGTACCTTAGAGGCCTCTTCTGCCTGTGAAGAAACCTGGGACCTCTGATTCTGAGGAGTCTGATTCTTCCAGAGAAACAGGTGTACACTGTCTTGGCCCTAAAGGATGCATTCTTCAGCCTCTCATTGGAGAGGTGAGTCAACCCATCTTTGCTTTTAAGTGGACAGACCCAGAGGGAGGTTACAATGGGCAACATACCTGGACCAGGTTGCCCCAAGATTTAAAGACACTGAATACAGACTTCTTGTCCTTCCATCAGCGGTTTCTCATGGGAATAGATTGTAAAAGGGTCACAGAGGGACTGGTACCAGAGCTGCAGACCTTGGGCTACAAAATGTCAGCTAAGAAAGGCCAACTTTGTAGAAGGCTACCTATCTTTGCTACCAGCTGAAGGGAGGCAAAAGGAGCCAGTCTCACAGTAGGATTGCTGCCATCCTTCAGACCCCAACTCCAAAGACCAAGAGGCAAGTCCAAGAGTTCCTAGATGCAGCTGGAGTTTGCTGCCCCTGGGTTCCACAGTTTGTGAAAACAGAACATCCTCTATTCACCGGCACAAAGTAGGTCACTAAGCCACTAATCTGGACTTAGACTAAACAAATGGCATCTGAGGCTTTAAAAACAGCTCTGACTTCTCCTCCAGCCCTAGAACTTCCAGATGTCTCCAAACTTGATCATCTTTCTGTCCATGAAACAAAACGGGATTTTAACCTAAACTTTGAGGCCATGGAAATGCCCTGTTCCCTACCTGTCCAAGTGACTGGACCCTGTAGTCACACGATGGCCCATCTGTCTAAGAGCTATGGCAGCTCTTGCTGGTTTAATGAAAGAAAGCAAACAAGTTAACTCTGGGTCACAACACCCCATGACACAGTTGAGGCCCTCCTCTGAGGAACACCAGAATGCTGGTGACTAATGCCTGTGTGACCCAGTACCAGGTCCTACTCTTGGACCACTCTTGAGTCCAGGCTGAGAAACCTATCACCATCAATTCAGCTAACCTCTTTCCTGATGACGCAGGTGCTCATCCATGGCTGTCAGGAGATGAAAGATGAAACCAGGTATATGGGAGCTGTGGTAGTTACTTTCATCAAAATGATTTGAGCACAAGCCTGGTACCTCAGCCCAGAGAGCAGAACTGATTGATCTGACCCAGGCTCTCAGATGGGAAAAGAAAACTCCACCATTATAACACAGACTGTCAGTCTGAATGCTTTTACTACTGTGTATGATCATACCACGGTATGATCTACAGAGAAAGAGGGCTTCTCACCTCTCAGAAAAAGGATATTTAAAAATCTTGGCCCTCTTAGAGGCTATTTGGCTCCCCCTACAGATTGCTGTCCTCTATTGTTGGGCTTCTGACCTGGCTGCCAGACAAAGGGCCCTAAGACCAGTGGGTACTATTGATCCGCTGATAACATACCAGGGCCCAATCCAGTACTGCCTGAGACACTATGGTAAAGGAAGGAAAGGGAAGGTCAAACCCAAAGCCACAGGCTGATGGAGGACACCAGAGAGAAAGATCACTCTCTCAGAAACAACCAGCAGGACTGTTGGTAACTGACCTGCACCAGGTGACTCATCTGGGGTCCACAAAATTTTCTGATTTGTTCACACCAAAGTATGTTATGTCTGATGGGACTGTCTAGTGCAGGGTATCTCAGCCAGATGCCAGGTTTGTGCTCAAGTGAACCCAAAGCAGAGAGCCCTTACCAAGGAGGAGGTCCAAATGAGAGACCAAGACCCTGGCGAACTCTGGGAAAACTGACTTCACCAAGATCTGGCCCACTGGGGGCGGGGTGGGGTGGGGTGTGATAAAAGTACTTGCTAGTTTTTATAGAAACCTTTCCAGGTGGACAGAAGTGCTCCCCATTTGGACTTAATAAAGCTAATAAAGACTTTCTATTGGCTTAAATCCATGTCTGATCAGTCTTCTCTGGTGATTAGCCTGTGACAGTTGGGATATCCTCCTCAGTTTCCATCTTAGTTTTTGAGACAGGGTCTCTTACTGAAGCTGGAAATCACTGTTGCAGAATATTTGTTTACACCATAAAGATGTGTCTCTGCCTAAGGTGCCTTCTGATTGGTTTAATAAAGAGCTAATTGTCCAATAGCAAGACAGGACAGAATAGATGAGACTTCTGGGCAGAGAGAGAACTCTGGGAAGAAGAAAGGCAGAGATGCAAGACAAGTCGGACATACAGTACAGAGGAGAAGTAACTGAGCCATGTGGCAGAACATAGATTAACAAAACCAGGTTAATTTGAGTTATAAGAGCTAGTTGGGGGGAAGCCTAAGTTAAAACTAAGCTTTCATAATTAATAGTAAGTCTCCATGTCATTATCTGCAGGCTGACGGTCCAAGAAAGTCCGACAAGAAAGCATACTACAACTCACTGATTCAGCCAGGAAAGCCCAAGGATTTTCCCATCTTTGCCTTCCCAAGAACTTGGACTGGCCCAGCTTTTACACACAAGCACTTCACTGACTGAGCCGTTCACCAGTCCTCATTTCCTTTTCTTTGTGGGCCCCATCATCTGACTTCTTGCAGAAAACTCTAAGCTTGAATGATTTCACCAAAGAGTTTCTCCCAACTCTGAGCCATCCAGGGAACTCCCTTTTGTAAAACCCAAGTTTGTTCATGTCCCTTCTCTGCGTAACATATAGCCAGGTCCCCGCGTTTGTCGTCTTTCTGCCAGTAATCAACTTATAAAGAGAGGGGGTTTGTTTGGGGTCATAGTTTATGTTCAGTCGGCCCCACTGCTCTTGGGCCTGTGGTGAGGACGCCCACCATGGCAAAGGTGATGGCAGAGGAAGACCACTCACCTCTGGTCACAAAGCAAAAGAGAAAGGGGGAAGAAGGGGCCTAGGATCCAATTATCTCCTTCAAGGACGTACCTCCAATGACCTGGAGACCTGCTAACACCTCCTTAAAGAGCCCACCAGTTTCCAATCATACCATAGTGGGATGTGAACCTTTATTATGTGCACCTTTAGGAATACTTAAGATCCAAAGTATAGTTCTATTGCCCACAGAGCCAAGGGCACCTTCTATAGGAGCCTGACTCGGCATGTGCTCTCCCACCAGCTCTGCCCGATTTTACCCCTCGTATCTCCTGCCTCTCTTTGCTACTTCTCACCCTTTCCTCAGCTTCGCTAACAACACACACCCTTTCGCAATCCTTGCCTTTGACCTCCGTTGTTTATTCTTCCTAGACTATACACCCTCTCTTCTCTCTGTGTGTAAATTCTTATTCATTATTTATTCATCAGGCACAACTCAGAAACTGGTCACCTCCCTGTTGATGACTTCCCTGAGCCACCAAGATACACTTAGTCACTTCTGAAGTCTTATTCTCCTTTGCCCTTTGCTCTGGAAGTGGCCATTGTTCATACACTGACCACATGACCTCTTTGAATACCTTCTCTGTTAGTCAATTATTTAACCACGGAAATTCCATTTTCCTGAGATGGAACCTAGAAAGCCAAAATTTTACTTGTAGTCAGCAAGAAACTGAAGGACCCAGAATCTTCTAATCAAGTGTGCATGCATAGAACTCTCCCAAGGCCACAGAATGAGTCATGTGTGTTCCAGGGAAGTGAGGCAGGAGCCTGGTAGAGTTGTGGTAAGTAGTCTCTGGTGCTCAGAGACAATGAGATCATTTGCTAGAGTATCTTGTCAGGGTGACTAGGAATGTTTCAGTCCCCAGGTCTCCCAGATATTTTACAAATCATTTAATGTCCCTGGATGAATGAACTCCGCCAACAAGTCTGAATACATCTTCATTTGTAGCAACTGAAAAGTAATGTCTGAAATACCTTGGTTAGAAACTGTATCAGTTTTAATACATGTTATCTGTTTGCTTGTCTTGCTGTGCTACATTAACCCCAGCTACTGTGTGTTCTATGTAGTGTGCTTCCAATTTCCTTTGTCTTGTCTGGTTTTGTTTTCCTTTGGAGACAGGGTCTTGATGGGAGTTGTGTGGCCCAGTTTCAGACCAGTATATTAGTGCTTGTGCAATGGGTGTACAGATGAAGCAAAAGCCCACAAGGACATTCTCACTTGGCAAGGACAGTGGACTTCAGGACAGCACAGAATAATGCTGGGACCGTGCAGCCTGCATGCTCTCTTCTCTCTCATAGGACTGATGCTTCTCTTGGAGGTTTTAGTGTCATTTTGTCAATCATGTATGGGACAGATGTGATCATTCCTGGAAACCCCATTTTTTCCTCAAATATTTTTCCCTAAAATTCTTTGGGAGCTGATGCTTCTCAGGTTTCTTGTCTGGGGATGCCAGCTATATCACTCAGACCCCAGGAGTTGTCTGATTCAGTGCTGACAGGATCAGAGGCAGGTCATCCCTATTTCTGTAAATATGTTTTGAATGAGATTGTTGTTCTTTAAATGTGTGCCTGTTTATCACCTTTAAGTTTTGTAAAGACAGGATATACCTTGCTTGATATTTGGTCGAGCTAGCAAAATGATAAGTGTTGTTTTTAGTTTAAAGATTCTTTGACGTAAAAGTTCGGAAAAGCATATTTGACATATTTGTTTTTGCTAGAGGTTAACGTTGGAGGATGAGGAAAGCTTGTTTGTTATTATGGAAAAACTTGCTTATTTTTGATGTATAAATAAAGACAGCTGTGGGAGATCTGCTCCCACGTTTTCCCAAGGATACTCTTGAGGAGGGAGAATGGAAAAATATTTAGATAGAAATATAGAGGGAAAGAGACAGACAGAAACACAGGATAGCCTCGGGAGGGACTGGATCATTATCCACTGGCCCCTTCTGTCTCTTCTAAAGGGCTCTTTATAGGAATGTCAAGGAGTGGAGCAAAAGACCTCCCCCTAGCACAGCCAAGTACAGACCCTTCTGATCACCTAGTAACCATGCACATAGTCAAGCAATCCTCTAGTGCAGCCCTGCTGGGTAAAGCAAGCTCAGATCTCACTAGGAAACCTCTGTGGGCCTCCACAGACAACCGAAGATATTTGGGGCCAGCTACATCTGTGAAACTCATCTAGTGGTCGGAAAATTCATTTCTTTGAGCTGAAGCCCCTTCCCTGTCTCAGGACCTGAACACAGGCTGCAGCAGGACCGAGGCAGGGTCTATCTCCTGGGAATCCTCCTGCATCAGCTTCCTGAGTATGTAGATTATAAGCATGAATTATTATGCCTGGCTTTTTAAACTTTAAAGATAGTTTAATCTGGACTGGCCTCAAATATGTGTGGAAAACCATTTACTTCAGCTTCTTAAGTGCTGGGATGTAAGCATCTGCCCCCATGCCAACTTGGTTTGGCATTTTTGAGGGTTTCCCTGCGTGGTATAGGCTATCCTGAAATTGATCATCCCCATTTCAACCTCCCAAGGGCTAGAGTGATAGGCCTGTGCCATGATGCCCAGTTTAATTTTAATTTCTTGAACAATTTATATTGCAATTATATGTTAAATGCCTACTCTGTCATGTCCTGTTCTAGTCATTAAGAGATTAACAATGGAGAGACCCTTGTGAGTTTTGTTTATGTGAGATGTACAGTCTAAAAGTCTAAATATTTTAGATGTCCAACTGGGTCAGCAGCACCAAATGGTTTGATTAAAATTTTCAATTAATGTCTATTTGTGCCTTGAAAATATAAAGGAAAATGAGAAATACCCTTCATTTCTCTTAGGCTAATAGGAGACAGAGGTGTATAAACTATTCACTTGACTGCAATGGAAAAGTGTGATAAAAGAAACGTAATGGGATTCATAAGTGGCACAAAGCAAGGGAGGGGCTTGCTTGGAAGATCAAGAATGAAGAACTGAATTACTAAAATTAGAAAAAAAGAACTTAGAGTCTTCACAAATAAGAGTAAACACACAGGATTTCCTCCCTTCATGCCCCTCGTTTCTTCTGTTTTCCCATTCCTCTCTTCCCTTCTATGTCTTTCATACTATTATCATTACCCTTTAAGTAGCTGAAGGGCCAGCTTTTACAAATCCTTATTGCTAATTCCCTTTCCATGTCCTTAATATCTTAGGCTGGGACTTTTCATAAGTCCCATATGCCTTGAAGTAGCTAATGATTTCTTACCTTTTGATGTACATTGTCCACGTCTCTCAGTGCCCTCCAAGTCAGGACTTGGCTCTGGTTTCTTTGTATTTTACTCTGGTTTCTTTGCCCTCCTTTCTGTCCATCTATCTTTCTTTTTGAGGAGGGAAGGCGGTGGATAGGGTTGCATTTTATATCTCTGGCTGCTCTGGAGCTTGCTAGGTAGACCAGTTTGCACTCAAACTCAGAGATGTGATGGCTTCTGCCTCCCTGCTCATTAAACGTGAGTGCGAATACACCCAGCATGCCTGCTTCCTTCAGACAGTGTCTCATTCAATAGTCCAGACATGCCTGGAACTTATCATGTAGCCCAGGCTGGCTCAACTCCAGCTGGTTCTATTGCTTTGGTCTTTTGAGAAGTGTTTGGATTACAGTGCAAGCTAGAATACCTGGCTTAGAATATCAAGATCTCAAAAAACTGGAATATTCAAATGCTGTTGAAGAATCATGAAAATGCTACAAAACCATATTTGACAGTTTATCAGCAGAATTCACCAATGCTGAGCACATGCACATACTATTACTCAGAGCTTGAGCCACCGTGTGTGTGTGTGTGTGTGTGTGTGTGTGTGTGTGTGTGTGTAACAGAAGTGAATGATTATTCATTGACTGTCTGAGAATTACATCAGCTTTATTTATGATTTTATTATGATTGCTCCAGCATGACAACACTCTAAATGCCCATCCACAGTTGACTGTGGTGTAGTCAGACCATGCAATAGCAATATAAAACATTTTTAAATGGCTAGAAGCAAGAATATGAATGGTGTTCACCAATTAATACTGGGTAAAAGATGAGAGTTTCCAATCAAAAGAACACATATTTTGATTCCTTTAAGTGAAGTTCCAGAACAGGCAGTTTACCCCTGGTGAGAAAAACTGGATTAATAGGTGACTTTTCCAGGGCCACCCATTCATGACACGGGAAGGCTTAGGAGGGAGATTCTGAAGTGGAGACAACTTTTACAGTGACATTTTATCTGGTCTGGTTTGCTTTTGTTTGGTTTTACTTGTTTTGTTTAATTCTTTATCAGTTAGGATCAAACCCAGTGCTTCTAGATTTCTAATCAAGCACTTACCATTCAGCTCCAAGCCCTAACTTTGTTGGTGTTTTAAAAGCCTCTTGCAAAAGAATTTTGTAGAACAATGTCATCTGCCCTTCACTGAAAACATCTTACACCTCCAACCAGATAAATATGAAAAATCCCAAGTTCCTTATGTTTTACATTTTTTGTATTGTTCCGTTTTTGAGACAGAGTCTCTCTATAGAGCCATGACAGTCCTGGAATTAGCTATGTAGACCAAGTGGCCTTACTTACAAATATCTACCTGCCTCTGCCTCCCAAGTCCTGCGATCAACGGCACATGCCACCACCGCCTGGCATGATTTGTATGTTTTAATCATATGTAGTTTATGTCCTGATACAAATGTCAGGGAAATGATGAAATACCAATGCATGCTCTCTGGATGAGTACGTGAAGGAATGAAAGCCTGACCTGCATCTTCAAAGATGAGAAGAAGGCATTGCGGCATGATGGCGGTCAGTTTTACAGCAGTGTTCTTAATGCTCTTCGTATTCTGACGATGCCCAAAGAATTGCTAGTGTACCTCTGTCCTGAATATCACTGCCTTTGCTACTTAGTCATCTTAGTTAGTAGCGCTTCAGTAAAGAAAGAGATGAGCAGTAAAAATAGGTGACGCGTACCTCATGGGGCTGACATTTAATTCACTGTGAGGGATATACTGAGCCTTTTCAGAACTGGAAGGCTTGGCTAATGCCCTTCTCCGTGTGGTTTTTAATCCCTTGGCGCTTTCTGGGGTGTGCGTCCAAATTAATTATTCAGACTCTTGAGGAGAGTGGAGAAGTTGGCACTGGTGCTTACAAACAGCGTCAGAAACCACCCAACACGTGATTGCCCACGCAACCCAGAGTGAAGTAGTCCTAATTGCCGGGCGGTGCGGCCAGGGGACGTGCCTCTCCCATCCTTCCCCAGGTGGAGTTCGTGGCTAAGCAGCCACTCACGCTGCCAGCCAGACACAGGTCAAAGCAGCCACCAACTTCAGCAGGTGACCCATGGCAGCTACAGAGGCATTGCAGAAACCCGGCCAGGAGACGCTGTTCCTGGGATGTCCAGTAGGTGTCGCTGCCCCGCAGCCGGGGCAGAGGGTAGAGCACCTGGGCTTGCAGCCCTGGCCGCGCGGGGGCGCTGTGGAGCGACCCGGCCTTGCTCTGCAAAGCTCCCGCCACCCAACCTCCTTAGGTCCTTGTCTTTTAAAGCTCCTCCGTCCCCCGCAGGGGCGACAAGGGAGCGGGGTCCGGCAGCATGCAGGGAAAGGCGGGCCAGCTGGCGCCCAGGTGAGTTCTTCCACTGCGGCCTGGGGGCCGGGGAGGACAGCGTCGGAGCAGCGGGCAGAAGAGGCACACTAGGAGATGCCGCTGTCGCCACCATCTCAGAGCGATCCTTGGAGATGATCCTTGGGGAAAAGTAGGGGGTCAACAGAGTGAGATAAGTGGGCAAGGTTGGAGTTTGTACACTCCTTTTGAGTAGAAACTTTGTCTGTCTTGGATGATTATGAAAGAGAAAAGACAGCTGCAAAAGTTATGCATTTAACTCAAATAGATAACCAGAAGGAGATGCAAGAATGAGATAGTGTTCTAATTAACCTCTTGATTCCTTGTGTTTGGTCTCCTTTCTATTAATTCAGATATAACATAAGTATACATTGAGGCAGGGCATTCCTGTCTGAAGCCCAGAAGATCTTACTAATGGCAAAGAGTCAGAAATAAAAAAGTAGAGCCACCTATAATTACGGCTACTCCCAGCTGAGGAGGGAAGAATCTGGATTTTGATACCATCCTGAGCAATTGCATAAGAAAGAGGGTAGGTTAGAAGGGAGGAAGGAAGGCATTTCTGTCTATTGCTTCTATGTAGTCATAATGTGTCTTTTGACTTCATAAAAGAGCATTCTCAGGCTGCAGGACAGCTCAGCCTGTAAAGTCTTACCATGCAAGTGTGAGGACTGAAGGAAGTTGAGGTCTCTAGAATCCATAAAAAAGCCAGGTAGGTATGGTGGCTCACCTATAATCTCAGTGCAAAGGGAGGTGTAGACACAGGATCTCTGGAGCAAGCTACTATCCAGACTAGCAAAACAAGAACCTCTGGGTTGAGCAAGAGGCCTATTTCAATACTGAAAGTAGAGAGCAATGGAGGAAGTCACCACTCAACCTTGATGGTGAACATGCACACATGTGTTCATGCACCTGAAAACACACACCTGCTGCCACATATAAAAGCATGCATACTCACACGTAATCTACAAGCATAAGCATGTGTGTGTGTGTGTGTGTGTGTGTGTGTGTGTGTGTGTATAAAATGCATATAGACTTGTGTGTGTGTTATGAAATCATCCTGCTTTCTTTAACAGATTTCAGCTCCGACCTTTTGGACAGAAATATTTAAATTCTGTTTCTGATTCAGTGATTTTGGGCTGGGCCACTTTAAGTAAACCATGTCACCTCTGTAGCTCACTTCCCTCATTTGTGAAGATGCCAGTGTTGGGATAAACGGTTCTTATGATCTCTTTCCAGGTTTTGTAGTCTATTGGTCTAGAAGACAATTAGTTGTTTGGGAATGATTGAAAAGCATTTTTGTCAAGTGTCTTAGTGGCTTTTCTTGCTATGACAGAAAGTTCTTGGTGTTAGGACAGAAGAATTGAAGGGGGAAAGGGTGTTAAGGTGAGACCTTTGCCACCCCTGGGGGAGAGGAGCCAGAGGACACACACACACCACATCTGATAGTCACTGGCTGCTCTTTGTAGCAGCCTGACTAGCATCTCTTGTGCTGGAGGATCCCAATAGTCAAGGTACCACCTGGTTGAAAGTCCAGATGTGCCCGATTACATAGACAAGGACGGCAGCTGTTGAAGATTTTTTGCAGTGTACAGCCAGCACTGTGTCCAAAGGACTGTCAGTAAAGCAGCAAATGGGAGAGATGCATTCCTAGAAGGAAACACCACCCAGGAACCGAAGAAGGACCCAGGAAGAGAGGGCCCTCTTGAGCTTCATGGATTGCCTATCCACATTCTCAACACAGTGGTATGTAACAGCAAGGGTGGAGCAGGCTCTTGAGTGACTATTGGGACTGAGAGGCTCCTCATGGGCATTGACAAAAGGGTTGATCTAGGAGTCTCATCACAGGCATTGCAAAAGGGATGTTGACAGCAGTCCACAGGCAACAATCAGGAGTCAAAACTGCAGAGCCTAACTGCTGGCCACACCAAGGATACAACACTTGAAAGGGAGTACCATCCATGATGTTGGAAATTGTAAGGAAGGAAAGTCTCTAATGTGTTGTGAAAGCATAGTAGGGTGAAGAATTGTCTAGGCAGAATCAGACCAGCAATCATTTTTCAGTGTCCTGGGTTTTGAAATATCAGTGCAGTCATACAGAATGCTTGGAATCAGGATCCAATTTCTGTTCCTTCAGCATCATAAAGATAAGGTCCATTTTTAAAAAATAATCTTTTGGAGCCAAGACTGCAGTTGAGTATTAGAGTGCGAGCTTAGCATGCTCAGTATTTTACTCCTCTACACCACTGCTGGAGAAGCAGTCTTTACTCTGGTGGCTCCTGATGCAGAGAAAAAACAGGTGCCACCTGCTAGAGTGAGGGGGTCAGCAGGATCAAGCAGGCTAGCATCCCCGCAGCAAACCAAAGGGGCTGATGCCAGGAATGAGGTGGAAGAAGCAGCCCAAAGGAGGGAAGGACCAGGCTTCCCAATCGACTCAGCTCAGCACAGATGCCAATCCTGCACCAAGGGTTTGAGAAGGACCCATGCCTAAAACATGCTGCCAGGATGAAGCTTGCCCAAGTGACCGGTTTGCCTGAGGACAGCATCCACATCTGGTACCAGAGACGGAGAGCGCACCACCCTAGCGGTGGCAGGGGCAGAGTTCGAGGACAAGACTCCTTGGTTTCATTGCTGCATTAGCCACCTTTGCCAACTTCACCTGCACACATTGTAGAGCCTGAAGGACCACTATGATGCAGCAGAGAGGTTGAACAGCATGCACAAGACAGCATTTTGTAACCAGCTGCTGCAATAGGCGTGGGCGTCCAGACTTTGAATCTGCTCTCCCCCGGGTCTCTTTCCCAGTGTCCTTGCCAGCAGAGGCATAGCTCTCTGGACCAAGCCATGACAAGGAGGACAACAATGGGGACCCGGAACCCCACCTGGTCACAAGGAACACCTACACTGTGGACCAAGCTCATGCTTGATCAAATGCTAACACAATTCCAGGCTGACCAGCAGGACCAGGACACTCTGGATCCCACATCCCATGAGAGGACATTAATCCAACTGTTAAGCTCCCTCTAGACCAACAAGAATACCGGACCCTCCTGCTGGATCTGCTCTGAAACATAGCAGCACAGCAAAGCTTCATCCTCATCCCCCATTCCTTGCATCACTTGACCTGTGTTCACCAAGCACCTACTACCTATTTTGCCCAGTGGAGGCCACAGCTGAGAGCCTAGCAGGAGGAGCAGGCTGCACCCAAGCACACAAAGACCTTCTGAGGCCTGCATGCAACTCAGTAGAGGGGAAGTCTGTCTGTTGCACAGTCACCACCATGTCACAGCTTCCAAAACAACACACTCTGCCACAAGCTCTGCTCCACAGCAAACTGTAACTTCCTGAAATCTCTTGACTCTTCAAGACTCAGTTCTGAAGAACTAATACCACAGATCATCCCCTCACACAGTCTGTCCTGTGCACAGAAAACGAACAACCGATATTTGTGTTTCATGTTCCTTCCTCTTTTCTCTTCTTGCTCTTACCCCTGTCCTTCCACCATTTTTTTACTTTTCATGAGGCGGTGTCCTGAAAATCGTTAGGTTCACCCTTCCCATCCCCAAACCACAGGCATGCACCTGCTTCTGCCTCCCTAGATCTGGGAAGGAATGCAAGTGCACCTACAGCAAGCATTCCACTCATGATCTCCACACAAGGACCCAGTAGCTCCTCTGATCTTCACAGTCTCTAGAACCCTGATAGCTGGCATTCTTGTAGCTTTTGGAAAACAAGCACTTAGGGAGTGTCTCTCCCTCTCAACCCTTGAACACACCAGTCTCTCTCCACCTGCTCTCCTTGTCTCTGGCCCTCCTCTTTGTGGTGTGCCTCCGAGTCTGAGTATGTGCCTGTTTACAGGGGTCTCTCTGTGTGCTTCTGGACTCTTCTTTACTGTGGAATATTGCTCCAAGGATAGGTGCCTTCTCTGGGAGTTTTCCTACTCCTCCAAAGTCAGCCAGACTCAGAAAGCCAGTGAAAGGATAGGGAATCCCTTAGACAGACAGACAGAGGAGGTGCTTTTTTTCCTCTGGAGCTCAAGACAGGAGGTGGACACATCACCAGGGACCCTTCTCCATGGAGTCTATCTAAATCCCTACGTGTGGAAATCAACATGGCTTCCACACAACTAAGAGATTGCCTGTAAGGCAATCTCATCAGATGAGCACCCTGCTCTGAAAGCAGGACCCCTTCACTATGAACAGCTAGCTTGGAGATAACTGTCATTATTACGTCTTAGGATTCTCTTTGGCTTCCTGAGTCCCTCGTGCTATCCACATGCCAAAAGCAAAAGAGCTCACGTTGCTTTGAGTGGGTTTTCCTATCCTCCCTGAAGGCTCCAGGCTGGAGAAATGGAGAATGCCAGGCATGCCTTAAGATCGCCCTGCGGATTCTCCACTCACCTGCTCACCCTGACTTGACATGAGCCCCTCCTTTTACCAGTGCCTGCCAAAGGTTTCCCGTTTTCTTCCTGGAGTACTGGAGTGGGATGTGTGTTGGGGTTTGTGTTTGTGTGCCTCCCTGCCAGCCTATCTGAAGCCTTGGTCTGTCTCCCTCCTCCTCCTCCTCCTCCTCCTCCTCCTCCTCCTCCTCTTCCTCCCCCTCCTCCACGCCCATCGAAGTCAATTTCCACCCAGGAAGACTCTGCATGGTTTGTTTTTCATGGCAGAGCAGGTCAACTTGGGCAGAGAAGGCCACTGGTTTCAGGCAAAGCAGCCTTAGGTTGGGGTTAATCTGCTTTAGGGTGGGGTTAACCTACTTTAGAGTAGGGTTTAGCAAAATCGATAGGCAGAAATGCTCAGGCAAGAAGTGGAGGGGTCCTGCCTGTGTCTTCTTCCATGGAGAGTTTCTCAAAACTCCCTGGACCCTTGAGGTGCCCTTCAGCGTCCTATTCGTGAAGGTGGCACACTCTGAACCTGAGCAGAACCCGGCTGAGAGCCTGGCAAGCAAGCAGGCTACAGAGCCCCACCTCATCCCCATTCCCCTGCTCAGAGACCATACCTGGAGGCACTCACTCCAGGCTGGAGCTTTCCTCCTGAGTCATCCTTCTTAGACTCGCCAGTGGACTGGCAGGAGTCCTGGCAAGGCTACCTTGGCCCAGTGGAAGATGGCAACAGCAATCTGGGGGACAGCACTGGGCCCCTGGCATCCCGGCACCAAAGGACTGTCTGGACAGCTTTCGCCAAGAACCCCTACCCAAGCTTCAGGGCCAGGCAGGACCTGGCCAGGGAAATGGGGCTGCTTCAGTCTCGCATCCGAGTTTGGTTTCAGAACCGCCGTAATCTCAGGAGGGAGGTGCGCCGAGGCCCAGAGGGGTTAGCGGGACAAAGGGGGCTAGGGTCCCCACAGCGACCCAAAGAGCCTGGTGCCAGGGCACTAGGGGCAAGAAGCAGCACCAAGGAGGGACACACCAGGCTTCGCACTCAACTCAGCTAGGCACAGTTGACAATCCTGCTCCAAGCGTTTCAGAAGGATCCATGCACGAAATATGCTGCCAGGGTGAAGCTCGCCCAATAGACCGGTTTGCCTGAGGACACCATCCACATCTGGTACCAGAAATGGAGAGAGCGCCACACTGGCGGTGGCAGGGGCAGAGTTCGAGGTCAAGACTCCCTGCTTTCACTGCAGCCTTAGCCGCCTTTGCTGCCTTCACCTGCACCCATTGTAGAGCCTGAAAGACCACCGTGCTGCAGCGGGGAGATGGAGCAGGATGCCCAAGACAGCATTGTGTCACCAGCTGCTGCACTAGGCGTGGGTGTCCAGACTTTGACTCTGCCCTCCCCACCAGCCTCCTTCCCAGTGTCCACCCCTGCAGAGGCACAGTCCTCTGGACCATGCCATGACATGGAGGATGACAATGAAGACCTGGAACCCCAGCCAGTTGTAAGGAACACCTACACTGTGGACGATGTCGAGGTCACGCTTGACCAACTGCTGTCACAACTCCAGGCTGACCAGCAGGCCCAGGACACTCTGGATGCCCACATCCCATTGGAGGACATTAATCCAACCCTTGAGTTCCCTCTGGACCAACAAGAATACCTGACACTCCTGCTGGATCTGATCTGAAACATAGCAGCACAGCAAGGCTTCATCCTCATTCCCCATTCCTTTCATCACTTGACCTGTGTTCACCAAGCACCTACTACCTGTGTTCCCCAGTGGGAGGCCCCTGCCGAGAGCCTGGCAGGAGGAAGGAGATGCACCCAAGCACACAAAGGCCTTCTGAGGCCTGCATGAAACTCAGTAGAGGGGAAGTCTGTCTGTTACACAGTCACCACCATGTCACAGCTTCCAAAACACACTCTTCCATAATCTCTGCTCCACTGCAAACTGTAACTTCCCGAAATCTCTTGACTCTTCAAAACTCAGCTCTGAAGACCTTGTACCACAGACCATCCCCTCATACAGTCCATCCTATGCACAGAAAACCAACAACCGATATTTGTGTTTCATGTTCCTTCCTCTTTTCTCTTCTTCCTCTTGTCCCTGTCCCTCCACTATTTTTTTACTTTTCATGAGGCATTGTCCTGGAAATCATTAGGTACACCCGTCCCACCCCCAAACCACAGGCATGCACCTGCTTCTGCCTCCCTAGATCTGCGAAGAAATGCAAATGCACCTACAGCAAGCATTCCACTCGGTTCTCCACACAAGGACCCAGTAGCTCCTCTGATCTTCACAGTCTCTAGAACCCTGATAGCTGGCATTCTTGTAGCTTTTGGAAATCAACCACTGAGAGATCTGTCTGTCGCTCTCAACCCTTGGCCACACCAGTCTCTCTCCATCCTCTCTCCCACTCTCTGGCCCTCCTCTTTGTGGTTTGCCTCTGAGTCTGAGGATTTGCCTGTTTGAAGGGGTCTCTCTGGGTGCTTCTGGACTCCTCTTTAATATGGAACATTGCTCCAAGGATAGATGCATTCTCTGTGAGAATGTAGAGCCTGAAGGACCACCGTGCTGCGGCAGGGGGACTGAGCAGCATGCCTAAGACAGCCAGTTGCCACCGGCTGCTGCACTAGGCTTGGGCATCCAGATTTTGAGACTGCCCTCCCCAAAAGCCTCCTACCCAGTTTCCTCACCTGCAGAGGCATAGCCTTCTGGAACATGTCATGACGAGGAGGATGAAAATGACGATCCTGCTCCAAGCGTTTCAGAAGGACCAATGCCTGAAATTTGCTGGCAGGATGAATCTCGGACAAGAGACCAGTTTGCCTGAGGACACCATCCACATGTGGTACCAGAAATGGACAGCTTGCCACCCTGGCAGTGGCAGGGGCAGAGTTTGAGGTCAAGACACCCTGGATTCACTGCAGCCTTAGACGCCTTTGCTGCCTTCACCTGCACCCAATGTAGAGCATGAAGGACCACCATGCTGCAGAAGGGACATTGAGCAGCATGCCCAAGACAGGCTTGTGTCACCAGCTGCTGCACTAGGCATGGGTGTCCAGACTTTTTGTCTGCCCTCCCCACCAGCCTCCTTCCCAGTGTCCACCCCTGCAGAGGCACAGCCCTCTGGACCATGCCATGACATGGAGGATGACAATGAAGACCTGGAACCCCAGCCGGTGGCAAGGAACACCTACACTGTGGACGATGTTGAGGTCACGCTTGACCAACTGCTGTCACAACTCCAGGCTGACCAGCAGGCCCAGGACACTCTGGATGCCCACATCCCATTGGAGGACATTAATCCAACCCTTGAGTTCCCTCTGGACCAACAAGAATACCTGACACTCCTGCTAGATCTGATCTGAAACATAGCAGCACAGCAAGGCTTCATCCTCATTCCCCATTCCTTTCGTCACTTGACCTGTGTTCACCAAGCACCTACTACCTGTGTTCCCCAGTGGTTGGCCCCTGCCGAGAGCCTGGCAGGAGGAAGGAGATGCACCCAAGCACACAAAGGCCTTCTGAGGCCTGCATGCAACTCAGTAGTGGGGAAGTCTGTCTGTTACAGTCACCACCATGTCACAGCTTCCAAAACACACTCTTCCAGAAGCTCTGCTCCACTGCAACTTCCTGAAATCTCTTGACTCTTCAAGACTCAGCTCTGAAGACCTTATACCACAGACCATCCCCTCATACAGTCCATCCTATGCACAGAAAACCAACAACCGATATTTGTGTTTCATGTTCCTTCCTCTTTTCTCTTCTTTCTTCCTCTTGCCCCTGTCCCTCCACTATTTTTTTACTTTCCAGGAGGCAGTGTCCTGGAAATCATTAGGTACACCCGTCCCACCCCCAAACCACAGGCATGCACCTGCTTCTGCCTCCCTAGATCTGCGAAGAAATGCAAATGCACCTACAGCAAGCATTCCACTCGGTTCTCCACACAAGGACCCAGTAGCTCCTCTGATCTTCACAGTCTCTAGAACCCTGATAGCTGGCATTCTTGCAGCTTTTGGAAATCAACCACTTAGAGATCTGTCTGTCGCTCTCAACCCTTGGCCACACCAGTCTCTCTCCATCCTCTCTCCCACTCTCTGGCCCTCCTTATTGTGGTTTGCCTCTGAGTCTGAGGATTTGCCTGTTTGAAGGGCTCTCTCTGTGTGCTTCTGGACTCCTCTTTAATATGGAATTTTGCTCCAAGGATAGATGCATTCTCTGTGAGAATGTAGAACATGAAGGACCACCGTGCTGCGGCAGGGGGACTGAGCAGCATGCCTAAGACAGCCAGTTGCCACCAGCTGCTGCACTAGGCTTGGGCATCCAGACTTTGAGACTGCCCTCCCCAACAGCCTCCTACCGAGTGTCCTCACCTGCAGAGGCATAGCCTTCTGGAACATGTCATGACCAGGAGGATGACAATGACGATCCTGCTCCAAGCATTTCAGAAGGACCAATGCCTGAAATTTGCTGGCAGGATGAATCTCGGACAAGAGACCAGTTTGCCTGAGGACACCATCCACATGTGGTACCAGAAATGGACAGCTTGCCACCCTGGCAGTGGCAGGGGCAGAGTTCGAGGTCAAGACACCCTGGATTCACTGCAGCCTTAGACGCCTTTGCTGCCTTCACCTGCACCCAATGTAGAGCATGAAGGACCACCTTGCTGCAGAAGGGACATTGAGCAGCATGCCCAAGACAGCCTTGTGTCACCAGCTGCTGCACTAGGCGTGGGTGTCCAGACTTTGAGTCTACCCTCCCCACAAGCCTCCTTCCCAGTGTCCACGCCTGCAGAAGCACAGCCCTCTGGACCATGCCATGACATGGAGGATGCCAATGAAGACCTGGAACCCCAGCCGGTTGCAAGGAACACCTACACTGTGGACGATGTCGAGGTCACGCTTGACCAACTGCTGTCACAACTCCAGGCTGACCAGAAGGCCCAGGGCACTCTGGATCCCCACATCCTGTTGGAGGACATTAATCCAACCCTTGAGTTCCCTCTGGACCAACAAGAATACCTGACTCTCCTGTTGGATCTGATCTGAAACATAGCAGCACAGCAAGGCTTCATCCTCATTCCCCATTCCTTTCATCACTTGACCTGTGTTCACCAAGCACCTACTACCTGTGTTCCCCAGTGGGAGGCTCCTGCCGAGAGCCTGGCAGGGGGAAGGAGATGCACCCAAGCACACAAAGGCCTTCTGAGGCCTGCATGCAACTCAGTAGAGGGGAAGTCTGTCTGTTACAGTCACCACCATGTCACAGCTTCCAAAACACACTCTCCCAGAAGCTCTGCTCCACTGCAAACTGTAACTTCCCGAAATCTCTTGACTCTTCAAGACTCAGCTCTGAAGACCTTATACCACAGACCATCCCCTCATACAGTCCATCCTATGCACAGAAAACCAACAACCGATATTTGTGTTTCATGTTCCTTCCTCTTTTCTCTTCTTCCTCTTGCCCCTGTCCCTCCACTATTTTTTTACTCTTCATGAGGCAGTGTCCTGGAAATCCTTAGGTACACCTGTCCTATCCCCAAACCACAGGCATGCACCTGCTTCTGCCTCCCTAGATCTGGGAAGGAATGCAAGTGCACCTACAGCAAGCATTCCACTCATGATCTCCACACAAGGACCCAGTAGCTCCTCTGATCTTCACAGTCTCTAGAACCCTGATAGCTGGCATTCTTGTAGCTTTTGGAAAACAAGCACTTAGGGAGTGTCTCTCCCTCTCAACCCTTGAACACACCAGTCTCTCTCCACCTGCTCTCCTTGTCTCTGGCCCTCCTCTTTGTGGTGTGCCTCCGAGTCTGAGTATGTGCCTGTTTACAGGGGTCTCTCTGTGTGCTTCTGGACTCTTCTTTACTGTGGAATATTGCTCCAAGGATAGGTGCCTTCTCTGGGAGTTTTCCTACTCCTCCAAAGTCAGCCAGACTCAGAAAGCCAGTGAAAGGATAGGGAATCCCTTAGACAGACAGACAGGGGAGGTGCTTTTTTCTCTGGAGCTCAAGACAGGAGGTGGACACATCACCAGGGACCCTTCTCCATGGAGTCTATCTAAATCCCTACGTGTGGAAATCAACATGGCTTCCACACAACTAAGAGATTGCCTGTAAGGCAATCTCATCAGATGAGCACCCTGCTCTGAAAGCAGGACCCCTTCACTATGAACAGCTAGCTTGGAGATAACTGTCATTATTACGTCTTAGGATTTTCTTTGGCTTCCTGAGTCCCTCGTGCTATCCACATGCCAAAAGCAAAAGAGCTCACGCTGCTTTGAGTGGGTTTTCCTATCCTCCCTGAAGGCTCCAGGCTGGAGAAATGGACAATGCCAGGCATGCCTTAAGATCGCCCTGCGGATTCTCCACTCACCTGCTCACCCTGACTTGACATGAGCCCCTCCTTTTACCAGTGCCTGCCAAAGGTTTCCCATTTTCTTCCTGGAGTACTGGGGTGGGATGTGTATTGGGGTTTGTGTTTGTGTGCCTCCCTGCCAGCCTATCTGAAGCCTTGGTCTGTCTCCCTCTTCCTCCTCCTCCTCCTCCTCCTCCTCCTCCTCCTCCTCCTCCTTCTCCATCCCCATCGATGTCAATTTCCACCCAGGAAGACTCTGCATGGTTTGTTTTTCATGGCAGAGCAGGTCAACTTGGGCAGAGAAGGCCACTGGTTTCAGGCAAAGCAGCCTTAGGTTGGGGTTAATCTGCTTTAGGGTGGGGTTAACCTACTTTAGAGTAGGGTTTAGCAAAATCGATAGGCAGAAATGCTCAGGCAAGAAGTGGAGGGGTCCTGCCTGTGTCTTCTTCCATGGAGAGTTTCTCAAAACTCCCTGGACCCTTGAGGTGCCCTTCAGCATCCTATTCATGAAGGTGGCATACTCTGAACCTGAGCAGAACCCGGCTGAGAGCCTGGCAAACAAGCAGGCTACAGAGCCCCACCTCATCCCCATTCCCCTGCCCAGAGACCATGCCTGTAGGCACTCACTCCAGGCTGGAGCTTTCCTCCTGAGTCATCCTTCTTAGACTCGCCAGTGGACTGGCAGGAGTCCTGGCAAGGCTACCTTGGCCCAGTGGAAGATGGCAACAGCAATCTGGGGGACAGCACTGGGCCCCTGGCATCCCGGCACCAAAGGACTGTCTGGACAGCTTTCGCCAAGAACCCCTACCCAAGCTTCAGGGCCAGGCAGGACCTGGCCAGGGAAATGGGGCTGCTTCAGTCTCGCATCCGAGTTTGGTTTCAGAACCGCCGTAATCTCAGGAGGGAGGTGCGCCGAGGCCCAGAGGGGTTAGCGGGACAAAGGGGGCTAGGGTCCCCACAGCGACCCAAAGAGCCTGGTGCCAGGGCACTAGGTGCAAGAAGCAGCACCAAGGAGGAACACACCAGGCTTCGCACTCAACTCAGCTAGGCACAGTTGACAATCCTGCTCCAAGCGTTTGAGAAGGATCCATGCACGAAATATGCTGCCAGGGTGAAGCTCGCCCAATAGACCGGTTTGCCTGAGGACACCATCCACATCTGGTACCAGAAATGGAGAGAGCGCCACACTGGCGGTGGCAGGGGCAGAGTTCGAGGTCAAGACTCCCTGCTTTCACTGCAGCCTTAGCCGCCTTTGCTGCCTTCACCTGCACCCATTGTAGAGCCTGAAAGACCACCGTGCTGCAGCGGGGAGATTGAGCAGCATGCCCAAGACAGCCTTGTGTCACCAGCTGCTGCACTAGGCATGGGTGTCCAGACTTTGACTCTGCCCTCCCCACCAGCCTCCTTCCCAGTGTCCACCCCTGCAGAGGCACAGTCCTCTGGACCATGCCATGACATGGAGGATGACAATGAAGACCTGGAACCCCAGCCGGTTGCAAGGAACACCTACACTGTGGACGATGTCGAGGTCACGCTTGACCAACTGCTGTCACAACTCCAGGCTGACCAGAAGGCTCAGGACACTCTGGATCCCCACATCCTGTTGGAGGACATTAATCCAACCTTTGAGTTCCCTCTGGACCAACAAGAATACCTGACTCTCTTGTTGGATCTGATCTGGAACATAGCAGCACAGCAAGGCTTCATCCTCATTCCCCATTCCTTTCCTCACTTGACCTGTGTTCACCAAGCACCTACTACCTGTGTTCCCCAGTGGGAGGCCCCTGCCGAGAGCCTGGCGGAGGAAAAGAGATGCACCCAAGCACACAAAGGCCTTCTGAGGCCTGCATGCAACTCAGTAGAGGGGAAGTCTGTCTGTTACAGTCACCACCATGTCACAGATTCCAAAACACACTCTTCCAGAAGCTCTGCTCCACTGCAAACTGTAACTTCCCGAAATCTCTTGACTCTTCAAGACTCAGCTCTGAAGACCTTATACCACAGACCATCCCCTCATACAGTCCATCCTATGCACAGAAAACCAACAACCGATATTTGAGTTTCATGTTCCTTCCTCTTTTCTCTTCTTCCTCTTGCCCCTGTCCCTCCACTATTTTTTTACTCTTCATGAGGCAGTGTCCTGGAAATCCTTAGGTACACCTGTCCTATCCCCAAACCACAGGCATGCACCTGCTTCTGCCTCCCTAGATCTGGGAAGGAATGCAAGTGCACCTACAGCAAGCATTCCACTCATGATCTCCACACAAGGACCCAGTAGCTCCTCTGATCTTCACAGTCTCTAGAACCCTGATAGCTGGCATTCTTGTAGCTTTTGGAAAACAAGCACTTAGGGAGTGTCTCTCCCTCTCAACCCTTGAACACACCAGTCTCTCTCCACCTGCTCTCCTTGTCTCTGGCCCTCCTCTTTGTGGTGTGCCTCCGAGTCTGAGTATGTGCCTGTTTACAGGGGTCTCTCTGTGTGCTTCTGGACTCTTCTTTACTGTGGAATATTGCTCCAAGGATAGGTGCCTTCTCTGGGAGTTTTCCTACTCCTCCAAAGTCAGCCAGACTCAGAAAGCCAGTGAAAGGATAGGGAATCCCTTAGACAGACAGACAGAGGAGGTGCTTTTTTCTCTGGAGCTCAAGACAGGAGGTGGACACATCACCAGGGACCCTTCTCCATGGAGTCTATCTAAATCCCTACGTGTGGAAATCAACATGGCTTCCACACAACTAAGAGATTGCCTGTAAGGCAATCTCATCAGATGAGCACCCTGCTCTGAAAGCAGGACCCCTTCACTATGAACAGCTAGCTTGGAGATAACTGTCATTATTACGTCTTAGGATTTTCTTTGGCTTCCTGAGTCCCTCGTGCTATCCACATGCCAAAAGCAAAAGAGCTCACGCTGCTTTGAGTGGGTTTTCCTATCCTCCCTGAAGGCTCCAGGCTGGAGAAATGGAGAATGCCAGGCATGCCTTAAGATCGCCCTGCGGATTCTCCACTCAGCTGCTCACCCTGACTTGACATGAGCCCCTCCTTTTACCAGTGCCTGGCAAAGGTTTTCCGTTTTCTTCCTGGAATACTGGGGTGGGATGTGTTTGGGTGTGTGTGTGTGTGTGTGTGTGTGTGTGTGTGTGTGTGTGTGTGTGTGTGTGTGTTTGTGTGTGTGTGTGTGTGTGTGTGTGTGTGTTTGTGTGCCTCCCTGCCAGCCTATCTGAAGCCTTGGTCTGTCTCCCTCCTCCTCCTCCTCCTCCTCGTCCTCCTCCTGCTCCTCCTCCTCCTCCTCTTCCTCCCCCTCCTCCACGCCCATCGAAGTCAATTTCCACCCAGGAAGACTCTGCATGGTTTGTTTTTCATGGCAGAGCAGGTCAACTTGGGCAGAGAAGGCCACTGGTTTCAGGCAAAGCAGCCTTAGGGTGGGGTTAATCTGCTTTAGGGTGGGGTTAACCTACTTTAGAGTAGGGTTTAGCAAAATCGATAGGCAGAAATGCTCAGGCAAGAAGTGGAGGGGTCCTGCCTGTGTCTTCTTCCATGGAGAGTTTCTCAAACCTCCCTGGACCCTTTAGGTGCCGTTCAGCGTCCCATTCGTGAAGGTGGCATACTCTGAACCCGAGCAGATCCCGGCTGAGAGCCTGGAAAGCAAGCAGGCTGTGGCGCCCCACCTCATCGCCATCCCCCTACCCCATCCGGGGGCTGCAATCCCAGGCTGGGCCAGGTGCCAGGGATCAGAAGGACCAATGCCTGAATTTTGCTGGCAGGATGAATCTCGGACAAGAGACCAGTTTGCCTGAGGACACCATCCACATGTGGTACCAGAAGTGGACAGCTTGCCACCCTGGCAGTGGCAGGGGCAGAGTTTGAGGTCAAGACACCCTGGATTCACTGCAGCCTTAGACGCCTTTGCTGCCTTCACCTGCACCCAATGTAGAGCATGAAGGACCACCGTGCTGCAGAAGGGACATTGAGCAGCATGCCCAAGACAGCCTTTCGTCACCAGCTGCTGCACTAGGCGTGGGTGTCCAGACTTTGAGTCTACCCTCCCCACAAGCCTCCTTCCCAGTGTCCATGCCTGCAGAAGCACAGCCCTCTGGACCATGCCATGACATGGAGGATGCCAATGAAGACCTGGAACCCCAGCCGGTTGCAAGGAACACCTACACTGTGGACGATGTCGAGGTCACGCTTGACCAACTGCTGTCACAACTCCAGGCTGACCAGAAGGCCCAGGACACTCTGAATCCCCACATCCCGTTGAAGGACATTAATCCAACTCTTGAGTTCCCTCTGGACCAACAAGAATACCTGACTCTCCTGTTGGATCTGATCTGAAACATAGCAGCACAGCAAGGCTTCATCCTCATTCCCCATTCCTTTCGTCACTTGACCTGTGTTCACCAAGCACCTACTACCTGTGTTCCCCAGTGGGAGGCCCCTGCCGAGAGCCTGGCAGGAGGAAGGAGATGCACCCAAGCACACAAAGGCCTTCTGAGGCCTGCATGCAACTCAGTAGAGGGGAAGTCTCTCTGTTACACAGTCACCACCATGTCACAGCTTCCAAAACACACTCTTCCAGAAGCTCTGCTCCACTGCAAACTGTAACTTCCCGAAATCTCTTGACTCTTCAAGACTCAGCTCTGAAGACCTTATACCACAGACCATCCCCTCATACAGTCTATCCTATGCACAGAAAATCAACAACCGATATTTGTGTTTCATGTTTCTTCCTCTTTTGTTTCTTCCTCTTGCCCCTGTCCCTCCACAATTTTTTTACTCTTCATGAGGCAGTGTATTGGAAATCCTTAGGTACACCTGTCCTACCTCCAAACCACAGGCATGCACCTGCTTCTGCCTCCTTAGATCTGGGAAGGAATGCAAGTGCACCTACAGCAAGCATTCCACTCATGTTCTCCACACAAGGACCCAGTAGCTCCTCTGATCTTCACAGTCTCTAGAACCCTGATAGCTGCCATTCTTGTAGCTTTTGGAAAACAAGCACTTAGGGATCTGTCTCTCCCTCTCAACCCTTGGACACACCAGTCACTCTCCACTCTCTCTCCCCCTCTCTCTGGTCCTCCTCTTTGTGGTTTGCCTCTTAGTCTGAGTATGTGCCGGTTTGCAGGGGTCTTTTGTGTGCTTCTGGAGTCCTCTTTACTGTGGAATTTTGCTCCAAGGTTAGGTGTATTATCTGTGAGTTTTCCTACTCTTCCAAAGTCAACCAGACTCAGAAAGCCAGTGAAAGGATAGGGAATCCCTTTGACAGACAGACGGAGGAGGTGCTTTTTTCTGTGGAGCTCAAGAGAGAAGGTGGCACATCACGAGGGACCCTTCTCCACGGAGTCTATCTAAATCCCTATGTGTGGAAATTAACATGGTTTCCACATGGCTATGAGGGCTTGGAAGGCAATCTCATCAGATTAGCACCCTGCTCTCAACCTAGGACACCTTCTCTATGAACAGCTAGCTTGGAGATAACTGTGATTACTATGTCTTGGAATTTTCATTGGCTTCCCGAGTCCCTCATGGTAACCACATGCCACCGCTTAAAGCAAAAAAGCTCACGCTACTTTCAGTGGCTTCTCCTATTCTCCCTGAAGGCTCCAGGCTGGAGAAACAGAGACTGTCAAGCAAGCCTTAGGGTCGCTCTGCCGATTCTCCACTCACCTGCTCACCCTGACTTAACTTGAGCCCCTCCTACCAGTGCCTGGCAAAGCTTTCCTATTTTCTTCCTGGAGTGGGATGTGTTTGTTATTTGTGTGTGTGTGTGTGTGTGTGTGTGTGTGTGTGTGTGTGTGTGCCTCTCTGCCAGGATATCTGAAGCCTTGGCCTGGCTCCCTTCTCCTCCTCTTCCTCCTCCTCCTCCTCCTCCTGCTGCTGCTGCTGCATCGATGTCAATTTCCAACCAGGCAGACTCTGCATGGTTTGTTTCTCATGGCAGAGCGGGTCAACCTGGGCAGAGAAAAGCCACTGGTTTCAAGAAAAGCAGGCTTAGGGTGGGGTTAATCTGCGTTAGGGTTGGGTTAACCTACTTTGGGGTGTGTTTTAGCAAAATTGATAGCCAGGATTGCTCAGGCAAGATGTGGAGGGGTCCAGCCTGTGTCTTCTTATGTGGAGAGTTTCTCAAACCTTCCTGGAACTTTGAGGTCCCCCTTAAGGTTCCCATGCACAAAGGTGGCCTGCTCTGCACCTGTTCAGATCCCGGCTGACCTCCTGGCAAGCAAGCAGGCTGGGGCCCCCCTTCTCATCCCCACGCCCTTACCCCACTCGGGGGCCTGCTATCCCAGGCTGGGCCAGGTGGCAGGGATCAGGTTAGTGGGCTGGGCCGGTAGCAAGACTGGAAGTCCCAGGGACCATGCCTGGAAGCACTCACTCCAGGCTGGAGCTTTCCTCCTGAGCTGTCCTGCTAAGACTCGCCAGTGGACTGGCAGGAGTCCTGGCAAGGCTACCTTGGCAGAATGGAAGATGGCAGCAGCAATCTGGGGAACAGCACTGGGGCCCTGGCATCCTGGCACCAAAGGACTGTTTGGAAAGTCGGGCAGAAGGACGCCCTCCTGACAGATTTCGCTAAGAACCCTTACCCAAGCTTCAGGGCCAGGCAGGACCTGGCCAGGGAACTGGGGCTGCCTAAGTCCCGCATCCCCGTGTGGTTTCAGAAGCGCCGAAATCGCAGGAGGGTGGTGTGCAGAGGCCCCGAGGGGTCAGCGGGAGGAAGCAGGCTAGCGTCCCCACAGTTACCCAAAGAGCCTGGTGGCAGGGCACGAGGTGCAAGAAGCAGCACCAAGGAGGGACACGCCAGGCTTCGCACTCAACTCAGCCCGGCACAGTTGACCATCCTGCTCCAAGTGTTTGAGAAGGACCCATGCACGAAATATGCTGCCATGAAGAAGCTAGCCCAAGAGACCGGTTCGCCTGAGGACACCATCTCCATCTGGTACCAGAAATGGAGAGCTCGCCAACCTGGTGGTAGCAGGAGCAGAGTTCGAGGTCAAGACTCACTGGTTTCACTGCCGTTTTAGCTGCCTTTGCTGCCTTCACCTGTGCCCAATGTAGAGGCTTAAAGATCACCATGCTTCAGCAAGGTGATTGAGCAGTATTCCCAAGACAGCCTTTTGTCTCCAGCTGCTACACTAGTCTTGGGCATCCAGACTTTGAGTCTGCCCTCCCCAGCAGCTTTCTTCCCAATGTCCTTGCCTGCAGAGGCACTGCCCTCTGGACCATGCCATGACAAGGAGGATGACAATGATGACCCTGAACCCCACCTGGTCACAAGGAACACCTACACTGTGAACGATGTCGAGGTCATGCTTGACCAGCTGCTGTCACAACTCCAGGCTGACCAGCAGGCCCAGGACACTCTGGATCCCCACATCCCATGGGAGGACATTAACCCAACCCTTGAGCTCCCTCTGGACCAACGAGAATAACTGACCCTCCTGCTGGATCTGCTCTGAAAATTAGCAGCAGAGCAAGGCTTCATCCTCATCCCCCATTCCTTTCATCACTTGGCCTGTGTTCACCAAGCACCTACTATCTATGTTCCCCAGTGGGAGGTCACAGCTGAGAGCCTGGCAGGAGGACCAGGCAGCACGCAAGCACATCAAGGCATTCTGAGTCCTGCATGCAACTCAGTAGAGGGGAAGTCTGTCTGTTACACAGTCACCACCATGTCACAGCTTCCAAAACACCACACTCTGCCACAAGCTCTGCTCCACAGCAAGCTGTAACTTCCTGAAATAACTTGACACTTAAAGACTCAGCTCTGAAGAACTGATACCACAGATCATCCCCTCACACAGTCTATCCTGTGCACAGAAAACGAACAACAGATATTTGTGTTTCATGTTTCTTCCTCTTTTCTTTCTTCCTCTTGCCCCTGTCCTTACACCATTGTTTTACTTTTCATGAGGCAGTGTCCTGGAAATCATTAGGTACACCTGTCTTAATTCTAAACCACAGGCATGCACCTGCTTCTGCCTCTGTAAGTCTGCAATGAAATGCAAGTGCACCTACAGCAAGCATTCCACTCATGTTCTCCACACAAGGACCCAGTAGCTCCTCTGATCTTCACAGTCTCTAGAACCCTGATAGCTGCCATTCTTGTAGCTTATGGAAAACAACCACTTAGGGATCTGTCTCTCTCTTTCAAACCTTGGCCTCCCCAGTCTGTCTCCACCCTCTTTCCGTCCCTCCTCGTCGTGGTGTGCCTCTTAGTCTGAGTATGTGCTTTTTTGCAGGGATCTCTCTGTGTGCTTCTCAACTCCTCTTTACTGTGGAATTTTGCTCCAAGGTTAGGTGCCTTCTCTGTGAGTTTTCCTACTCCTCCAAAGTCAGCCAGACTCAGAAGCCAGTGAAAAGATAGGGAATCCCGGGGACAGACAGACGGAGGAGGTGTTTGTTTCTCTGGAGCTCAAGAGAGGAGGTGGACACATCACCTGGGACCCTTCTCCATGGTGTCTATCTAAATCCCTATGTGTGGAAATTATTATGGCTTCCACACAGCTATGAGGGCCTCTAAGGCAATCTCATAGGATTAGCACCCTGCTCTCAACCCAGGACCCCTTCACTATGAACAGCTAGCTTGGAGATAACTGTGATTATTACGTTTTAGGATTTTCATTGGCTTCCCGAGTCCCTCGTGCTATCCACATGCCACCACTTAAAGCAAAAAAGCTCACGCTGCTTTCAGTGGGTTCTCCTGTCCTCCTTGAAGGCTCCAGGCTGGAGAAACAGAGATTGCCAGACATGCCTTAGGGTCGCTCTGCTGATTCTCCACTCACCTGCTCATCCTGACTTGACATGAGCCCCTCCTTCTACCAGTGCCTGGCAAAGGTTTCCCATTTTCTTCCTGGAGCACTGGGGAGGGATGTGTGTTTGTATGTGTGTGTGTTTGTGTGTGAGTGTGTGTGTGTGTGTGTGTGTGTGTGTGTGTGTGTTTGTGTTTGTGTTTGTGTGTGTGCCTCCCTGCCAGGCTATCTGAAGCCTTGGTCTGGCTCCCTTCTCCTCCTCCTCCTCCTCCTCCTCCTCCTCCTCCTCCTCCTCCTCCTCATCTTCTGCATCAATGTCAATTTCAACCAGGCAGACGCTGCATGGTTTGTTTCTCATGGCAGAGCGGGTCAACTTGCACAGAGAAAAGCCACTGGTTTCAGGCAAAGCAGCCTTAGGGTGGGGTTAATCTGCTTCAGGGTGGGGTTAACCTGCTTCAGAGTCAGTTTCAGCAAAATCGATAGGCAGGAAAGAGTGCGCTCGCATTAGGAGTGCTCAGGCAAGAAGTGGAGGGATCTTGTCTGTGTCTTGCATCCATTAACCTGCTTTTGTGGAGGAGTAAGTGCAAGTGTGTGTTTGCAAGTGTGGAAGGCCAGGATTCCAGGGGCTGAAGAGGTAGAGTGCGCCTGAACTGCTACCTCCGTTGAGAATTGCAACCCCAGGGCTTGTCAGCATTTTGGGCCTTTGAGAAGGAGACATTCTTTAACCTCCCTGGACTCTTGAAGTCCCCTTCATGACCCTTGAGAGATGGTGGGGTCGTCTGTAGCTGTGGAGTTCACGCCTTTAGGTCTGGCATGTTGCCTGTGCCACTGGGGCTGAAATTCCAGACACCAGTCCCGATGTGCAAATTGCCAGCCAGCAGAACAGTGTTCTGGGCCCAGAAAGTATTTAAGGCAATGGCTGAGAGGTTGGCAGGAGGAGCAGGCAGCACCCAAGCCCACAAAGACCTTCTGAGGCCTCTATACAACTCAGTAGAGGGCAAGTCTGTCTGTTACACAGTCACCACCATGACACAGCTTCCAGACAACACACTCTGCCATAAGCTCTGCTCCTCAGCACAGTGTAACCTCCCAAAATCTCTAGACTCTTCAATACTCAGCTCTGAAGACCTGAAACCACAGACCATCCCCTCACACAGTCCACCCTATGCACAGAAAATGAACAACTGATATTTGTGTTTCCTGTTCCTTATTCTTTTCTCTTCTTTCTTTCTCTTACCCGTTCCCATTCACATTTTTATTTTTCAGGCACTGTCATTGACCTTTTTATTAAACCATTCTGACCCAAACCCATAGGGTCCGACCTGCTTCTGCCTCCCTAGTTTTGCAGTGAATTTCTTGTGCACCTTTGAGAACCATCAGCTCATGTTCTCCACACACAGACCTAGTAGGTCCTCTGATTTTCACAGTCTCTAGAACCCTGATAGCTGCCATTTGGAGGGCATTCTTGTCGCTTTTGGAAAACAACTACTTAGTAATCTGTCTCTTCTCACTCCTTGGTCATCCCAGTCTCTCTCCTTCCTCTCCCCATCTCTTTAGCCCTCATTTTTGTCATGTGCCTTTACATCTGTGTATGTGTCTGTTTTCAGGGCTCTGTGTGCTTCTCATTCACACCTCCGCCTACAGGAATGTCTCTATTGTATTGCTTAGTTGAGGTCCAGGGCCTACTTTCCTGAGAATTGCAGTTGGTGCCTTTTTCTTGTTCATCTCTCCTGCTCTTGGGACCTCAGATCCAGTTCTCCCTCCTTCCTCAGGCATACATGGGCAGGAGGGGGAGGTCATCTTACCCCACACACGTGGATAAAGGACAGATGAGTAGTGGGGACAGCTGTCCCATGCTCACAACTTCCAGGCTGCCTCACCTGCACTGGCTCTATCAGGACTGGCTCTACTGCAATGCCCAGGCCTTTGCACGGCCTTCTCTCCCAAGGTTTACATCACCATGTGATTTTATCATTGACAGAAGCTGCCATGCATGCTGCTAATGACATAAAGATATCAATGATGTTTACCATTGCTGAAGCTCATAAGCTAAACACTAAAAGGCTAGGAAAATTACTCCAACTAGTACTGTAGTGGCCTGTTGGTTACATGAGTACCCGAACACATTCAATTTGGCTTTGAGATCTTTCACACGTATAGTAAATGATTTAATGAATCATACTGTAAACCTTCTAAAAAGCTTTGTGAAAGTCAAAGTCCAGAGGGAGAAAAGTCTCCTGCTATATTGTTTACATTTATACCCATAGATATATACTGATATTAGGCATAGGAAAATATAACAACAATTTGACAAGGAAGATTTTGGACAAAGTTGGCCACTTGAGCTGGACCCAAACGTGGAAAGCAAGATGAATTTATTGCTTTGTGAATTGTGAATCTCCCACCAAGCTCTATTCTGTTCGATCAGAAGTCACTAAAGATGGCAGAAGTAACTTGCCTGCACTATCCTCTCTCTCATCAATTGGATTCCCGGAGCTCAGCCTGGTGCCTGGCCGTGGATCTCTGTATCTGGATAAAGGCTTTTTGATGACAGCTAGGTTATTTACTAGGCTGGTCACCAGAGTAGACAGGTCCAGGCACCCTCTAGACCACTGCCAGCAGACCAAGGTGGGGTCAACCTTCTGGATTCCTGAGAGCCTCCCCAGCACCCAGATACCATGATAGATGACGAAGAATTTCTTTTCCAGTCATGACTGTATTGATTCTAGTTGCTTCTGCTATAAGGCTGCTCATGCTCATATTTGCCCCCATAATCTGTGGAAATTTTCTACTACTTTTCACAGAATATGGTTTTCATACCCCAAGTTTCTCCACACTGTGGTGCTTTTAACAAGAATGTCACCCACAGGCACAGGGATTTTAATACTTGCTCACTAGGTGATGGTGCTGTCAGGGTGGTTTTGGAAGCTGTGGGAGATGAGGACTTTATTTGAGTGTGTATAATCTGCCTTCTTCCTATATTTTTTTTGCTTTCTGCCACCTCTGAGATGGGATCTTTGAGCCACCTTTTCCTGCAACCATGCTTTCCACACATCTGCTCCTGGAAGCACCAATCTACTTCAGATAAGATAATGGGCATCAAAAAACCTCCATATGGACTTTGCTTTCTTTGTGGCAAAAGTTATCCATGGGGCAAGAAATTGCCCTTGTCTTGAATGCTGACAGTATGCTGTCCAAATTGAACAAGCAGGACCCAAAAATGTGACTGCTGAAATTTGCCAAGATGAGGCAGGACACTCCTTCAAAATTCCGGTGTCACATAAAAATCTCAGATATTCTAGGCCTGTAGACTGAAGATAGATGCCCCTATGTTACAGAGGAACCTTGAATGATTGTCCAGTCTGACAGCTGTTTCTCTCAATTTTATAGGTTTGGAAGTTGTTTGCTCTGCAATTCTGTTTACTCAGGTAATATATCCTTCTAGGGTCTTTGATGGAGTTGACAAATAGATAGTTGTAGTTATACCTTTCCTTGTTACTAAATTCACAGAGGACACTCTCAAAAGAGGTGTAAATTGTATTAGATTGAGAGACATAAAAGCTTAAATTGTTTATCTAAGAAAATGTTTGAGGTCTAAAAAATAATTTTGGGTTGGTAATACAAGATAGATAGAAAGTGAATTAGGTACAAAACTTTGGCCTCACTAAGATAGGATAGATAGATACTATGAGTATTTTCTCTGAATTTGCCAAATGCAAATTGACTGGACAATGTGAATGTAATTCTTACTTGATAATTGTTCTCATTGTATATAGTTTTGCTATGTTACTGTTAAAACCTTCCTCTTTTTTAGACAAAAAAGGTAGAAATGTGTGATATTTTTTGTTCACAGTCTGACAGTAAAGCTTACTTTGAATCAGAGGGCAGAGCTAGCTACTAGCTGACCAAAATTGACCACAAAAGTTTGGGTAGATGGATAGAGAGACAAGAAGTGGTAGTGTGGGGCTAAGAGTGGGTCTTGGCCATTTATGGATGATGGAATAAAAGACAGAGGAAGTCATTGGTCGCTTTCCTGCCACTTCTGATTATTCAGGTTCTTACCCTGATATCTGACTCCCAAGTTTTAATTAATAAAGAATAATTAGTTACACCCATCACAACATATTAGAGGGAGTCTTATGTGACTTATGAAAAATGAGTTACCAATTTTTATAAAAATAAAAATATACACTAATTCACTTATCCAAATAATCCCTTGGCACACATTATATTTCTTCTTATATGGGAAAACTATGCATATTATAACTTCCCTGGCATTACATATTTGTCACACTATTTTAAGTACTTCAGGGGCTAAAAGTAAATACAATTCTTTTGATATTTTTCATCATGGATTAATTACAATTGTGCATAATATTATATTATGCACAAGATTTTTATATATAGGAACAAGATTTTTCTGACAAGTTAACCACAGAAAATGGGGATAGACAACTGCTAAATCCCAAGTATAAACGTGGTACAAAACAAACTCAGCAAAAGAAATTTATTGCTAAATGATTTGTTTACTGGGTGTGAGTTTAGAAATTAGACTCATCCCTAGTACTTGAGCATACAAAACTGAGTTCAGTGAGTTCTTCAGAGCTCCTTCTAAACAAAAAGCACAAGAAAATAAGTGAGGGGAAAGTCATCGTTAAAAAGTTTGGGAAACAGAAATAGAAAATGGTCATTCTTTATCCGCTATTGGTCCTGGATTTACCAACACTTTTCAGTGGCCACTTTTTGCCATCACTTCCCCCAATCTCTGTACTCCTCAATGACAATTCAAATGCAGTTACAGACCAAGCAGGGTCATGAAAGATAAGCACAGGAATCGCTGATCTTTGAAAACTGTCTGTCCTGACAATTGTAATCACAAGCCAAATGATTGCTCATATAACTATTAACACAAAGTAAACAAAGCTAGGACTGAAAAAGACACAAAGGCACAGTGTCCTCATCCTATGCTCGTGGATAAACAGTAATTTAAAAATGGCAGCTTTCATTCTTCAGGATGGAAAGCAACAATGGAAAGGATCCATCATATCCCTTCATTCAAAAACAGCTAAGGAAGTCATGTAGAACATTAAAAATGCTGAATGCTCAAGGTACAAATCAGGTAACAATAGAGTATATTGCATCAGGAATGCTCTTCTCATGGGGTTTAAACAATACAGTGTAAGTAACTCAATTATGCTGCCTAATTGATTCTGGCTTAATTAGAAAGTAGCACACATTTTAAAACTTTCACATGTGCTCACTCAATGGCAGAGACTTCTGGAAAAGCAGACCCCCTTGCCCTTTTGCCTTTACTCCCCTCTATATTTTCTAGATGTCTTTTGTGGGGCGTTTACCCACCACCCCCACAGTTCCCCAGAGTTTTCTGGAGTGCAAGCAGCAGGAAATATTAGATAGGATTTATTGCAGAGAATCTTGCGGAGATAAACAGATAAAAAATATAGGATAGCCTCGAGAGGGCCTGGAAACTTTTCCAATGGGCCCTGACTGTCTCTGCCCCAGGGTTTTTATAGAGATGCCAAGGGGTGGAGCAAAAGATCTCTTCCCCCAGCACAGCCAAGTGCAGACCATCTCAGACACCTGCACTCAGGCCTGTGGTCCTAATCATCCTCTATGTGGACGCGCTGGGTAAAGCCAGGAGGAACCCGAGAACGTGCTCCCACAGGTCCCCCTTTCTTAATATATAAAAAAAAATAACTATTAATGACTTACAGCAATCTCCATAGCTGTTACACCTCCCAATATGGGAGTAGAGGATGATAAAGATGGCATTTCTCTTTTGAATTAGGTCCAAGGTGACTACAGCAGTCTTAGCTGCCTCAAGCCCTTTCTAAACCAAAAACTCTTAAGGCCACTACAAACTTAAAGAATCCCTTAGCTTCATTACCATTAACAGGTTAACATAAATATTGCTATATATAGTCTTAATTCTCTCCGTCTTACGACTCAAAGCAAACTCTTAACAGAACCATTTGAATTAGCATATATGGTGCTATATATAGTTAACAATTTTCTCCATCTTACAACTTTAACTCAATCATTTGAATTTTCTTGCTAACAGAACATTGGAAAAACTTCGATGTATTCACATCAAACTTAAATATTTCCTTAACTCCACAAAACCAGGGTGCATTAATATCAAAAGGTTTCTACGAACATACATTCAACCTTAATTCACTCATAACTCCTCCTTGTCTTTATAATTTTTTAAACAAAGTCCCAAGGCTAGTTAGAAAACCCAAACTTTCCTGTTTAAGCAGTTCTATTTGTAACACAAAACCAGTTCCAGAAAACAGTTTCTGGGTCATTACTGTAAATAAACTCAAAATTGTCCCATTGCAATGAAATCTATTGTTCAGTTCATTAAGTCCTGGAATATAAATGATAAATTCTGGTACTAGCCTTCCAATTATGAAGAAATCCATAACCAAAATCTTTCTGTAGTTTTATCTCATTTTAAGTTCTAAAAGTTCAAACAAGAAATAATTTCTGGTATCAGGCTTTCACTTTCAAATACGAAGAGACGTTTTTCAACCAAAACTTTTTGCAGTTAACAATTTTAGTTCAAACAAGCGTCTCTGCAACGTTTTTCCTCAAGCCAGAGACCTTTTTAGGTACAGTAGTATTCTAAATTGCACCATTTTTTATGTTAGCTCAGGTTTTTCTGTGTTGCATCGATTTTCCACGGATCTCAGCTGCGGATGCCTTGTGCTGGTTCTGGCATCCGCCATTCTTAGCTTCTTAGTGGCTTCTGGAACTTTTGAAAACCGCTCAGACTGCCTGCTTTGCAGTCTCCTAGGACACTAACTTCTGTGTCTCAGATTCTTTTACCATATACATTAAACAGATTCACAATATTTACACGTTCACACACTTACATATAACATGTGCTTAGGCATAAACTCACATTCAACATTTACACATTTTTACCAACTCACATATAACATTAACATCTACTTATTTATATACTGCTTATCTTATTTCTTATTTAAACTTACATTTACAACTAGTATCTTTCTTACAAGCTTATTACTACAAGTCTTAAGACTACTTTAGATACTTCTTACAAGCTTATATTCTTAAAGAAACTCTATAGATCTAATTTACAAACCTATATAGGGCTACCATTAGCATATATTTAATTTAGCAAACACCCAAAGATTTCTTAACAGATCTAACAAGAGAATTTCTACAAACTCGCATATCTTTTCATCTTTTTCTATTTCTTACTCTTAAATATCACTATCTCTATTAGAAAGATTCTCTCAACTAGTCAAGAAGTACATATACATCATTTCTAAAGTTTAGAGTTTATACTCAGCTTTGCTATACAACACTGGGATTTAGTGAGTGTTGTCGTTATAGAGTTGTGATATTTGTTGCTAGGGGACTGTAACATTCCCAGGACGAAGCCACACCCCAAAGTTGCCCAGTTCTCTCAGCCTTTCCGAACTGGCAGAGATGCACTGTCAGTGGTAAACGATTTTTATCTAGAGGCTGTCCCTTCACCCAAATTCATAATAGTTCCCCTAAGTGCTTCAATTCAGACAAATATTTCTATTACAGCAGTACTTTTTGTTTGTTCTACGGAAAAACTTTACTTCACACTGAGGGTGAAATTACGATATTTAGCTGCTGTAAAGCTCTTTGCTAAATACCACACAGCTATTAGGTGATATAAAGTATTTTTCTAAAGGAGCTAGTAAAGCCAAAAGCGGCACAGCTCCGTACTCTATTTCCTCAATGTTTGCATTAACCAGTGACAAAACCTCAGAAATACTAATCAAGCCACTTTCATTCTGGTTTCTTTATAGGAACGTCATTGGAGCTGACCCTTCCTTACTTCCACGCTCCTTACCAGACGCTTCGGTAACCACCGAGCTTCATTCTCCTCTTGTGAAAAAAACACAAACATGTCCTCAAACCCATATTAAAACAGGATCGGGACCCTTCCATAATCCCGAGCAGGGATCTTTCCATTTAATTATCATTAGAAGTTGATAATCAGCTTTGCTATCAACACTGAGATTTAGGATTTTCACTTCATTAGCTTTAACTCCTGATATTAGCAGCTGTGATATTTAGCATTGATTTCTTAGAAGGAACTTTCAGGTGAAGCAACTATTTTTTAAGACAGATTTTTCTGAAGTTTGTTCCCCATCTATAAGGCAGTCATTTCTTTTTTGAATGCCTGTTTCCTTGTATCCTTATTAGATTTGCAAAGGAATTACTCATTGCAGGCAGTTTGTTCAAAAGGCAAAGAACTTTTTCAATTTCAACATGAGTTTCTTCATATCTAAGACAACGTTCAGTGTATAAACTGCTTTCCCTTGTTTTAAGGATTTTGAAGTGGCTTGTTTGCCACTTTATAGGTAGCTTTTTGTCATCTAGCTACCTTAAAAACTTTGCACAGCTATTAGGGTAAATAAGGCATTTTACCATGGAAGCCCAAAACCGCGAAGCACCTAGTTCCATATCCTTTCCATTTTTCACTGGAAGTGACACTTGAACTCTTAGACGATTTTCCTCCTTATTCTTTTAAAAGTTGTATTTTAAGTTTACCATGAACGTATTTTCGATCTGACAAAAGTGTTTCAGGGCAATGTCTCCATCTTTAGCGGAAAATTTACCTTTCCCAGAATGCATTTCCCTTATATCAGTCCCTTATTGCAAGCTAGCTTTTGGATTTCATTTCTCATAGTTCTTTTTGGGTTTGAGAGTCAACTTCTAAGTTCTTTTTTACCAGACTAGCTTACAAATTCTTGCCCGGGAGGTTTGAACAAAGTTTTTTGCTTTTCCAGTGGGAGATTTGAACAAGCATTTTACATTTTCAGCATTGGGAGGTTTCTGGTCTCTCCTCAACTGGCTTTAACAGGTGTCTCTTCTTCATTTGACACTGGCCCCAGATCAAAACCGCACCTGCCTCGTTAGCCAGCATTGAGGCTGGCATTTCTGACAGCAACTTTACTCAGGGCTTCTGTTTTAGCCAGTCAGTGAAAAACAAGATCATGTACAACAGCTTTTCCATAGCTCCTTCAGAGAGATTTTCTCCCACTGATTTTATTCTCATTTTGCTTGTTCCTTCCCCCCTCCCGGCCCCCACCCCAGATGCAGAGCTTCGAGTATCTGTCTGCATGTCTGTACATCTGCTAGCTGCTTTTGGAGGTAGGGACTTTTTTTCTCCTCCTGAATCAGCCTCAAATTCTAGCAGCTTTTTCAGGTCATGTATTTTCTGGGGAGGATTATGTCCCTTCTCTGTTTCTTCAGAGTCTTTCTCCCAGACAGTTCCCCGTTTGGTCTCAATTTATCCCTTCTACCCCAGAAACATTTCCCAATGTCACAGTGACAGCTTTTTTGCTTCTGAAGATAGGGGCTTTAGTCCATTTCTGTTTTCAGGGTCTGAGGTTTGTGTTCATGAATCAAGTTTAGCAAGGGAGGTTTTTTGCCATATCTAAGCTCGCATTAGGACAGTTGTTTTTTCCTCAGGCCTTTCACCTGACACAGTCCCCCAGTGGGTTGCATTTGTTTGTCTGGGTGCTCAAGGACAGAGCTTATACCAGAGGCAATCACCCCTCAGTGCTACACTCCCTCATCTCAGGGAGTCAGTTGAAACAAAGCTTTTCTCAAAGAGATGCTTTCTCTGACAGAAAGAAAAGCTTTACTCCTGGATAGTTCTGTTCTGCCCTGGCTGGGCTCTTTCCCCAGACAGCGTTCTGACTCAGCAGCACAACTGCTTCAGACACAGTTCAGCTTTACTGTTTTCCCAGAAAGGTCCTTACTCTGATAGGAAGCTTTTTCTCAGATTTCTTTTTGCAGCTGTGGATCCATAAACCCGGGGCTCATAGGAAAGTGGACAACTGTGCTGTTCCCACCGGCTTTAGCTTTGTTTGTTCATTAGCAATCTTCCCCTGGGTCCTGCACCTTCCTGCCTCAGCTCTGTGCTCCAGGAAGTTTAAAACTGCAGAAACCCTAGTATCCCCAAAATGCACCCCAACTCAGAGACGCTGGCCAGTCGCCTCTGGGTTGTTGGTCAGAAGTGAGGATACAATGCTAACAGTTTGCATTGCTTCAGGGGATCTTTCCATTAGGACGATTAGAAGCACCTTTTCATTCTGAAACACTCACTCAGAAACAAAACCCTTGATGCCTCAGCTTGGCTGTAACTGAAAAGCTTGGCTTTTTTGCTTTTCTCAGGTAAAGTTTCTCGCCCTTTGGGCTCTCTGTAGCTCTTTACCCACACTCTCCCAAGTGTTTCTCTCAGGGGACTTTGACCCACTGTCTTTTATTAGCTGGAAGAGACAGCTTAGTAGAGGTTTTTAGGAACTTGTCCCTGCCTCCTGCATTGCAGGGAGGATTTTTAAAGCTTG
This sequence comes from Peromyscus eremicus, assembly GCF_949786415.1. Classification (NCBI taxonomy): domain Eukaryota; kingdom Metazoa; phylum Chordata; class Mammalia; order Rodentia; family Cricetidae; genus Peromyscus; species Peromyscus eremicus. The sequence goes on along the minus strand of NC_081424.1, from coordinate 7,945,157 downwards.
AAAGAGAATTTAGAGGTTTTGCTATCTTAAGAGGTTTGTTGTTTTCCCTTAGAGCTAGTCACAGGTGGCCCCCATACTAATATCTTCAGGTGATTCTAATTTTTGTCCTTCTGAGAGAGTGAGTTCTGAAAGGCTTTAGTTTTTAAGTCTGAGAGCTTTTGATAAAGATTAAAGCTTTAGAGAGTTCTTTCCCCCCACAAATTTTCTAAGAAAAGCTTTTAGTTTAAGAGAAAGATTTTTTTCCCCAAGAGAGAAAGACCAGCTTTTCCCCAAACTTCCCAACTTTAAACTTGTTGGCTTTTTACACCCCCATTTTTTGCCTCAGGGAGAAAACACTTTCTCTTGCCACTTGGACTTAGCATTTCAGCTGTCCCCAGGTCAAAAGCTTCCATAGGAAACTTTTTCTTCACCATAAGCTCAGAGAAGAGCTTTTTTACTACCCGTAAAGCCCAAAGAAAGATTTTTCCCCCAGTTTGCATTCATAGCCCCCAAAGTTAGAAAACTGAGTTTCTGCCTAGTTGCGTTACTTCTTTTTTTTCTACACAATCTTATACTTCTAAGTTTTTCCTACACTATATTACTACTCTATACCTTGTACTTATTTTTCACAGATAGAAATTGAGAAAGGGATAGAAGATAGAAAACTTTGACAGAAGAGAGTTTTGCGGCAGCATCGGACATCCTTCCAGTCCGCTTTCCTTTTCTCTCGAGGATAAAACCCCTGCCTCTCAATAATGTATATAAAATATATATTTTCCATAGCACTGGCATGCCTTTCCACTGGCAGGGCTGACTCAGCACTTTCGCCAGAAACTCTGTAATAAAACTATTATTTTCCTTTATCTTTAGTCCCTATTACCTTGTCTTAGTCCTCGTTCATTTGTCTTTAGTCCCCTCCTTTTTTTAGTCCTTTTAGTCCCCCCTTTTTTTCTTTAGTCCCTTTTTTCTTTTTCTTTAGTCCCTGTTCATTTGTCTTTAGTCCCCCCTTTTTTGTCCCCTTTTTTGTTCTTTAGTCCTTTTTCTTTTTTCTTTAGTCCCTGTTCATGGCGCCATTCTGTGAGGCATTTACCCACCACCCCCACAGTTCCCCAGAGTTTTCTTGAGTGTGAGCAGCAGGAAATATTAGATAGAAAGATTTATTGCAGAGAATATTGAGGAGATAAACAGATAGAAAATAAAGGATAGCCTCGAGAGGGCCTGGAACCTTTTCCAACGGGCCCTGACTGTCTCTGCCCCATGGTTTTTATAGATACACCAAGGGGTGGAGCAAAAGATCTCCTCCCCCAGCACAGCCAAGTGCAGACCATCTCAGACACCTGCATTCAGGCCCTGGTCCTAATCATCCTCTATGTGGACCTGCTGGGTAAAGCCACAAGGAACCCGAGAATGGGCTCCCATAGTCTTTATTCTAGAGGATACCACTCCAGGTTCCCTCTTTTGTTTTCTTCAATGAATCTCTCTTGTCTTTAAATATTCTTCCCAGAAAGGTGCAGATTCATGAAAGTATGGGTTCTAAGAATCTGGATAGCAACTAGCATTCTGCTTTAGGCAAATAAGCTAAATAAGCTTTTTACACCGTTTGCATTATGAGACATTAAGTCCTTCACTGTGCTAGGCCAGGTCTCAAACTCAAACTCACATAACCATCATGCTACTACAGCACTAGTGGAGATAATTTTCCTGGCAGGTTAGTGTTGTAGTTTGTGATCTCCAGCAGTCTGCATGGCAGCCTCTATCACTGTGAAAGCAGGCTGGTAAGGAGACGGTTGCCTGTTTTCAGAGAATTGGGCAGTCAATCCCAAAGTCTGTTGTAAAAACAGCAGTAAGTTCTCACCATTTAACTATGTGGGGGAGGGGAGCAATCAGAAGCAATAGCTGTTTTGGATGTCTTTGTTGTTTTTGGTTGCCTCTGGGGCCTCATTGACACATAACTTATAGGGAGTTATCCTGTCCTTATTTCTTAGAGTTTTACCAAAAGTCTTCATCTTGTGGAAGAAATTTTATCAACACTTTCCAGGGACCTTTGGGCAAGCCCATTTCAAGACATATTTCAGACTAAGTTACAAACTGTGGGTTCCACAAGGCATTCTCATATGTCCTAGTTGGGGCTAACCCCTGTCTTACCCTCTCCCACTCTCACTTGTCCTCTTACCCTCATCAACACTTATACCTTCACCCAAGAGTATTCTTGCAGGGTTACTTTAATTTCTGTGTCCAACTGCCCCTCCAATTATATATACTCAGATTGTAAGGTCATTGATTTCTGTGTAGCGTTTCATAGCCGTTTAGGTTTCTTAAGCATCCTGCCCTCATCTCCTCAGTGCTCCTTGTTAGGACCCTTCATCCCAGAGTCTTCCCCTATTTTGTTTTTATTTTACTGTCTCCTTCCCTAATGGTTCTGTCCACAATGTTTCATTTCTATCTGTGTCTTCTACATGTAATCCAGCTTAAATCTACAAAAAACTCCAAGTTAGAATCCACTGATGAGGAGACTATATGGTAATTGTTTTTCTGAGCCTAGTTGGCATCAGTAAGTACTATTTTTTAACAAGTGCTATCTATTTACTTGCTATTGCCATTATTCCATTTTCATTAGTGCTGAGTAATATTCCAATGTATATGCACAACATATTCACCTCATCTGTTCATTAGCTGATGGATATTTAGGTTGAATCTATTATCTGGTGTTTATGAATGGATTTTTTCTTGGTTTCTTTTCCAGTGTGTTTGCCATTAGTATATTAGGTAGCTATTGTCTTGTGTGTTTAGTATGCCATCTGCTAATCTGATGAAGTGTTTATCATCACTAATATTTTTGGTAGAGTAATTACCATTTTTCTGGTGATAAAATCATATCATCTGTAAATAAAGACATTATGCTATCCTTTGCAATTTTATCCTTCAATTTCCTTCTTGTCTTATTGCACTAGCCAGGGCTTCAGCTCATTATTGAAAACTGACATGAAGTAAATACCCCTTTCTTTTTCTCATCACAACTGGAATAATTTGATTTTTGATTCCATTTACTAACATGTTGGTGACTTTTGTAATGTTGTGTGGTATGCCCTCACCATCCCTAGATTTATATTTATCTTATTGTGTCTTTCACTTTTAGCATGACTCCAATTAAGTTTTCTTTGGTGCCAATGTAGATAAGCCTAGTGGGTGCCAGTTGGTCACCTGGAGCAATGGTCCCAGGCAAAATGAAGAGGACTAATCAGGGGACAGAGTCTGTCACCTGGTCTTAGAGCCTCCAAAGTGTCATAGGTGGGCCTAACCTGGAGACGACAGGGTCCTACACTTGGTGTAGGAGTTCATGCTGCCTGGCTCCTGCTAGTATTGCCAGTACTCTAGGGATTCCTACATGAAGCACAGATGACTGCACGCTGAGAGAGATTTCTGGGTCAAGTATGTAGGCCAAATGAGGAGGTTTTTAGACAGCCTTGGCAGCTGAAACCTGTGCAGCTGGGATTCCTCATTTGGTAGAGAAAACTGTGCTGGCAGGGGTTGTAGTGTCAACTTCTGGGGCAATGTGTTGGTGAAGAAGTCCATGGACCAGGATGAATTCATTAGTAACTTAATTGACTCTAAGCAAGGGACAGCAGGGTCTTATACCTGATTCTAGAGGTTCTGGAACAGGGTGGAAGCCAAGGCCCCTCACCTGATGAAGGTGTCCGAGTGGGATGGATTCTCAGTTCCATATACACTTGCTTTTGGTAATGTTGTAAGTTATTTTAAATTTGTGGATTTACATAAAATATCCAATAGTTCAGAGTTGTGCTTTTTACTTGATGAATGATCCAAAACTTCATATTATTATTTGAATATTAATTTTATAAATCCTGACTTCATACAATATCTTTCAGATAAATTCTATAAGGGAATATTTCTGTATATGTCACACCAAAAACGTAGGTCTTCTCTTAGCCATAAATAATAAAAGAGAAAAACATAGAGAATGAAAGGTAGGTGTTACATTTCCATATAAATTTATTAGAAAGAATTCTTATCTAAATTATGTAACAGATATTCTTTTAAATCAGCAATATTAGTATTTAAATACTCCATTAGGAAAAATATTAACTATTAAAAGGATATTTATTTTCATTAAATGACTACATCAAAGTACTGTATATGGCGATAGGGAGATGAAAGATAATAGGATAGATAGATAAATGGATAGATGATAGATAGAGAGGAAGATGCATGGATAGGTGGATAGATAGATAGATAGATAGATAGATAGATAGATAGATAGATAGACAGATAGACAGACAGATATAGATATGCATATCATAAACCTTATAAACCTTATGAGTTACATTTAAGCAGCTCAGAAATATTAGGAAATAAGAATAAAATGGTGATAACCATTAAGAAGAATTTTATTTACAGGAATTATGTGGAGAGAAATGAAGCAGGGTGTATAATAGAAGATGAGAATAAATTCTTTGGAAAAGTAAAAGCAAGGTGTTTTAAATATGAGACTATACAATGAGTTTATAGCAAAAAATTTCATTCATAAGGAGAAAATTTACTCATAATCTCTATGTTTTCCTCAATGTGTCAAGTGTTAGGGTTAAGATCCAGTTTTAAGATTATAGCTTGGTGTTCAAATTAAGGTTCACAGCTATTGTCATGGTCATATAAGCCTTCCTTGAACACTAAGTAAATATATAGTTATTAAACAGAATATTGATGATGGATGAAAGATGGATCTTACAAAAGCATCTTCATTGGCCCACATGCTTTATAACTGCATTTTATGAATGCTCTAAGTAGCTCTTTAAACCACATCTCATATAGTTTTATAAAGAGGAATAGAGTCTGTATACATTTTCAATGGATTATTCTTATCATGGAACTTGAATGAACCTGCCACTTCTATCAGAAAATGTCTCTACCCATTCAAAACAGGATGATTTCAGAGGAAAATGGCCCCTTCATTAATTGTTTTGAGGAGAAACAATGTGCTTCTCTTCAATGTTTCTGCTTCAAAATCATAAACAACAAGATATAAATATGTTGTAGTATTTTTCTGTTTCTGAATACACTGCTATAAATGGACACTGTATTGATCTATCAATGATTGTTTTGAACACTGCCTAAGCCTTAGCAGAAAACCCTAATGATAATTAATTTTGAAAGGTTATTTGTAAAGTAGAATTCTTTCTTTCACTGGGGACAAGAGCACAGCTTGACAATATACAACATCGCAGAATAAAATGCCTACCTTCTATAGGTAAATAGATTGCAAAAAGTGAGTTTTGCAACTCTGTGGGTTTGTTGTCCTGAATACCTGAGTAGTCAGGCAACATCTTGGGCTGCTTAGCTCATCTCTGATGTCTGCAACTGCAAGGAGACAGACAGTTCAGCCCTGGAGGGCAAGGTATCCCAAACGCCTTGAGGTAATCAAAATAAAACCTCTGCACTGAAGGTGTCCCAGACACCTGGAGCTGTTAGGCAGAGTTCTGATGGCTACAACTCCAAAGAAGAAGCCCAACGCTGAAAGAGAAAATTATCTGACTTCCCAGGAGAGTCAGGCCTGGAACTGCTTCAGGAGGGAAGGTTATCCTGATTCTTTGGGAAAGTCAAGATATTCCTGTTATGGTGGGGGATGGTCTCCCGCAGAATATACAATTTTAGCTCCAATTCTGGAAAACCACTACAGCTGAGTTTTGCTCAGTCCCCTCTGAAGAAGGATTTTTAGCAGAGCTAGAATATCACAGGAGCTTCCGGGTCCGTGTGTGGATAACATGAGTGGAATGCTTGCCTTAGGTGCACTTGCATTTCATGGCAGACCTAGGGAGGCAGAAGCAGGTGCATCCCTGTGGTTTGGGGGCAGGATGGGTGTACCTAAGGATATCCAGGACATTGCCTCACAAAAAGTAATATATAAATAAATAAAAATAAATAGTAAATAAAAACAAAAAAGTGGTGGAGGGGCACAGGTAAGAGGAAGGAACATGAAACACAAATATCGGTTGTGCGTTTTCTGTGCACATAGGGTGGACTGTGTGAGGGGATGGTCTGTGCTATCAGGTCTTCAGAGCTGAGTCTTTCAAGAAGATTCAAGAGATTTTGGGAGGTTCCAGTGTGCTGTGGAGCAGAGCTTGTGGCAGAGTGTGTTGTTTTGGAAGCTGTGACATGGTGGTGACTGTGTAACAGACTCCTCTGTACTGAGTTCCATGGAGGCCTTAGAAGGCCTTTTTTGGGCTTGGGTGCTGTCCGCTCCTCCTGCCAGGCTCTCGGCCGTGGCCCGCCACTGGGGAACACAGGTAGTAGGTGCTTGGTGAAGTCAACTTGAACGCAGGTCCAGTGATGATAGGAATGGGGCACGAGGTTCAAGGAAGCCTTGCTGTGTTTGCGAACAGATCCAGCAGGAGGGTCCGGTATTCTTCTTAGTCCAGAGGGAGCTCAAGGGTTGGGTTAATGTCCTCCCACGGGACGTGGGGATCCAGAGTGTCCTGGGCCTGCTGGTCAGCCTGGAGTTGCGGCAGCAGTTGGTCAAGCATGAGCTCGACATCGTCCACAGTGAAGGTGTCCATTGCCACCGGGTGGGGTTCCCGGTCGTCGTCGTGGCATGGTCCCGAGGGCTGTGCAGCTGCAGGCGAGGACACTGGGAAGGAGGCCGGTGGGGAGGGCAGACTCCAAGTCTGGACGCCCACGCCTAGTGCAGAAGCCGGTGGCAACAGGCCGTCTTGGGCACGCTGCTCCGTCTCCCTGGGGCTGCAAGGTGGTCCTTCAGGCTCGGCATTGGGCGCAGGAGAAGGCGATGGCTGTGGCGGCTGCTGCGGCTGCGGCATCTGTGGCGGTGGCGGCGAAGCCAGGGAGTCTTGACCTCGAACTCTGCCCCTGCCACCGCCAGGGTGGCGTGCTCTCCGGTTTTGGAACCAGATGGAGATGGTGTCCTCAGGCAAACCGGTCTCTTGGGCGAGCTTCACCATGGCACCATATTTCGGGCTTGCTTCGTCCTCATATGCCTGGAGCAGGATCCTCAACTGTGCCGGGCTGAGTCGAGTGCGACGCCTGGTGCGTCGCTCTGCGGGTCTGCTTCTTCCACCTCGTGCCCTGGCACCAGGCCCTTTGGGTCGTTGCTGAGGGGACGCTAGCCCGCTTGGTCCCGCCGACCCCTCGGGGCCTTGGAGGCCCAGCCCCTCCCTGGTGCGATTTCGGCGGTTCTGGAACCACACGCGGATGCGGGACTCAGGCAGCCCCAGTTCCCTGGCCAGGTCCTGCCTGGCCCTGAAACTTGGGTAAGGGTTCTCCGCGAAAGCTGCCAGCAGGGCGTCCTGCTGCCCGGCTTTCCAAACAGTCCTTTGGCGCCTGGATGCCAGGGCCCCAGTGCTGTCCCCCAGATTGCTGCTGCTGCTGCTGCTGCTGCTGCTGCTGCTGGTGGTGGTGCTGCGATCTTCCATCTGGCCAAGGTAGCCTTGCCAGGACTCCTGCCTCTGGCGAGTCTAAGCAGGACCGCTCAGGAGGAGAGCTCCAGCATGGAGTGAGTGCCTCCAGGCGTGGTCCCTGGGACTTTTCTGCTTGCCTACTTGCGGGCGGCCCCGCCCACTAACCCGATCTCTGGCGCCTGGCTCAGCAGCCTGGGATTGAAGGCCCACCAGGTGGAGGAGGGGGAGGAGTTGGGGTTGGGGACCGGGGCCTCAGCCCGCTTGCTCCCTGGAAGGTCAGCCCAGATCTCCACAGGTCCAGAGCACGCCACCTTCGCCAAAGGGACCTTGGAGAACCTCTCCGTGGAAGACACAGGCAGGACCCCTCCACTTCTTGCCTGAGGACTCTGACTATGGATTTTGCTAAAACCCATCCTAAAGCAGGTTAGCCCCACCCTAAAGCAGATTAGCCCCACCCTAAGGCTGCTTTGCCTGAAACCAGTGGGTGGCCTTTCTCTGCCCAAGTTGACCCACTGTGCCATGAGAAACAAACCATGCAGAGTCTGCCTGTGTGGAAATTGACATCGATGGGGATTGGGGAGGACAAGGAGGAGTAGGAGGAAGAGGAGGAGGACGAGGAGGAGGAGGACGAAGAGGAGGAGGGAGCCAGACCAAGGCTTCAGAGAGGCTGGCAGGGACACACAAACACACACACACACACACACACACACAAACACACACACACAAACACACACACACACACACACACACACACACACACACACACACACACACACACACACATTCCACCCCAGTACTCTAGGAAGAAAACGGGAACTCTTTGCCAGGCACTGGTTTCAGGCAAAGCAGTTGTTTTCCAAAAGCTACAAGACTGGCCACCAGATGGCAGCTCTCAGGGTTCTAGAGACTGTGAAGAGCAGAGGAGCTATGGAGTCCATGTGTGGAGAACATGAGTGGAATGCTTGCCTTAGGTGCACTTGCATTTCATGACAGACCTAGGGAGGCAGAAGCAGGTGCATCCCTGTGGTTTGGGGGCGGGATGGGTGTACCTAAGGATTTCCAGGACATTGCCTCACAAAAAGTAATACATAAATAAAAATCAGTAAATCAATCAATAAATCAATAAAAACAAAAAAGTGGTGGAGGGGCACGGGTAAGAGGAAGGAACATGAAACACAAATATGGGTTGTTCGTTTTCTGTGCACATAGGGTGGACTGTGTGAGGGGATGGTCTGTGCTATCAGGTCTTCAGAGCTGAGTCTTTCAAGAAGAGTCAAGAGATTTTGGGAGGTTCCAGTGTGCTGTGGAGCAGAGCTTGTGGCAGAGTGTGTTGTTTTGGAAGCTGTGACATGGTGGTGACTGTGTAACAGACTCCTCTGTACTGAGTTCCATGGAGGCCTTAGAAGGCCTTTTTTGGGCTTGAGTGCTATCCGCTCCTCCTGCCAGGCTCTCAGCCGTGGCCCGCCACTGGGGAACACAGGTAGTAGGTGCTTGGTGAAGTCAACTTGAACGCAGGTCCAGTGATGATAGGAATGGGGCACGAGGTTCAAGGAAGCCTTGCTGTGTTTGCGAACAGATCCAGCAGGAGGGTCCGGTATTCTTCTTGGTCCAGAGGTAGCTCAAGGGTTGGGTTAATGTCCTCCCACGGGACTGGGGATCCAGAGTGTCCTGGGCCTGCTGGTCAGCCTGGAGTTGCGGCAGCAGTTGGTCAAGCATGAGCTCGACATCGTCCACAGGGAAGGTGTCCATTGCCACCGGGTGGGGTTCCCGGTCGTCGTGGTGGCATGGTCCCGAGGGCTGTGCAGCTGCAGGCGAGGACACTGGGAAGGAGGCCGGTGGGGAGGGCAGACTCCAAGTCTGGACGCCCACGCCTAGTGCAGAAGCCGCTGGCAACAGGCCATCTTGGGCACGCTGCTCCGTCTCCCTGGGGCTGCAAGGTGGTCCTTCAGGCTCGGCATTGGGCGCAGGAGAAGGCGATGGCTGCGGCGGCGGCTGCAGCTGCGGCGTCTGTGGCGGTGGCGGCGAAGCCAGGGAGTCTTGACCTCGAACTCTGCCCCTGCCACCGCCAGGGTGGCGCGCTCTCCGGTTTTGGAACCAGATGGAGATGGTGTCCTCAGGCAAACCGGTCTCTTGGGCGAGCTTCACCCTGGCACCATATTTCGGGCTTGCTTTGTCCTCATATGCCTGGAGCAGGATCCTCAACTGTGCCGGGCTGAGTCGAGTGCGACGCCTGGTGCGTCGCTCCGCGAGTCTGCTTCTTCCACCTCGTGCCCTGGCACCAGGCCCTTTGGGTCGTTGCTGAGGGGACGCTAGCCCGCTTGGTCCCGCCGACCCCTCGGGGCCTTGGAGGCTGCGCACCTCCCTGGTGCGATTTCGGCGGTTCTGGAACCACACGCGGATGCGGGACTCAGGCAGCCCCAGTTCCCTGGCCAGGTCCTGCCTGGCCGTGAAACTTGGGTAAGGGTTCTCCGCGAAAGCTGCCAGCAGGGCGTCCTGCTGCCCGGCTTTCCAAACAGTCCTTTGGCGCCTGGATGCCAGGGCCCCAGTGCTGTCCCCCAGATTGCTGCTGCTGCTGCTGCTGCTGCTGCTGCTGCTGGTGCTGCGATCTTCCATCTGGCCAAGGTAGCCTTGCCAGGACTCCTGCCTCTGGCGAGTCTAAGCAGGACCGCTCAGGAGGAGAGCTCCAGCATGGAGTGAGTGCCTCCAGGCGTGGTCCCTGGGACTTTTATGCTTGCCTACTTGCGGGCGGCCCCGCCCACTAACCCGATCTCTGGCGCCTGGCTCAGCAGCCTGGGATTGAAGGCCCACCAGGTGGAGGAGGGGGAGGAGTTGGGGTTGGGGACCGGGGCCTCAGCCCGCTTGCTCCCTGGAAGGTCAGCCCGGATCTCCACAGGTCCAGAGCACGCCACCTTCGCCAAAGGGACCTTGGAGAACCTCTCCGTGGAAGACACAGGCAGGACCCCTCCACTTCTTGCCTGAGGACTCTGACTATGGATTTTGCTAAAACCCATCCTAAAGCAGGTTAGCCCCACCCTAAAGCAGATTAGCCCCACCCTAAGGCTGCTTTGCCTGAAACCAGTGGGTGGCCTTTCTCTGCCCAAGTTGACCCACTGTGCCATGAGAAACAAACCATGCAGAGTCTGCCTGTGTGGAAATTGACATCGATGGGGATTGAGGAGGACAAGGAGGAGTAGGAGGAAGAGGAGGAGGACGAGGAGGAGGAGGACGAGGAGGAGGAGGGAGCCAGACCAAGGCTTCAGAGAGACTGGCAGGGACACACAAACACACACACACACACACACACACACACACAAACACACACACACACACACACACACACACACACACACACACACACACACACACACATTCCACCCCAGTACTCTAGGAAGAAAACGGGAACTCTTTGCCAGGCACTGGTTTCAGGCAAAGCAGTTGTTTTCCAAAAGCTACAAGACTGGCCACCAGATGGCAGCTCTCAGGGTTCTAGAGACTGTGAAGAGCAGAGGAGCTATGGAGTCCGTGTGTGGAGAACATGAGTGGAATGCTTGCCTTAGGTGCACTTGCATTTCATGACAGACCTAGGGAGGCAGAAGCAGGTGCATCCCTGTGGTTTGGGGGCGGGATGGGTGTACCTAAGGATTTCCAGGACATTGCCTCACAAAAAGTAATACATAAATAAAAATCAGTAAATCAATCAATAAATCAATAAAAACAAAAAAGTGGTGGAGGGGCACGGGTAAGAGGAAGGAACATGAAACACAAATATGGGTTGTTCGTTTTCTGTGCACATAGGGTGGACTGTGTGAGGGGATGGTCTGTGCTATCAGGTCTTCAGAGCTGAGTCTTTCAAGAAGAGTCAAGAGATTTTGGGAGGTTCCAGTGTGCTGTGGAGCAGAGCTTGTGGCAGAGTGTGTTGTTTTGGAAGCTGTGACATGGTGGTGACTGTGTAACAGACTCCTCTGTACTGAGTTCCATGGAGGCCTTAGAAGGCCTTTTTTGGGCTTGAGTGCTGTCCGCTCCTCCTGCCAGGCTCTCGGCCGTGGCCCGCCACTGGGGAACACAGGTAGTAGGTGCTTGGTGAAGTCAACTTGAACGCAGGTCCAGTGATGATAGGAATGGGGCACGAGGTTCAAGGAAGCCTTGCTGTGTTTGCGAACAGATCCAGCAGGAGGGTCCGGTATTCTTCTTGGTCCAGAGGTAGCTCAAGGGTTGGGTTAATGTCCTCCCACGGGACTGGGGATCCAGAGTGTCCTGGGCCTGCTGGTCAGCCTGGAGTTGCGGCAGCAGTTGGTCAAGCATGAGCTCGACATCGTCCACAGGGAAGGTGTCCATTGCCACCGGGTGGGGTTCCCGGTCGTCGTGGTGGCATGGTCCCGAGGGCTGTGCAGCTGCAGGCGAGGACACTGGGAAGGAGGCCGGTGGGGAGGGCAGACTCCAAGTCTGGACGCCCACGCCTAGTGCAGAAGCCGCTGGCAACAGGCCGTCTTGGGCATGCTGCTCCGTCTCCCTGGGGCTGCAAGGTGGTCCTTCAGGCTCGGCATTGGGCGCAGGAGAAGGCGATGGCTGCGGCGGCGGCTGCGGCTGCGGCGTCTGTGGCGGTGGCGGCGAAGCCAGGGAGTCTTGACCTCGAACTCTGCCCCTGCCACCGCCAGGGTGGCGCGCTCTCCGGTTTTGGAACCAGATGGAGATGGTGTCCTCAGGCAAACCGGTCTCTTGGGCGAGCTTCACCCTGGCACCATATTTCGGGCTTGCTTTGTCCTCATATGCCTGGAGCAGGATCCTCAACTGTGCCGGGCTGAGTCGAGTGCGACGCCTGGTGCGTCGCTCCGCGAGTCTGCTTCTTCCACCTCGTGCCCTGGCACCAGGCCCTTTGGGTCGTTGCTGAGGGGACGCTAGCCCGCTTGGTCCCGCCGACCCCTCGGGGCCTTGGAGGCCGCGCACCTCCCTGGTGCGATTTCGGCGGTTCTGGAACCACACGCGGATGCGGGACTCAGGCAGCCCCAGTTCCCTGGCCAGGTCCTGCCTGGCCATGAAACTTGGGTAAGGGTTCTCCGCGAAAGCTGCCAGCAGGGCGTCCTGCTGCCCGGCTTTCCAAACAGTCCTTTGGCGCCTGGAGGCCAGGGCCCCAGTGCTGTCCCCCAGATTGCTGCTGCTGCTGCTGCTGCTGCTGCTGGTGGTGCTGCGATCTTCCATCTGGCCAAGGTAGCCTTGCCAGGACTCCTGCCTCTGGCGAGTCTAAGCAGGACCGCTCAGGAGGAGAGCTCCAGCATGGAGTGAGTGCCTCCAGGCGTGGTCCCTGGGACTTTTATGCTTGCCTACTTGCGGGCGGCCCCGCCCACTAACCCGATCTCTGGCGCCTGGCTCAGCAGCCTGGGATTGAAGGCCCACCGGGTGGAGGAGGGGGAGGAGTTGGGGTTGGGGACTGGGGCCTCAGCCCGCTTGCTCCCTGGAAGGTCAGCCCGGATCTCCACAGGTCCAGAGCACGCCACCTTCGCCAAAGGGACCTTGGAGAACCTCTCCGTGGAAGACACAGGCAGGACCCCTCCACTTCTTGCCTGAGGACTCTGACTATGGATTTTGCTAAAACCCATCCTAAAGCAGGTTAGCCCCACCCTAAAGCAGATTAGCCCCACCCTAAGGCTGCTTTGCCTGAAACCAGTGGGTGGCCTTTCTCTGCCCAAGTTGACCCACTGTGCCATGAGAAACAAACCATGCAGAGTCTGCCTGTGTGGAAATTGACATCGATGGGGATTGAGGAGGACAAGGAGGAGTAGGAGGAAGAGGAGGAGGACGAGGAGGAGGAGGACGAGGAGGAGGAGGGAGCCAGACCAAGGCTTCAGAGAGACTGGCAGGGACACACAAACACACACACACACACACACACAAACACACACACACAAACACACACACACACACACACACACACACACATTCCACCCCAGTACTCTAGGAAGAAAACGGGAACTCTTTGCCAGGCACTGGTTTCAGGCAAAGCAGTTGTTTTCCAAAAGCTACAAGACTGGCCACCAGATGGCAGCTCTCAGGGTTCTAGAGACTGTGAAGAGCAGAGGAGCTATGGAGTCCGTGTGTGGAGAACATGAGTGGAATGCTTGCCTTAGGTGCACTTGCATTTCATGACAGACCTAGGGAGGCAGAAGCAGGTGCATCCCTGTGGTTTGGGGGCGGGATGGGTGTACCTAAGGATTTCCAGGACATTGCCTCACAAAAAGTAATACATAAATAAAAATCAGTAAATCAATCAATAAATCAATAAAAACAAAAAAGTGGTGGAGGGGCACGGGTAAGAGGAAGGAACATGAAACACAAATATGGGTTGTTCGTTTTCTGTGCACATAGGGTGGACTGTGTGAGGGGATGGTCTGTGCTATCAGGTCTTCAGAGCTGAGTCTTTCAAGAAGAGTCAAGAGATTTTGGGAGGTTCCAGTGTGCTGTGGAGCAGAGCTTGTGGCAGAGTGTGTTGTTTTGGAAGCTGTGACATGGTGGTGACTGTGTAACAGACTCCTCTGTACTGAGTTCCATGGAGGCCTTAGAAGGCCTTTTTTGGGCTTGAGTGCTGTCCGCTCCTCCTGCCAGGCTCTCGGCCGTGGCCCGCCACTGGGGAACACAGGTAGTAGGTGCTTGGTGAAGTCAACTTGAACGCAGGTCCAGTGATGATAGGAATGGGGCACGAGGTTCAAGGAAGCCTTGCTGTGTTTGCGAACAGATCCAGCAGGAGGGTCCGGTATTCTTCTTGGTCCAGAGGTAGCTCAAGGGTTGGGTTAATGTCCTCCCACGGGACTGGGGATCCAGAGTGTCCTGGGCCTGCTGGTCAGCCTGGAGTTGCGGCAGCAGTTGGTCAAGCATGAGCTCGACATCGTCCACAGGGAAGGTGTCCATTGCCACCGGGTGGGGTTCCCGGTCGTCGTGGTGGCATGGTCCCGAGGGCTGTGCAGCTGCAGGCGAGGACACTGGGAAGGAGGCCGGTGGGGAGGGCAGACTCCAAGTCTGGACGCCCACGCCTAGTGCAGAAGCCGCTGGCAACAGGCCGTCTTGGGCACGCTGCTCCGTCTCCCTGGGGCTGCAAGGTGGTCCTTCAGGCTCGGCATTGGGCGCAGGAGAAGGCGATGGCTGCGGCGGCGGCTGCGGCTGCGGCGTCTGTGGCGGTGGCGGCGAAGCCAGGGAGTCTTGACCTCGAACTCTGCCCCTGCCACCGCCAGGGTGGCGCGCTCTCCGGTTTTGGAACCAGATGGAGATGGTGTCCTCAGGCAAACCGGTCTCTTGGGCGAGCTTCACCCTGGCACCATATTTCGGGCTTGCTTTGTCCTCATATGCCTGGAGCAGGATCCTCAACTGTGCCGGGCTGAGTCGAGTGCGACGCCTGGTGCGTCGCTCCGCGAGTCTGCTTCTTCCACCTCGTGCCCTGGCACCAGGCCCTTTGGGTCGTTGCTGAGGGGACGCTAGCCCGCTTGGTCCCGCCGACCCCTCGGGGCCTTGGAGGCCGCGCACCTCCCTGGTGCGATTTCGGCGGTTCTGGAACCACACGCGGATGCGGGACTCAGGCAGCCCCAGTTCCCTGGCCAGGTCCTGCCTGGCCGTGAAACTTGGGTAAGGGTTCTCCGCGAAAGCTGCCAGCAGGGCGTCCTGCTGCCCGGCTTTCCAAACAGTCCTTTGGCGCCTGGAGGCCAGGGCCCCAGTGCTGTCCCCCAGATTGCTGCTGCTGCTGCTGCTGCTGCTGCTGCTGGTGCTGCGATCTTCCATCTGGCCAAGGTAGCCTTGCCAGGACTCCTGCCTCTGGCGAGTCTAAGCAGGACCGCTCAGGAGGAGAGCTCCAGCATGGAGTGAGTGCCTCCAGGCGTGGTCCCTGGGACTTTTATGCTTGCCTACTTGCGGGCGGCCCCGCCCACTAACCCGATCTCTGGCGCCTGGCTCAGCAGCCTGGGATTGAAGGCCCACCGGGTGGAGGAGGGGGAGGAGTTGGGGTTGGGGACTGGGGCCTCAGCCCGCTTGCTTCCTGGAAGGTCAGCCCGGATCTCCACAGGTCCAGAGCACGCCACCTTCGCCAAAGGGACCTTGGAGAACCTCTCCGTGGAAGACACAGGCAGGACCCCTCCACTTCTTGCCTGAGGACTCTGACTATGGATTTTGCTAAAACCCATCCTAAAGCAGGTTAGCCCCACCCTAAAGCAGATTAGCCCCACCCTAAGGCTGCTTTGCCTGAAACCAGTGGGTGGCCTTTCTCTGCCCAAGTTGACCCACTGTGCCATGAGAAACAAACCATGCAGAGTCTGCCTGTGTGGAAATTGACATCGATGGGGATTGGGGAGGACAAGGAGGAGTAGGAGGAAGAGGAGGAGGACGAGGAGGAGGAGGACGAGGAGGAGGAGGGAGCCAGACCAAGGCTTCAGAGAGACTGGCAGGGACACACAAACACACACACACACACACACACACACAAACACACACACAAACACACACACACACACACACACACACACACACACACACACATTCCACCCCAGTACTCTAGGAAGAAAACGGGAACTCTTTGCCAGGCACTGGTTTCAGGCAAAGCAGTTGTTTTCCAAAAGCTACAAGACTGGCCACCAGATGGCAGCTCTCAGGGTTCTAGAGACTGTGAAGAGCAGAGGAGCTACAGGGTCCCTGTGTGGAGAACATGAGTGGAATGCTTGCCTTAGGTGCACTTGCATTTCATGGCAGACCTAGGGAGGCAGAAACAGGTGCATCCCTGTGGTTTGGGGGCGGGATGGGTGTACCTAAGGATATCCAGGACATTGCCTCACAAAAAGTAACACATAAATAAATAAAAATAAACAAATAAATAAAAATAAAAAAAGTGGTGGAGGGGCACGGGTAAGAGGAAGGAACATGAAACACAAATATGGGTTGTTCGTTTTCTGTGCACATAGGGTGGACTGTGTGAGGGGATGGTCTGTGCTATCAGGTCTTCAGAGCTGAGTCTTTCAAGAAGAGTCAAGAGATTTTGGGAGGTTCCAGTGTGCTGTGGAGCAGAGCTTGTGGCAGAGTGTGTTGTTTTGGAAGCTGTGACATGGTGGTGACTCTGTAACAGACTCCTCTCTACTGTGGTGGCCCATTTCAGGTGTTACACGTCTTTAAGTTGCTTATATGATGCTCTGTTGGCAGTGATAAACCAAGAGCCACCCAGCACCATGAGGTACCAGGCATTAGGAAGATAGTTACAGCTCTGCCTCAGGACGCTTGCCTTGGGCAGGCATGGATAAACCACTAGTTCTCCAGTGTCATATGCCCTGAGCACCAGGAGGACAGCTACAGCTCCACCACAAGACACTTGCCCTGGGCAAGCAGAAATAATGATGAGCACCATTATGCTGGAAAAAAAATGAGAGTGAGAGAAGATGCAAAAATATTCATGTGCTGGAGATAGAGGAGTATCTGAAGTTGATTGTAGTGAGTAACTGGCTGGTGTGAGTGGCTTGCCTGCTACTTGGAATCACAGTGATGTCTAGGCCTGGGATGATGTGAAGGGCCATGTCTGTATCTATGGCCCTGACGAAGCTGTGGTGGTCTGTGTTGATATTGTGGCTTCTGTTACCATCAAGAGCCCTGTAGATGCCCAGAGACTGGGTCACCACCTATGATCATGTCAGTGTCTGAGGGACCATGCCTATCTAAGAGGCCTATGCTGCCATCTGGGTCCATGGTGATGTCTGAACCTGGACTGCTGCTGAGGGTCACGTCTGCATCCATGGCTCTGCTGCAGCCAGGCTCTACATTGGTATCATTGGCTCCTGTTGCCACTGAGGGCCACACAGAGGCTCATAGTCTTGCCTGACACTTTAAGCCGTGTTGGTGTTTGAGGATAAGGTGACCATGGGGTCATATAGATCTAGGTGTCCTGTGCTGCCACCTGGACTTATGGTGATGTCGGGACCTGAACTGTGGCCAAGGGCCATATCTGTGGCCTGACCACAGCCAGAGTCTGCATTGATGTCCATGGTTCCTGTTACATTTGCAGACCAAGCAGATGCCCAGTGTCTGGGCTGCCACATGGGGACATGTTGACACTTGAGTGCCATGCTGCCACTGGGGCCATGCTGATCTGTGTGACCTGTGATGCCTGCTAGGGCCATGACGACATCTGGGCCCAAACTGCTGCAAGAGACCATGTATGGGTCCATGGTCCTATTTCAGCCTGTGTCAGTGTTGAGATACTTGACCCATATTGCAATTAAGGTCCACACAGATGCTCAGAGTCTGGCCTCCACCTAGAAATAAGTTAGTGTTTGAGGACCATACTACTACCAGGGCCACACAGATCTGAGCAGCTTGCACTGCCACCCAGGGCCATAGTGTCAACTGGGCCTGGGGGGCTGCCAAGTACCATGTCTGGGTCTATAGCCTTGCTGCTACCTTGCTCTGTGTTGATGTCTGTGGCTCTTGTTACTACCAACAACACTGAGGATAGGGTTGAAGCGTTGGGCCCCACCCCTCACAGGCTGCAGCATTCAGGAGAGTGGGCCCTGCACATTGCCTGGGCAACACAGTATTTCCTTTTGATACTCCAGATTTGCTATTGTGTCCATTTTATGTAATTTACCATATTGTATACTTTGGTCCTCCCTTTTTCATGTGTAATTTTATTAATTTGGATCTTATATCAGATTGTTAAATTGATTTGTCTGAGGGTTTATCAACAAGTATATCTACTAAGGTAGGTCATGAGAAATGCAACATAACTGATGCACAAGACAATGATTTAGAAATAGCAAGTATGTCCAAGGCCATTAATTAGAATATGAATAAATCAATTAAGTCTGTGAAAACACAATGAGTGGAGTTAAATAACAAAGATACTTCAAAATATAAAAGTATCAACAGTATGCAATGGGTAGCTGTTCCAGCTTTGACCTGGAAGTACTACCTCCATTGAGGCTTCCAGTAACTGTCACACTTATGAAGCAGGGCCAAGATGGGAGCCCTTAAGACCTGAGATCCAGATGTGCTGGCTCTCTTGGTTCCTGGATCCTGGACGCTGGAGGTAGACTGAGCAGAGTTCTCCAGAGAATGGCACTGGACTGCACTTCACCTCTCCTGGGCCCTGTAACTTATTCCTTCACTTGTAAGTTAACCCCCAAAATAAACCTCCCTTTTAACTATGTGGAGTTGCCTTAATATTTCCTCCAATAACAGGATCTCTAAAGAAAATCCAAAATGAAATAATTCTGAAAGTGAAAATTTTAGAAAGTCAAAGAAAAACCTCAGAAGTAAGTCTTGCCAACATGTGGAAGAGAGGATCTCAGGATCAAAATACACATTTAAAAAAACTAATATCTTAGTCAACAAAAAATATTAAATCTAAAAAATCCAGACACAAAATATAGAGGAAATCCAAGACATGATTTTAAAAAAAAGAATGTACCTACCAATAACAGCAATATAGGAAGAAGAAATGCAAGTCAAAGTCACAGAAAATATTCTCATCAATTATACAGAAATGGTTCCCTGATCCAAAGGAGGTGCTTATCAAGGTACAGGAATAATATAGAATATCAACAGAAAAAACAAAGAAAAATCTTCTACTACATACAAAAATAAAAGCACAAAACACACAGAATAAGAACAAAACAGAAGTTGCAAGTGATAAAAACTGAATAACATATAAAGCCAGACCCAAGAGAATAAAAGTTGACTCAGTGGGGTCTCTGAAAAGCAGAATGGCTTACACAGATGTTCTACAAACTTTAAGGGACCACAGAAGACAGCTCAGGCTACTATTCCAAGCAAAACTATCAATCACAATATATGGAAAAAAGAAACACTTTCCATGTTAGAACCAAATTCTGCAGTATCAATGTACCATTCAGTTCTACATAAGGCACTAGAAAGAAAACATCAATCTCTAGAGATCACCCACATCTAAGAAAACTCAAGGAATAAATAATCCTGGAACATCAAATCAAAATAGTAGAAAATCCCATAACAAAAAACAAAATTACAGGAATCAGGAAACACTATTAATTGATAACTCTCCTTATTAATGGTCTCAGTTCTCTAATAAGAAGACAGAGACTTACAGAATGGATTAAAAAACAGAACCCATTCTTCTGCTACATCCATAAAACATATGTTACCATCAAAGATAGACAATAAATAGAGATATAAAATGGAAAAAGACAATCCAAGTAAATAGACTATTGAAACAAGCATGTATAGCTATTTTCATATCTAATATAACAGTCTTCGAAAGAAAATTAATCACAAGGAATAGAAAACAACATTACATACCCATTAAAGGAAAAATCCACCAAGAGGACAATGTAATTCTAAACATTTATGCTCCGAAAACAAGGACACCCAAGTTTGTAAAAGCAAAATCACTACAGGAAAATCACATATTGGCCCTACTCAGTGATGGTGTGTGGTTTCAATACTCCATTCTTGCCTATAGGCAGGTCATCCAGACAAAAATAAAACCAAGAAATGCTTTCATTAAATATCATCTTACGTCAAATGGACCTAACATATATTTACAGAACATTTAATCCAAACACAGAAGAATTCAATTTCTTCCCTGCAGCTCATGAAACTTACTCCACAATTGCCAACACACTTGGGATGAAGCAAGTCTTAAGAGATACAAGAAAATTAAAAATAACACTATGTTCCATCCTATTTCACCACCATATATAAAAGCTGAACATGAACAACAATAGAAAGGATAAACCTCATGGAAACTGAAAGACTCATGACAATAATAAATGAGTCAAGACAGAAATCAAGAAGGAAATTATCAACTTTTTCAAATTCACAGCACTAAGTACCTACATTTTAAAAGAATGAAAATCTCTAAAAACAAATAAGTTTTAACACCCAAAGATATTAAATGGCAAAAAATAAACACAGTTCAGAAATCAAAAAAATACAAACAAATCATGAGAACAGAAAAAAAACTACAAAGAATGAATAAAATAAAGACCTGGTTCTTTGAGATCTCCATTCTTCTAAAACACAAATGTAAAGAATGAGATACTGTGAAAATCAATTCTTTTCCCTGTTCTGTCAGCTTCTCAATGATGTCCTGCCTTTTATATAATCTTTATAATTCTTTCACAATCTACTCAGTTTAGCTTAGGGTGTATCTTGTCACACTTTATTCTTTCTTAGGATGATTCAGAAATGCTGAGATGCTGAAAAAGAATGATTACAATATGAAGACTTTCACTATGTTATAGTCCAATATGAAATAGCCTTCCCCATACCCCAAGCCATTGGAGCCCCAGGGACCAGGCAGCTGCCCCTTCCCAGGCCTCCTCACCAAGAAAACAGCCCCCTGTGACACCAGTGAAAACCAGAGACATAAGCCCACCCTGCACCAATTGGGAACAGAAAAAAGGTCCTACCACACACCAATTGGAAATAGCTGCTCCCTGAGACAGAGCCCACTGGTGCCCATTGGACTAAGAGCTGCTCCCTGAGACACAGAATCCATCAGCACAGATTGGACCAAGAGCCTGGGTTAGACCAAGAGCTCCCATTAGACCAAGAGTATCAGTCAGACCAAAAGAGGCTCCCTCAAACACAAACAGCACTTGCATGGAGTGGAGGAAGAGATGAGTAGATGCCAGTGCAAAAATACAGTCAAAAGCATAAAGACCAATATGGCACCATGAGATCTTAATGGTACCACACCAGGAAGACCTGAACATCCCAAAGCAGAAGAAGCAGAAGAAATAGACCTTAAAAATGACTTTAAGAAGATGATAGAAGCATTTAAAGAGGAAATAAAAAACTACACTTAAGGAGGTGGGAATAGGGGGTAGGCTGGGGGGAAGGGGAGTGTGGAGGGAGGGGGGAGAACAAAGGAATCCGTGGCTGATATGTAGAACTGAATTGTATTGTAAAATAAAATTAAATTAAATTAAAAAAGAAGCCTGATCTTAGTCCATATAATTAGCAATTAAAAAAAAGAATTAGAGGAAAAGACAAAAAAATTGGAAGAAATCGATAAATCCCTTAAAGAAAGTCCATAAAAAGCAATTAAACAGATGAACAGAAAGTCCAAGATTTGAAAACTGAAACAGAGGCAATAAAGAAGACACAAACTGAAGGAAGGCTGGAAATGGAAAATCGAGTAAACGTGCAGGATCTACAGATACAAGCATAACCAACAGATGGAAGAGATGGAAGAGAGAGTCTCTGGAGTTGAAGATACAATAGAGGAAATAGATTCATCAGTCAAAGAAAACAATAAAGCCAAAAAAGTAATAACACAAATCATCTAGGATTTGGGACACCATGAAAAGACCAAACCTAAGAATAATAGGGATAGAAGAAGAAGAATACCAACTCAAAGCACAGAAAATATATTCAAAAAAATTATAGAAGAAAACTTTCCCAACATAAAGAATGAAATGGCTTTGAAAGTACAAGAAGCTTACAGAACACCAAATACACTGGATCAAAAAAAAATACCCGTCACCACATAATAATCAAACCACTAAACATACAGAATAAAAAAAATATTAAGAGCTGCAAAAGAAAAAGGCCAAGTAACATATAAAGGAAGACCCATCAGAATAACACCTGACTTCTCTGAAAGCCAGAAAGTACTGGACAGACGTTATGCAGACACTAAGAGACCATGGATGCCAACCCAGACTACTATATCCAGCAAAACTCTCAATCACCATAGACAGAGTAAACAAAATATTCCATGATAAAACCATATTTAAACAATACCTATCCATAAACCCACCCTACAGAAAGCACTAGAAGGAAAAACCCAACTTAAGGAAGTAAAATACACCCATGAAAATACAGGCAATAGATAATTCCACACCAACAGATACCAAAGGAGAAACACACAACACTACCAACAAAAAATAACAGGAATTAACAATCACTGGTCATTAATATCCATTAATATCAATGGTCTCAACTGACACAGGCTGACAGAATGGATATGAAAACAGGATCCACCCTGCTGCATACAAGAAACACATCTCAACTTTAAAGACAGACACTATCTCAGAATAAAAGGCTGGGAAAAGACTTTCCAATCAAATTGACTTAAGAAGCAAGCTGGTGTAGCTATCCTAATATCTAATAAAATAGACTTCAAACTAAAATCCATCAAAAGAGGTCAGGAAGGACATTACATACTTATCACAGGGAAAATCCAACAAGATGAAGTCTCAATTCTGAACATTTATGTCCAAATACAAGGGCACCCAAATTTGTAAAAGAAACATTCCTAAAGCTTAAATCACACATCAAATCCCACACACTAGTAGTAGGAGATTTCAACATCCCACTCTCACCGCTGGATATATCTGCCAGACTGAAACTTAACAGAGAAATAAGGGACCTAACAGAAGTTATGACTCAAATGGACTTAATAGACATCTACAGAACCTTCCACCCTAACACAAAATAATATACCTTCTTCTCAGCACCCCATGGAACCTTCTCTAAAACTGACCACATGCTTGATCACAAAGCAAATCTCAATAGATACCAATAAAATGGAATAACATCCTGTATTTTATTGGACCACCATTGCTTCAAGTTAGATTTCAACAACATCCAAATTTACAGAAAGCCTAAAATCTCATGGAAACTGAACAATGCTCAACTGAGTCACCAATGGGTCAAGGAAGAAATAAAGACATTAAAGATTTCCTAGAATTCAATGAAAATGAAAGTACAACATACCCAAACTTCTAGGACACCATGAAAGCAGTACTAAGAGGAAAATTCATAGCATTAAATGCCCACATAAAGAAGATGGAGAAATCTCACACTTGTGACTTACCAGCACCTGAAAGCTCTAGAAAAAAAAGGATCAAACTCATTCAGGAGGAACTGATGCCAGGAAATAATCAGTTGAGGGCTGAAATCAATGAATTAGAAACAAAGAGAACAATACAAAGAATTAAGAAAACAAAGAACTGGTTCTTTGAAAAAATCAACAAGATAGACTAGCCATTATCCAAATTAACGAAAATGCAGAGAGAGAGAGAGAGAGAGAGAGAGAGAGAGAGAGAGAGAGAGAGAGAGAGAGAGCATACAAATCAACAAAATCAGAAATGAAAAGGGAAACATAACAGCAGACAATGAGGAAATCCAGAGAATCATCAGGTCATACTTCAAAAACCTATTCTCCACAAAATTAAAAAACCTAAAAGAAATGGACAGTTTTCTGCTTATGTACCACATACCAGAGTTAAATCAAGACCAGATAAACTATTTAAATAGGCTAATAACCCCTAAGGAAATAGAAACAGTCATTAAAAGGCTCCCAACTAAAAAAAGTCCAGGGCCCGATGGTTTCAGGAATTTCAAAGAAGAGCTAATTTCAATACTCTTCAAATAGTTCTACATAATAGAAACAAAAGGAACATTGTCAAACTCTTTTTATGAGGCTGCAGTTACACTGATACCCAAACCACACAAAGATGCAACAAAGAAAAATTTACAGACCAATCTCCCTCATGATCAAAAATATTCAATAAAATACTGGCAAACCAAATCCAAGAACACATCAAAAAACTTATCCACCATGACCAAGTAGGCTTCATCCCAGAGATGCAAGGTTGGTTCAACATATGAAAATCTGTCAATGTAATACACCATATAAACAAACTGAAAGAAAAAAACCACAAGACCATCTCATTAGATGCTGAAAAAGCCTTTGACAAAATCCAACTTCCCTTCACGATAAAGGTCCTAGAGAGATCAGGAATACAAGGAATATACCTAAACATAATAAAGGCAATTTACAGCAAGCTGACAGCAAACATCAAATTAAATGAAGAGAAACTCAAAGTGATTCCACTAAAATCAGGAACAAGACAAGGCTGTCCACTCTCCCCATATTTATTCAATAGAGTACTTGAAGTTCTAGCTAGAGGAATAAGAAAACAAAAGGAAATCAAAGGGATACAAATTGGAAAGGAAGAAGTCAAACTTTCACTATTTACAGACAATATGATAGTGTACATGAGTGACCCCAAAAATTCCACCAAAGAACTTCTACAGCTGATAAACTCCTTCAGTAATGTGGCAGGATACAAGATTAACTCATAAAAGTCAGTAACCCTCCTATATAAAATGATAAATGGATTTGATTTTTCTACCACTTCTTGGCCTGTAGGATTATGTGGCATACATGTAATATGCTCTATATTGTAATAAGCAAAAAATTGTTTAATTTTACCAGAGACACATACTGGAGCATTGTCAGTTTTAATTTGTGCAGGTATACCCACAATGGCCATTACTTCCAGCAAATGCGTGATTACAGAATCAGCTTTTTCAGAACCTAAAGGAGTTGCTCATTAAAATCCTGATTAAGTGTCCATAGTGTGGTGTACATATTTCAGTTTTCCAAATTCTGCAAAGTGAAACACATCCATCTGCCAGATTTTATTCCTCTGAGTACCCTTTGGGTTACATCCTGCTGGTAATGGAGTCTGACTGTAAAAAGAACAAGTAGGACATTTCCTTATAATTTTCTTGGCTTGTTGCTAGGTTATGGAAAGATCCTTTTGTAAATCTTTACTATTGACATGATGTTTTTTATGAAATTCTAAGGCCTCCAGCACATTTCTATCAATAGTTGATCAATTTCATCATTATTCATTATTACCCTATGCTAGAGGGCCTAGCAGACCCATATGGGATCTGATGTGAGTTATATATATATATAAAGGATGTTTCCTATTCCTGATTATATCTTGTAACTGAATAAATAACAAAGTTAATTCTGACTCATCAGGAATAAATTCTGCAGTCTCAATATGTAAGACCACCCTTTCAGCATACTGAGAGTCAGTAACTATGTTGAGAGGTTCAGAAAAGTCCATTAATACCAATAGAATAGCATACAATTCTGATTTTTGAACCAAATTATGAGGACTTTGAACCACTTTACTTAAATTTTCTGACTTGTAATCTGTCTTTCCTTGTTTGTTTGCATCTGTATAAAATGTACAGGCTCCAGATATGGGTGTTTTCCATACAATATGAGGCAAAATCCAATCAGCTCTCTTTATTATCCAATTCTATCAATTTGAGGATATTTACTGTTAATTTCACCCAAAAAATTACTGCAAGCTCTTTGCCAAGGTTCACTTTCTGCCCATAATTTGTCAATGACCTCCTTAATTAAAGGTATGACAATTTCTGCCAGGTCTATTCCTGCTAATTGATGAAGTCTCAATTTTCCTTTTAAAATAAAGTCAGAGATTTTTTTCCACATAAGTTTTTGATTTTTTCCTCTGTTTATTTGGCAGAAATACCCATTCCAATGTAATATCTTCCCTCTGCATTAAAATTCCTGTAGGAGAATGCTTTGAAGTTAAAATAACCAAAATGTAATCAAGCTTTGGATCCATATGATCCACATGTCCTTCTTATACTTTCTATTCCACCAAGGCAAATTCTCTCTCACCTTCAGCTGATTACTCTATTGGACTATTTAAGTCCTCGTCACCTTCTAAGATTTTGAACAAATTACTCAGTTCATCATTTTTTACCCCAACAACAGTTCATAAATGGGAAATATTTCTGAATAATCTTTGAGAGTCATTAAGAGTTTGTAATTGATCTCTCCTAATTTGCACCTTTTGAGGTCTAATTTTTTGTAGACATATTTTATATCCTAAATAACTAATAGAATCTTCTCTTTGTATCTTTTCAGGAACAATTTGTAATCCCCAACAAGGCAATTTTTTTTTAACTTCTTCAAACAGTCTTTCTAAAGTATCTGCATTTGAATCAGCTAGTAAAATATCTCTCATGTAATGATAAATTATAGATTTAGGAAATTGTTTATGTATTACTTCCAATGTCTGTTGTACAAAATATTGGCACAGGGTTGGGCTATCTAACATTCCCTGTGAGAGAACCCTCTGCTGATATTTCTTAACTTGTTGAGAATTATTAGAAGTAGGCACCATGAAAGCAGATCTTTCTCTGTCTTTTACTTGTAAGGGTATTGAAAAGCAATAGTCTTTTTTAAATCAATAGCTATAAGAGGCCATCATTTAGGTAACAGAGTAGGCAAAGGAATTCCAGATTGTAGAGAGCCCATTGGCTGAATTACTTTGTTAATTGCTCTAAGGTGTGTTACCATTCTCCACTTACCAGATTTCTTTTTAATAACAAATACAGGAGAATTCCAAGGGCCAGTTGATTCTTCAATATGCTGAGCATTTAACTGCTCTTGTACCAGGTCTTCTAAAGCCTGCAGTTTCTCTGTTGTTAAAGGTCACTGCTGAACCTATACAGGCTTGTCTGTTAACCATTTTAAAGGTAGAGCTGTTGGTGTCTTTGGAAGATCATCAGTTGTTGTGCCCTGTTCTTATACAATCTGGATGGCTGGGGACCACTCTTTAGAATAATACCTCCTAATATTTCTCTCAGAATTTTGTGTTAGTTTATGGTTTATTTATGAGGTTGGAGGGATGTTAATTTAAATATTCCCTTGTTGTAACAGGTTACTGCCCCCATAAGGTCATAGCTATTTTAGCCACATATGGCTTTATTCTGGCCTTCTGTACCTATACATTTGAGCAATCTCACACTCTGTTTCACTTGAGATAATGTTCCAATCCCTAACAGCTGAACATTTACCTCCTGAATTGGCCAATTTGGCCAATTTGGATGCCAAAATTCTGGTGCAATTATTGTAACATCTGCAGCTGTGTCTAATAAACCTTACAAGAGAATGTCATTTATTTGTATTTTTAATTTTGATCTTTGTTCATTTACAGAAGTTTGCCAAAAAATCGCTTTATAGTCTCCTGAATTTTTTATTCTCTCTGCTACAGCTGTTCTATCATGCCAAGCAGCCTGGTTTATTCCAGTAGGCATTTGCTTATTTAATTCCTCTGAGAAGGTGTTTCTTCTATGATGGCAGGAAAGGTCTGAACTGAATTTGCTGTGGGGGCCTGAATGAGGTTTTTCTGTGAGTTTCTTAAGGGCAGAGGTAAAGGATTACCTTGTCTGTCCCTTGTTGGTCTACATTTGTTGGTCCAATGTTTACCTTATCATACCTTCTGCATAATCCAGAAGGGAAGAACATTATGTTGCTGTTGTTCCTTGAATAAACATTCTTTCTAGGAATTCTCTCTTTACACTCCCTTTTCGAATGACCTTGTTTACCACAACCAAAATATCTGACATTATTTTTCCCCAAAGCTTTTGATATAACCTCTCCTATCCACATCTCATCATGGTCAAAAGACTCAATATTAATTGTGCCCCGATCCAATCCTCCAAGGGTGCTGATCTGGCCTTTAGTGGCCTGATTATTCTTTTGCATGCTGCATTCATGTTCTCAAAAGCCAAAGATTCAATTATTATCTGTCTGGCTTCTGAAATTGGTATCATTTTATTTACTACTGAAGATAGCCTTTGTAAGAAATCTGTGAAAGATTCTCTGGGGCCCTGTATAACTTTTGTGAGTGATTCAATTTTTCTTCCTGCTTCATAAATTCTGTCCCATGCATTCATGGCTACCATGTGGCATAGAGTTATGGTTTTGTTATCATATAAACATTGTCTTTGTAGATCAGCATATTTGCCTTCTCCAAGCAGCTGATCCTGGGAAATTTCCACACCTCTAGTTCTACACTGTTGTTCGATTATTTTAGCCTCCTCCTTAAACCATGTTCTCCACTGTAATTGTGCCCCAGCCTCCAGGACAGCTCTTACCAATTCTTTCTAGTCCTGAGGAATAATCCTATTACAAGTTGACCACAAGTTTAACATTTCCTTTATGAATGGAGAATGAATGTCATATGATGCTATAGCTTCCTTAATTCTAACATTTCCACTGGAGTCCAATCAGCTTGTACATGCCCTTGAGCAGGTAGTTCCTGTAAGGTTACCAGATAGATTAAGTTTGGTTGTTTGAAAACAGGCTGTCTCTCTGTAACTATATAATTCAATCCTGAAATAATTTCACCTTTAAATTCTTCTGTCTGGGTCTAAATTTCTCTATAAGTCATTTTAACAGGTTTTTCTAAAGCTCTTATCTTGGCACTTAAATTGACCAATCTGTATAATACTAAAGTAAGGATGATTAAACAAATAATATTTATAATTGATGTTACACACATCCCATCAACATTAATTATCCTCTCATTTAATTGTTCCATTTTTAGACTGCCTAATTTGTTATCACACAAAGACCAATGGAAGGCCATTGTAAAAATATTTCCCATTGTTTAATGTGGGAAAAAATCTCTTTTCACTAGTTTTTTCCCTTTAAGATATCTTCATTGACTTACCAAGTCTGTGTAGAACAGTAGAAGTCCAAGGGAATTTCAAAGCAGCTACCAAGTGTGGTGGTAGTCTGAGATGGATATTCAGAAAAGGGGGGAAGGCCACCTGTAGCTAGAGTTTTCCTGACTTGCCCACAGTCAGGGCAAATCTCTCTCACCCGCCAGTCCCACAGCCGCTTAGACCCGACCAAGTAAACACAGAGACTTATATTGGTTACAAACTGTATGGCCGTGGCAGGCTTCTTGCTAACTGTTCTTACAGCTTAAATTAATCCATTTCCATTAATCTATACCTTGCCACATGGCTTGTGGCTTACCGAGATCTTCACATGCGGCTTGTCATGGTGGTGGCTGGCAGTGTCTCTCTCTCAGCCTTCCACTTCCCAGAATTCTTCTCCTTGTCCTGCCTATACTTCCTGCCTAGCCAATGGCCAATCAGTGATTTATTTACTGACCAATCAGCAACACACTTGACATACAGACCATCCCACAGCACTTCCCCTTTTCTTTTCTTAAAAAGGAAGGTTTTAACCTTTACATATCTCCAAAGTCAGCTTGGTATATTTGGGAATTTGGGCGTAGTTTCTCTTACTACTTCCTGCTGGAGGGGGGCACTGTATCTTATGGGGATACAAAGAAAATTTTAGAATTATGGAATAGTCCATGAGGGTATGTCGTCTGAGCCAGTTGCCTTGAAATCATCCTGGATGTTGGATCATCAGGGCCATGGTGTCATCGGAGACCTTTCAGGGGGTCTTGGCTGGTCAAACCTGATGTATCTTAATCTTGAACAAATCCATAGCCTCTGGCTTTCTGTGGAAACAAAATCAGAGCCTCCTTTCCAAAGCAACATATCCTTACATCTAAATTTTGAAGTCAAGGTACCTTTAAATTATACATTTTGGCATAACTCAACACCTTTGTAATCACATGTTTTTCTTTAGTTACAAATATCAAAGAGAACATAATCCAGATTCTCTGTGTGGTAGCCATCTTTACGTGGCTTTTTTTTTTTTTATATTAGCTTGAGCCTATTGCTTTAAACTGCAGCCTTTTAAGCCTGAAATGGCACCAGCGCTATGGCTGCTGGTTCCGCCCACTTCAGTTTCCCAACATGGCGGTAGTACATTTTCCGCCAGTTCTGGGAGCCATCAACTCTCAGAAATAGTGGGTCTATGCTTCTATCAAAGCAGCGTGTAGCCCAGAAACCTCTTTTTTTGTTTGTTTGTTTTATACTAGCAAAGGCTAAATCCACCACACAGCTTAATGTGCCACTTGCAGAGGCCTCATTCCTGCCATACTGCAGGTCCAGCGCATATGCCAGGAACCCAGTAGCTCAAACCAGCAGCTGCCGCTCATTTGAGAGAGACAATTAGGAAGCTGTTTTTAGCTCCGTTTTAGAATTTTTTTTTTTTTTTTTAGTTTTTAGGTGCAAACTCTTGCCACCACATTGGACGCCATTTGTAGCTAGAGTTTTCCTGACTTGCCCACAGTCAGGGCAAATCTCTCTCACCCGCCAGTCCCACAGCCGCTTAGATCTGACCAAGTAAACACAGAGACTTATATTGGTTACAAACTGTATGGCCGTGGCAGGCTTCTTGCTAACTGTTCTTACAGCTTAAATTAATCCATTTCCATTAATCTATACCATGCCACATGGCTTGTGGCTTACCGGGATCTTCACATGCGGCTTGTCATGGTGGTGGCTGGCAGTGTCTCTCTCTTAGCCTTCCACTTCCCAGAATTCTTCTCCTTGTCCCGCCTATACTTCCTGCCTAGCCAATGGCCAATCAGTGATTTATTTACTGACCAATCAGCAACACACTTGACATACAGACCATTCCACAGCAGCCACCACCCACCAGGAGAAAGAATGCCAAAGAGATTCTGGCCACATGTTCTGGCCTTAGTCACAAGCAGTCTGGACATGTGTATCTCTGGCCACTTACAACGTTCAGCTCCGGTGGAGCTGGGGCCCACAACACCACAGGCAAGTGGCTTTTTTGTAAATTCCTGCCCCACAGTTAGATGCCAAATGTAGATGAATTTCTAAATGGATTTATTAAATAAAAAACATGGAGCCAAATATAGGGGTGAAAGCCTTAGAGATCAGGGAAATAAGAATAGCCACCAGCCAACCTTACCTCACCAGTTCTGCAGCTTCCAAATGTGAGCTACTTCCTGTCTTACCTGTGCCTTTATTGCCTTGCTGTTTTGCCCTCTCATTGACTATCTTAGCCCAACTACTTCACTTCCTTGTCACTGCCTATCCTTATAGACCTCCAGATCTCTATGGTTGGTACTGGGATTAAAGGTGTGTGTCACCATGTTTGGCTCTGTCCCCTAGTATGGCCTTGATCACACAGAGACTCTATCTGCTAAGCGATCAGATTAAGGGCATATGCTACCACTGTCTGACTTCTATGTTTACTTAAAATGGCTTGCTATTTCCTTTGATCTCCAGGCAAACTTTATTAAAGCACAAATAATATATCACATTTCAGCACAAAGAAAATATCACCGCACTGAATGTTCATATTAGAAAATTTTAGGAAAAAAATCATTTTAGAATCTGCAATAATATTAGTCTAAATGTCTCAGTGTTTATAAAAGCCAAAAAAGTAATCATTATTTATTTACAGCAACAAATTGTTACTTGTGAATTTTTATTGTTTGACAATTTCATACATTTATATAATGAGGGTCAGTCATTTCAACCCCAATTCCCCTCAATGAAAAACTTCTTCTCAAAAAGTACCATCCTCATTACCGTGCCTCCCCCAATAGGAACCTTTCTCTCAATAAACCCCTCTCTCATTCTCTAATTTGCCCAATGGAAACCTCCCTCTCAACAAACCCATCCTGCCTACTTCCAGTCTGAATCAGCTGTGATTCCTGCATACTAAAGAAAGGTAATTTTCATCATTCATTCATTTTACGTTATTTAATTTTCTCATGGCTGCCAAATAATGATCATATCAATTTTCCTACCCTGCCTCTACTGTTCCATCTACAGTATTTCAACTTATTAAGGCAGGTTGCAACATTCTCCCCTCATCTCTGCAATGACAGTAGAGACTCTCCACGCAAGAAAGAGAAAGTGAAGTCCACAGACAAACAAAAGCTCAACACAGACATTGCACTGGAGAGACTGAAGTCAAAAGTTTAAATCTTGAGTTCGTTGCCTAAAGGGTATCAGTTTAATGTTTTCTGCCATTGTTCATTTGCTCATGAGCCTGGGCTCTACCTGGGATCTAACCCACAGATTTGTATCCAACTCCCAATAAATGTGGTGAGTTGCTTTAAAGTTAAAAAGAGAAGAAGAATTCTTCTAGAATCAATGTGAATACTCCTCAAATTATTCCACAAAATAAGAACAGAAGGAATATTGTGCATTTTTTCCATGAAGACAATTACCTTGATGCCTAAAACATATAAAGACTCCCAAAAGACACTGAATTATACCAACTTCCTGATGAACTTATATGCAGAAAGCCTCAAGAAAATACTTCCAAACTGTATCCAAGAACACATAAAAAATATCATCTACCGTAGGCTTCATCCAAAGAGATGGAGGGATGGTTCAACAAATGTAAATCAATAAATGCAATCCACCACATAAACAAACTGAAAAACAAATTCCAGATGTTCATTTCATTTTCTGCAGAATATCCTTTGACAAAATCTAACACCCCTTCCTTATAAAAATCATGGAGGGACTAGCAACACAAGGGACATAGTTGGAATTTACAGACATCCCATAGCCCAGATCAAACTAATTGGAAATTCAAAACCTTTCCACTAAAATAGGGAAGAATATAAGGATGTTCACTCTCCATACATGTTCAGTATATTACTTGAAGGCTTAGCTAGAAAAATAAGACAAGTGCAGAAGATCAAGTAGTGATGTATAAGAAAGGATGAATTCAAAGTGACTTTATCTGCAGAAACTATAATTTTATACAGACTAAGAACTTTGTCTTTTTACAGACTAAGAACTCCAGAGGAAACTCTTAAAGTTGAGAAACATCTTAATCAAAGTTAATAAGTTAATAGATTACAAAATTAACTAAAAATGTCAGTATCCTTCCTCTATACAAATGACAAAAGGACTTAGAAAAGTATCTCGGAAGGACAGTTTTCAGCATAATACAGAAAAAAAACTCACAATAGCTAAACTATCATCAAGAATATAAGAACTGTTGGAGGTATTACCACTGCTAATGTTAAATTATACTACAGGGTTACAGAAATAATCAAGTTTTGCACAACAATGATACCATTAAAAAAGAGACATATTTGTGAATAAAATCAAATTATATGTTTTGACATAAGAGCACTCACCTATGACAACTCACTTTTGATAAAGAAGCTAGAAATACATAATAGCAAATTGACAGCATTTAACCCTAACCACAACTAAGCTATCTCCAGCTGATAACTACTCACAAATGAAAAATCAGTTTTCTCTAACAAAGACTCATAGGGATAAAAACCACTTTTACAGGCAGTCTCCATGAGGACAAGTTGGTGGATGACAATCAATGGCATATTTGTTATTTATTATTCTGGAAATTTTCTTAGAAATGTCTTAACAAAATTATGTCAATTCTTTTAGCTTTTAAATCCTTAATTTAATGTATGTTATAAAATATCTTCTATCTGTTTTTCTCATGGAGATTGTTTCTTTAGAATAAGATTTCCGAAGATTTTAATATGCCACCTTGCACATGGGTCTACATATTTATAAAATCGTGTGCCTAATATTTTTGAAAACTTTCTACCTACTTGTACTATTTCAGATACTTACATATTTTCCTTTACTCTAGGTCTGTGTTCCCATCAAACACAAGACCTATTTTCACATGAGAATACATAAGATTCTATCCAGAAATTATTATCAGGAATATTTGGAAGTAGTGAGCTGGAGACCTTTTGATCTTACATTTAAGGATGTTACAGAAATGTTGGGATGAAAGCAAAGAGCATGGACTATGTTATGATAGAAATAATCTGTATTTAGTAGTCACCTGCAATGGTCTAGCCAAAAAAGTTCAAGAACCTCTACCTTCACTCAAAAGAAGTCACATTAGGTCATTTATATTTCCAGAAGCAGATTTTTCTGCAGTGAAACATTCACATAAAGTTTTAAAATATGTTTTTATTCTGCACAGATATTTGAAAACCCTGAAAAGTGGCACACACTACAATACAATTAATTTTTCAAATTACTTTCTATGTATGGGATTAAAATGTATTTTTAAAACTTTTGAGAAAAAGGTATTTATAAGTAAAGAAAATATTCTGCATGTAATCAGGATGGAATGACACAATCTCTACTAACATTCTTTAGATTTCCCTCAACAATTAATTCCATTTTGTGACAAGTTATTTAATTTAGATCCTGAGAAGGCTTGTCTCAACCAAAGGAGACTGAAAAGTTATAGTGTTTCTAGTTGTGAAAAGCCTTACACATATAATGATGGTATTGAAGTCTTTACAGGGATCTCTGTGAAGAATAGTTACCAGAACCCTCATCTTAAAGGAACAATTTCTGAAGACAATGACACAGGGTATGTCTTTACTTAGTATATAAAACCTAATAACACTGTTCTTCCTGAGAGTCATTACAACTATGACAATTATAAGGAAACTTTTGATTATAAACAAGCACCTTTCATGCACCAACATGACCAAAACCAAGAGAATCATTATAGAAGCAATCAAAATGAGAGAATATTTAATGAACACTTCAAACTGTGATGTGTGCAGAAGCACCATTATTGGAATAAATTCCAATAGATATAGAAAATGAGAAAAGATCAATGAAGTTATCAAAAAGAGAAAGAGATAATATAAATGATATTGGAGCAAATCCTTGCCAGAGTTAAATATGTTATGGATCCTTCCATTCATATTCAAATTTATTCAAGAAACATTCAAGGGAAGAAAGGCAACATAAATGCAAAAACTATAGACAATGTTTTTCCTCTCCTTCAAATCTTTATCCAATATTACATGCTGTAAAGAAACAATTTAAATGTAATAAATGTTAAAAATACTTCAGGATATTTATACATCTCACACATTTAAGAGAATGTAGAAAGTACTTCAACAGATGTCCACGCCTCACTAAGCAAAAGAGAATTCATCCAAAAGAGAAGGTATACAAATATAAGGAATGTGGCAAGTCCTTCAGAAAGTCCTTGGTTCATAGAACACACTCTCAAATGCATCATATGATGAACCCCTAAAAATGTAAGGAATGCAGAATATATTTCAGAAGCTCCTCAAATCTCACTACTCCTAGAAGATCTCACAATGGAAGAAAATGCTACACATATGAAGAATGTGGAAACTATCTCCAGACTACTCAAACATTTGGAGACACCAGAGAATCTATACTAGAAAGAAATCTTTCAAATGTCAAGTATGTGTCAGGTCCTTTGCCCATCAATTAACACTTCAGGCTCACACCAGAATCCATACTGGTTACAAGTCTTACAGATGTCAAGAATGTGGCAAATCCTTTACCTGTAAATCAAATCTTCAAGCTCACCACAGTTTCCATACTGGTAGCAAACCTCACAGATGTAAAGAGTCTCAACTCTTCATGTTCACCATAGAATTCCTACTGGTGATTGTGGTGACATATTGTGTATCAAATAAAACTTGCCTGAGTATCGGAGGACAGAGCCAGCTACTTGATTAAACATAGAGGCCAGGTAGTTGTGGCACACACCTTTATACCTAGCACTTGGGAGGCAGAGATCCATCTGGATCTCTGTAAGTTTATAACCACCCTGGACTGCATGAGATTGATTCCGTCTAGGAGAGAAACAGAGGCAGGCAGTGGTGGCACATACCTTTAATCCCAAAATTTGGGAGTCACACACCTTTAATACCAACACTATGGCCTCATTAAATACAAAGTAATTATCGAAAGGACTTTTGAAAATCCAATATGGGCCTTTTCCCCTATCTTATAAGTTAACAACTGCTATCTTCTTACCTTGAATTAGACCATCCTATAATTATCACAACACATCTTAAGTATTAATACTTCTTGACAATAAAAGGAGATTGTCAGGCAGACACAACCAACTTTATTTAAAAAATATAAGATATAACTGTATTAATATAAAGAGATATGATATTTAAAAAAGTATAGCTGGGCTCAGTAGCACATACCTTTAATCTCTATTCTTGGAAGGCAGAAGCAAGTGGATTTATGAGTGGGAGGCCAGCACTGTCTCCAAAGCAAGTTCTAGGACAGCCACGTCTATACAGAGAAACTTTGCCTGAAACTAACAACAAAAGATAAGTTACTAAATATAAATTTTATCTAGATAAAAATATTTTAATAATAAAAGTTATACATAATGATTAAGATGGATATATGTTTACAAAATTGATAACTTTTATAAGTTATAAAAGACCAAGTAAATTAGTTAAGATGTATAAAGATTGATATAACATATGTAAGTTATATAAAGAAGAGTTAGGTAGGCCACTGCCCTCAGACCTTCCCCATGCTCTCAGCTCCCCAACCCAACAACAGATCAAGCCTACCAGAAGTTGAGTTAGACTACCCACCTGGTGACCTTCCCCACCTCTAGCCCCCAGCAGAACCAATACTCAGTTGTCCCTCTTCCCCCCATTGCTGTGTCCCAGCCCCAAACTCTGGCAGACACCCCCTTCCAAATCATAGGTGACACCTGCCAGAAGACCAGATAGACCAGCTACTAACAAACCTCCCATACTCTTCCTATTCCCTTAGGCAGATAACACCTGCCCAACCATTGGACAGAAGACTGTCAAAGATGCCCATCCATGGACCTCCTCAACACTCTCTGTATCACCACTGGCACTGTCTACCATATGCCTTCACCTACTCATTGATGTGTCCCAGCCCACAATTTGTGCAGAAACTTCCTGATCAGCAAGAGACCATGCCAGCCACCAGAAGTCAAGCCCAAAACTTGGGTAGAGACCCCCTCCTCAACCAGAGGCCACACAGACCAGAACTTCAAAGAGGAAACAAAAACCAAGGAACAAAACATCCATCAAACAAAGACAAACCCAGAAACTGACACCAAGAACTATAATCACACCAAACAAGGAGGACTAGACGCTAGTTACAAAAAACAATCAACAATAGTCAGGGCAGTACATCACCACAAGAGCCCAACTATCTTACTACAGCAAGCACTGAATATTCCAACACAGCTGAACACAAAAAAGACTTTAAAATCGACTCTATGAAGATGATAGAGGTCCTTAAAGAGAAAGTGAATGAATAAGAAACAGAGGAAAAAACAAACAAAACATCAGAAGAAATGAGTATAAATTTTCAAGGCCTGAACATGGAAAAGGAAGCAATAAAGAAAGCATAAATTGAGGGAGTTGTGGAAATGAACAATCTAGAGAGGGGAACAGGAACTTTAAACACTAACTTCACCAACAGAATATAAGAAGTGGAAGAGAGAATCTCAGACATTAAGATACAATAGAAGAAATAGATACTTTGGTCAAAAAAACTGTTAAGTATAAAAAAAATTAGACATGAAATATCCAGGAAATCTAGGGTTCTATGAAAAGACAACACCTAAGAATAATAGGAATAGAAATAAGAGAAGAATCACAGCTCCAAACCCTAGAAAAATATTTTCAACAAAATCGTACAAGAAATTTACTTAACCAAAGGAATGAGATGCCTACAAAAGTACAAGATACATACAAAACATCAAATAGATTGGACCAGAAAAAAAGTCCATTGCTACATAATAATAAAAACTAAACATACAGAACTAAGAAAGAAAATTAAGAACTGCAAGGGAAACAATGCAAATAACATTTAAAGGTAGAATTATTACAATTACACCCGACTTCTCAATGGAGACTCTCACAGCCTGTAAGTCATGGACAGGTGTTCTGTAGACTCTTAAGAAACCACAGATGGAGCAGAGACTATTATACCCAGAAAAACTTCCAATTGCCATAGGTAGAGAAAACAAGATATTCCATGATAAAGTGAAATTTAGACAATGTCTATCTAAAACTCCAGCCCTCCAGATGATACTAGAAAGAAAACTCTGACCCAAAGAGGTTTAGCTACACCCAGGAAAACACAGGAAATAAATAATCTCAGACCAACTAACCCTAAAGAAAGGAAGTACACACACACACACACACACACACACACACACACACACACAGAGAGAGAGGCGGGGGGAGGGAGAGCACCATCACCAATAATAATAACAGCAACATCAAAAACAAAACAGCATGAATTAACAGTTATTGATCATTGATATCTCTCAGTCTCAATGGATATAATTCCCCAATAAAAAGATACAGAAAACAAAATGAATGTGAAAACAGGATCCATCTTTCTGTAGCATACAAGAAAAACCTCAACTTCAAAGATAGACATCAGCTCAGAATAAAGGGTTGAAAAAGGTATTCTAAGAAAAAAGACCCAAGAAGCAAGCTGATGCAGCCTTTCTAATATCTAACAAAATATACTTCAAACCGAAAATAATCAAAGATTAGGGAAGGAGACTTCATATTCATCAAAGGAGAAATCCATCAAGGTGATGTTTCAATGCTTAACATAAATGACCTCAAAGCAAGGGTACCCTTGTTTGTAAAAGAAACATTAATAAAGCTTAAATCACACATCAACACTCACACATTAATATGGGCAGATTTCAATACCCCACTTTTACCAATGAATATGTCATTGGACAAATACTGGAGCTAACAGACATTATAAACCAAACAGAAATAAGAGGTATCTAGAGAATATTTTATCCAAAACCAAAATTAAAATATATCTTCTTCTCAGAACTTTTCCCAAAATTGACCACATACATGGTTACAAAGCAAATCTCAAAAAATATAAGAAAATTGATATTATCTTTTTCATCCTATGACTCCAGCATGGATTAAAGCTTGATATCCACAAGAATGGAAACAACAGAAAGCCTACAAACTCATGGAAACTGAACAATTACCTACTGAATAACTAATGAGTCAAGACAGAAATAAAGGAAAAATTAAAGATCCTAGAATTCAATGAAAATGAATGCAAACATACTAAAACTTATGGGATATAATGAGTGTGATTTTAGGTGGAAAGCTTATTGCAGTAAGTGTCTATATAGAAAATGGAAAAATCTTTTTAAAGCAACTTAGCAGTACACCTGAAAGCTCTAGAACAAAATCAAGCAAGCATGCCAAGGAGGAGGCGATACCAAGAAATAATCAAACTAAGGACTGAAATCAATATAACAGAAACAAAGAATCAATGAAACAAAGAGTTGGTTCTTGAGATCAACAAGATAGATAAACCCTTACACAACCTAAGAAAAAGATAGAGAGATAGTATCCTACTTAATAAAATCAGAAACAATAAGGGGGACATAAAATCAAACACCAAGGAAAACTAATGACTCATTAGGTGACACTTTAAAATCTCTATTCCACAAAATTGGGACATTTTCTTGATACATACCATATGCTAATTTTAAATCAAGATTTGATAAACATTTTAAATAGAGCTAGAACCCCCAAAGAAATAGAAGCAGTCATTAAAATCTCACAACCAAAATAAAAAAAACATCCCAGGGCCAGATGATTTTAGCTCAGAATTCTAACAGACCTTCAAAGAAGAGTTAATGCCAATACTCCTCAAATTATTCCAGAAAGTAAAAAGAGAAGGAATACTGCCAAATTTATTTTATGAAACCACAGTCAGTCTGATTTTAAAACTGCACAAAGAATCAGCAAGGAGAATTACAGACCAATTTCCCTCATAAACACAGATGGAAAAATATTCAATAAAGTACTCACAAACCAAATCCAAGAACATATAAAAAAGATTATGGTCTAGTAGGTTTCATACCAGAGAAGCTAGGATGGTTCGACAAACTAAAATCAATCTATGTAGTCAACCAGACAAACAAACTGAAAGCATAAATAAATAAATAAATAAATAAATAAATAAATAAATAAATAAATAAATAAATAAACAAAACTTGATCATCTCATCAGCTGCAAAAAAGCCTTTGACAAACACATGATCCCTCAATGATAAAAGTCTTGAAGATATTATGGATACAAGGGACAAATCTAAACATAATAAAGGCAAATTACAGTGAGCCTATGTGCAACAACAAATTAAATGGAGGGAAACTCAAAGCAGTTCCATGAAAATCAGGAACAAGACAAGGCTTTACACTCTGTCCATATCTGATAAATATAGTATTTGATGTTACAGCTACAGCAATAAAAAAACACAGAAGATCAAGAGGATACAAATTGGAAAGGAAGAAGTCAAAGTATCTTTATTTGCAGATTATATTATAGTATACATAAGAAATTCCAAAAATTCTCTCAGGGAACCCCTACTGCTGACTAACAACTTCATTGAAGTGGCTGGATACAAGAGTATCTCAAATAAATCAGTGACCCTCCTATTGACAAATGACAAAAGGACTTAGAAATCAGGGAAGGAACATCACTCACAATAGCTTCAAATAATATAAAATATCTCTATGTATCTCTAACCAAGCAAGTGAAAGACTTGTATATGGGTTCAGCAATGGCCTTTAACAACAGAGAGACTCCAAGCTTTAGAAGATATGGTAGAAGAACACTTAAATGCTCAGCATATTGAAGAATCAACCAGCCCTTGCAATTTTCCTGTATTTGTTATTAAAACAAAATCTGGTAAATGGAGAATGGTAACAGACCTTAGAGCAATTAACAAGGTAATTCAGCCAATGGGCTCTCTACAATCTGGAATTCCTTCGCCTACTCTGTTACCAAAAGGATGGCCTCTCATAGTTATTGATTTAAAAGACTGTTTCTTTTCAATACCTTTACAAGAAAAAGACAGAGAAAGATTTGCTTTCACAGTGCCTACTTATAATAATTCTCACTGTGGAGAAACCTGAGGTGACTGTCCAGGCAGCTGGCTGTTTCTGTCAACTCACAATTTTTTTGGAAGTTGCTTGCATGCACTTCCTGTTTTTATTTTTGTTAGGTAATAATATTTCCTTCTTGGGTCTCTGAGGGAGTTGAAGATTAGTTAGTTAGTTATAGTTGAAGATTAGTTAGTTATAGTTGAAGATTAGTTAGTTGAAGATTAGTTAGTTATACTTGAAGATTAGTTAGTTATCGTTGAAGATTAGTTAGGATTGAAAGTGAATTAGTTACATTTTGGACTTACCAAATTAGGATAGATAATGGAATTATTTTCTCTGAATTTGTCAAATACAAATGGACTAGACATTGTTTAGGTATTTATTACTTGTATATATTGTATATAGTTATTGTACTTTTGTATATAGTTTTTCTTATGTTAGTTATAACCTTTTTCCTTTTTTCTTTTTATTAAAATAGAAAAGGGAAAGTATGATGATATTTTATTTGTACTGAAATGTGATTTTATTTGTATGTTAATAAATAAAGTTGCCTGGGGGTCAGAGCTAATAGTAAGCCATAGGAGAGCTGGAGGTTTGTGGTGCACAACTTTAAAACAGCACCTGGTAGGCAGAGCTAGGTAGATGTCTGTGTGGTCAAGGATACAGCCAGCATTGGAGACACATGCCTTTAATCTCAATACCAACCACAGAAGACCTGGAGGTCTGTACAGACAGGTAGTGACGAGGCAGTCATGTGGTTGGGTTGACAACCAATGAGAAGGCAGAACAGAAAGTCTATATAAAGAAAAACACACAGGAAGTAGTTCTCTCTTGGCTGAAGAGGATCTCTGAAGCAGGAACGGTTAGGCTCTTAGCTCTGACCTCTTGGGGTTTTATCTTAACATTGGCTCCGTGTTTCTTATTTAATAAAACGATTGCTTCTATACTTGTATGATTAAAAACTTCTAGTTTTCAAAAATAAGAAACTGAAGAAGATATTAAAAATGAAAAGTTCTCACATACTCATGGATTGATAGTATTAACAGCAAAAATTCCCAACCTACCAAAAGCATTCTACAGAATCAACTCAATTCTCATCAAAATTCCAACACAACTCTTTACAGACATTGAAATGACAATACTTAATGTTATAGGAAAAAACTCAGGATACTTAAAACAATCCTGAACAATAAAAGAACTTCCATAGGCATTATCAACCTGGCTTTCAAGCTGTAGTACTGAGCTATAATAGTAAAAACTGCATTATATTGGCATAAAAACATACATTTTGATCAATGGAATCTAATCAAAGACCCAAAATTAAATCCACACACCTATGGGCACTTGAGTCTTTTGTTTTACAAAGAAGCCAGAAATATACAATGGAAAAAAAAGCATCTTCAGCAAATGGTGCTAGTTTAACTGGATGTCTGCATGTAGAAAAATGCAAATAGATCCATATTTCACTGTAAGATGGATTACTAAATGGTCTTATTAGTAAAAAAACCCAGAGCCAGATATTTGGATAAAAAACTGAGAGATCAGTGGAATAGGACAAGCCGCAACCAATCTCACCTCATCAACTCCTCAGCTTCCAAAGAGACCTACTTCCTGTATACCACACCTATACACCTTTTTGTTCTGCCACCTCACTTCCTCTCTCTGCCCAGCTACATCACTTCCTGCCTGTCTGTACAGACCTCCAGACCTCTATGGTTAGTGCTGGGATTAAAGGCATGTGCCACCATGCCCCTCTCTGTTCCCAATGTGGCCTTGAACTCACAGAGATCTGGATAGATCTCTGCCTCCCAAAGGCTAGGATAAAAGGCATGTGCCACAATTGCCTGGCTTCGATGTTTAAAATAATGGCTAGCCTATTTCCTCTGATCCTCAGATAAGCTTTATTAGGTGCACAATATATTGGGGGACACAATATATCACCACATTTCCCTTTTTTGTCTAAAATTAAAATTAAAAAGTTATAACTAATATAAGAAAAAACTGTATACAATAAGTACAATAACCATATACAGTATATACATGCAATAAATACATCAGCAATGTCTAGATCATTTGCATTTGACAAATTCAGAGAAAATATTCCATTAGCTATCCTATTTTTGTGAATCCAAGGGATTGTATCTAATTAGTCTTCTATTTTAATTTGCATTACCAAAACTATCTTTTGATGTCTTTCAAACTTATATACTTTATACCTCTTTAGTGAGTTTCTTTTCTGAATTTCTGAACAAGGAAAACTATAGCTATCTAATTTTCAACTCCCTCAGAGACCTGAGAAAAAAATAATATTATCTAGTTAAACAGAAAGTACAAACAAGTGACTTCCAAAAATCTGAGTTAAGACAGCAACAGCTAGCTGCCTGGACAGACACTGGAAGTTTCTCTGCAACACTGGGGCATCATCTTCAGCCTACAGGCTTAGCATGTCTGACAGACTCATCTTGAAAACAGGATTTTCTAAAGAGCCTTCCTACCTCATCTTGGCAAGGATTGGGAGTCCTTTGTTTTGTGTCCTGCTTGTCCATTTTGGACAGCATACTATAGAAAAAATTCTAAATGGTCTTAATAAATAAAAAACACAGAGCCAAATATAGGGGTGAAAGCCTGAGAGAGATTAGGGAAATAGGGAAAGCCACCAGCCAACCTAAACTCATCAACTCTGCAGCTTCCAAAGAGAGTGACTTCATGTCTACCCAGGCTTATATGCCCTTTTTATTCTGCTACCTCATTTTCTCTCTCCACCAAGCTATATCACTTCCTCTTCCTGCCCAGCTCTGTCACTTTCTGTCTGTCTGTACAGACCTCTAGACCTCTATGGTTGGTGCTGGGATTAAAGGCGTGTGTCACCATGCTTGCCTGTATTCTCTAGTGTGGCCTTGAACACACAGAGAGATTTTTAGCTGTAAGGTTTCTCTCTGGGCCTGCCCGGCCTGTGGTCTCAGAGCCACTTATAAAATAATCACTCAGAAGCTTATTATTAATTATAACT
This sequence comes from Peromyscus eremicus, assembly GCF_949786415.1. NCBI lineage: Eukaryota > Metazoa > Chordata > Mammalia > Rodentia > Cricetidae > Peromyscus > Peromyscus eremicus. Next base: position 7,901,515 of record NC_081424.1, on the reverse strand, counting down.
GCTGAAGCATTAACTTAGGCTTATTACTGAATAGCTCTTACACTTAAATTAACCCATAATTCATATCTATATTTAGCCATGTGGCTTGGTACCTTTTCTCAGTTCTGCCTTCACATCTTGCTTCCTTTGGGTCTGGCTGGTGACTCCTGACTCAGCTTTCTTCCTGTCTCTCTGTTTAGATTTTTCTACCTGCCCCTAAGCTGACTTGCCATAAGCCAAACAGCTTTATTTATCAATCAATTAGAGCAACATATATTCACAACGTACAGAAAGATGTTCCCTGTCACCTTCTTCTCCCTTTCTCTTTTGCTTTGTGACCAAGAGGTGGGTGGTCTTCATCAACCATCACCATGATGGGCTACTTCACCACAGGCCCAAGAGCAGTGGGGCCAACTGAACCTAAACTATGAAACTATACAAACTCTCTTCATCAGTTGATTATATTAGATCTGATTATATTAGATCATAGTGGTAGAAAGATAATGAGCACAGGGACCTGGTTATATTTTTTGCAGGGAAGTGACATGAACAAACTTGGGTTTTACAAAAGGAGGTTCCCTGGATGGCTCAGAGTTGGGAGAAACTCAAAGGTTAAAGGACTCAAGAAAGACTAGCTTAGAGTTTTCTGCAAGAAATCAGATGATGGATCCCATGAAGAAAAGGAAATTGGGACTGGAGAAATGGTTCTTGTATGTAAAAGCTGGGCCAGTCCAAGTTCTTGGGAAGACAAAGATGGGAAAATCCCTGAGCTTTGCTGGTTGAATCAGTGAGTTTCAGCAACAGCAAGAGACACTGTCTCAAAACTAAGATGGAAAGTTATTAAGGAAGACAATGAATATCAACATCTGGCCTCAATCTCATAGCAAAACTCCTACTTCAGTTCCTGAGTACTGAGTGAGATTATAGGCATAATCCATCATACCTGACTTCCTTTTGAATTCTTGTTAAGTATCTTGAGTTGCCCATGGGTGATAAGAGATGTGTGGGGAGTTTACCATCATCATCTCTAGCCAATAGATAACCAATCATTACAATGTGAATGAGGCCATCTGAGACCAGTCAGCCTCCAGATAAGTCACACACTGGTCCAGATATATGGAAGACAGCATTAGAGATAAGTTGCAACTATCCCAGGCCAGAACTATTGGGTACAATCATAAGCTAACTAAATTTTGCCTAGGTGATTTGAAAGAAAATGGCCCCAAAAGAACATGTTGCTATTAGGATGTGTGGCATTGTTAGAGGGACTGTGTCACTATGGAGGTAGACTTTGAGGTCTCATATAGGCTCAATCCATGACCAGTGAGACAGAATAATTTCTGTTGTCTGCAGAATGTAGAACTCTCAGCTCCACACCATGTCACACCAAGATAAAAATGAGCTAAATCTCTGCAAGTGTAAGCCACCACAATTAAATGTTTTTCTTTTATAACAATTGTCTTTCCACAGTATTAGAAGCCTTATCTAAGACAGGTGCTAATTGAAGGCACATTATTTGTTGTTTTTTATACTTTGTAAATGTTTTTCATTCATTTTACATACCAAACACAGATGCTCCTCTATTCCCTCCTCCCATCCCCTCCCCAGTCTTCTCCACCCCTGGTACATCCCCTATCTCTTCTATTGAAAGGGTAAGGCCTAGTAAGTGGAGTCAGGGAAGCTTGGTATATTCAGTTGATGCAGGACCAAACCCCTACCCTTTGCATCAAGGCTGAGGAAGGGACCCCACCATAGGTAATAGGCTCAAAAAAGCCAGCTTGTGAACCAGGGATACATCTTGATCCCACTGACAGGGGCCCCTCAAATCAACCAAGATACACAACTGTCTCTTGTGTGCAGACAGCCTTGTTCAGTCCCATCCTAGCTTGACAACTGTTGGTCTAAAGTTCATGAGTTCCCACAAGTTTGGTTCAGTTGTCTCTATAGATTTCTCCATCATGATCTTGACCTCTCTTGCTCATACAATCCCTCTTCTCTCTCTTCAACTGGACCCCAAGAGCTCAGCCTAGTGTTTGCCTGTGGATCTCTGCAACTGCTTCCTTCAGTTAATGGATGAAGGCATTGTATGATAGTTAGGGTATTCACCAATCTGATTACAGAGGTAGGCCAGTTCAAGCACCCTCTCCACTATTGCTAGGAGTCTAAGCTGGGATTATCTTTGTGGCTTTCTGGGAATTTCCCTAGTACCAGGTTTCTCCCTAACCCCATAATGTTTATAGCAGCATTATTTGTAATAGCCAGGAACTAGAAACATCCTAGATGCCCCTCAATCGAAGAATGGATAAAGAAAATGTGGTACATATGCACAATGATGTATTACTCATCTGTAAAAAAAATGACATCATTAAATTTGTAGGCAAATGGATGGAACTATAAAATACCATCCTGAGTGAGGTAAACCAGATTCAGACAAACATGGTATCTACTCACTCATAAGTTGATACTAGATGAAACCAAAGTATAACCAGACTACAACCCAGAGCTCCAAAGGAGCTAGCTAACAAGGAGGACCCTAAGAGGGATGCATGGATGGCCCTGGGAAGGGGAAATAGATGAGATCTCCTGAGTCAACTGGAGACAGGGGGCAATAGAGGGGACAGGATGGGGAATGAGAAAGTAAGGAAGTGGGATGGTCGAGCTGGAGGTGGGATAGAGTGGGAGAGCAATGAAAGAAACACCTTGATAGAGGGATACCCAAACCTCACAAAGATGCAACAAAGAAAGAGAATTATAGATCAATCTCCTTCATGTATACTGATGTAAAAATACTCAATAAAATACTGGCAAACCAAATCCAAGAACACATCAAAAAGATCATCTACTATGACCAAGTAGGCTTCATCCTAGAGATGTAGGGATTGTTCAACATATGAAAATCTGCCAATGTAATACACCATATAAACAAACTGAAAGAAAAGAAACACATGATCATTTCAGTAGATGCTGAAAAAGCCTGTGACAAAATCCAACACCCATTCATGATAAAGGTCTTGGAGAGATCAGGGATAGAAGGAACATAACTAAACATAATAAAGGCAATTTATAGCAAACTGATAGCCAAAGTCAAATTAAATGGTGAGAAACTCAAAGCAATTCCACTAAAATCAGAACAAGACAAGGTTGGCCACTCTCTCAACACCATTCAATACAGTACTTGAAGTTCTAGATAGAGCAATAAGACAACTAAAGGAATCAAGAGGAAACACACACACACACACACACACACACACACGTGTGTGTGTGTGTGTGTGAGAGAGAGAGAGAGAGAGAGAGAGAAGGAGAGAGAGAGAGAGAGAGAGAGAGAGAGAGAGAGAGAGAGAGAGATCCCAAAAACTCTACCAGGGAACTCCTACAAGCAAGGGAAAGCCCTATATGACAAGAGGAGAGTAAAAAATTAAAAACTTATGTGAAAAAGATCTCTGAGTTGATTCTAAAAGGAAAATTGAGAGCTCATCAATTAGCAGAATAGACCCAGCAGAAATTATAGTACCTTTTGCTAATGATGAAATTGACAAATTATGGGCAGAAAGTGAACCTTGGTAAAGAGCGTGCAGCAATTTTTGGGAGATGCTAACAACAAATATCCCCAAAGCAAGAGAATTCAATTTATAAAGAGAACTAAGTGGATCCTGCCTTGTATTGTATGGGGAACACCAATATCTGGAACCCCTACATTTTATATTGATGCGAACCAAAAAGGAAAGGCAGGTTACAAATCAAAAAATAAGTAAAGTAGATCAAAGTCCTTATGTTTCTGTCCAAAAATCAGAATTATATGCCATTCTGATGGTATTGATGGGTTTTATGGAAACTCTCAACATAGTTACTGACTTAAAATGCAGAAGGAGTGGTCTTATACATTGAAACTGCTGAATTTATCTCTGATGAGTCAGAATTAACTTCATTATTTATTCACTTACAAGAAATAACCAGGAATAGGAACCATCACTTATACATAACACACATCTGATCCCATATGGGTCTGCCAGGCCCTATAGCACAAGGTAATGATGAAACTGATCAACTATTGATAGGAAATGTGATGGGGGCCTCAGAATTTCATGAAATACATCATGTGAATAGTAAGGGTGACATACCTAAACATAATAAAGGTAATTTACAGCAAGCCGACAGCCAACATCAAATTAAATGGAGAGAAACTCAAAGGGATTCCACTAAAATCAGGAAGAAGACGAGGCTGTCTACTCTCCTCATATCTATTCAATATAGTACTCAAATTTCTAGCTAAAGCAGTAAAGACAACAAAAGGAGATCAAAGAAATACCAATTGGAAAGAAAGAAATCAAGCTTTTGCTATTCGCAGATAATATGATAATCTACATAAGTGACCCCAAAAATCTACCAGAGAACTCCTACAACTGATAAATACCTTCAGTAATGTGACAGGCCACAAGATTAACTCCAAAAAAATCAGTAGCTCTCCAATACACAAATGAAAAACAGGCCAAAAAAAATCAGAGAAACATCATCCTTTATAATAGCTACATATAATGTAAAGTACCTTGGGGTAACTCTAACGAAGAAGTGAAACACTTGTATGACAAGAACTTAAGTCTTCGTTGAAAGAAATTGAAGAAGATATCATAAAATGGAAAGGTCTCCCATTCTCATAGATGAGTAGGACTAACATAATAAAAAATTGGCTTGACCGCTCCAAACATTCAACACAGCAGGTGGAGGAGGCCAGGTGAAGCACTCACTTTAAGGGGTTTGTATAGGAAAGGTTTATGTGCAGAGAGCTACATGTCTCAGGATTAAACAAGGGGGCTAGGTGTGAGGTAATTCTTTGAAGTTACTGGCTGAAGTGTAAGTGTGAAATTACTAGTGGCTAAGAGGATGCAGGGTATCTACAGAGACATAATTTTTTTACTCCCTGTGTCCTGTTTTTGCTGAGCTCAGGATACATGCATTCAGATTTATTGTTCCAGTCCTATTTTCCCATAAGTTCAATTTCTGGTCAGTTGAGTCCATTACTCCCCATATCCTGTTTTGCCAAGTCCAGAATATATAGATTTATTGTTCCAGTCTTATCTTCCCATGAGTTCAACTTCTGGTCACTTCTAAAACTGCTGGTCAGCAAATACCTTTAGAGGAGGCAGAGGGGAGAGCATCTCTCAAGATGGCTACTGAATTTCCCCTTTCATTCCCTCCTCTCCCAGTAACTCGAGGAACCCAATCATGAGTTGTCAATACCTAGTTTGCAAATGTCTACCCTGAGTCAAACAGCCCATTTTTATACCTTGGTTAAGGATCTCATACTGAGTTTGAGTCCTTTGCATCATTAATTGGATGGTCCCTAGCCTTTCTCTAATGAATTGCATCAGCTTGTTTAAGAGGCAAGGTCCAAAGGTTAGTATGGGGGCTAACTCCAAAAGAGTGGAGATTAGAGTTGTTAGCCAGGGGGAACTGTTATACCAAGATTGAAACCATCCCTGGCCAGCTTCCCTGTCCCTTTTCCACTTGTTGAGGCCTTCTCTTACTTTGGCCATAGAGTCCTTAACCAGCCCAGAGTGATCTATATAAAAACATCATTCCTCTCATAGTCCCCCTTGTCATAAGAATTGGAGGTCTAGCCATAGCCTATTCTGTAACATGACCTCAGAAAGTGAGGTGAGGGATTCTAGCATCATCAGTTTAGTGGTATCCAAACAGGAATTATTATTTAGTTAAGGTATTGATGACATGAGAGCCAACAGTAATTAGCAGAAGCAGAAGGGCCAGAAGCCCTGTGATGGCTGACAGACCTGCTTATTCTGAAGGAACTTGGAAATGAGAATAGGGACCAGTTATTATTTTATCTCAGGTTCCCCATGACAAGAAATTTTCTTTAATCTAACATTCTGGGGAGGTGGGGAAATAAGGGTGATATTTTTGCTTCTGTAATTACTTCCTGCTGATGTTGGGATGTTGTTTTCAGCGCCCTAGAAAACCAGAATGTTAGTCAAAAGCAAGGAGGGTATTTAGAAGCATCTGGTTCATTGACCAACTGAAGAAACAACATTTATATTGGCTGGATTGATCTATATCAGCTTTCAGCAAGTCCATATGTCACAGGTTGAAGTCAGTAGCCAATGACTGGATGCATCTTCCAGCCAAATCAAAGCCCACTGAAACAGATATAGACTAGAGACAAAAGTTAAAACTTGTGAACTTATTTGGATTTTTTAGGCCCACAACCTTAGTAAATATATTAGTGTTATCAATCAGTAGTGAAATACACATTGTAGAAAAAGCAGTAACAGGTATCTGTCTGTGAGTTAAGAGTTTTTTCTAGCCGGGCGGTGGTGGCGCACGCCTTTAATCCCAGCACTCGGGAGGCAGAGCCAGGTGGATCTCTGTGAGTTCGAGGCCAGCCTGGGCTACCAAGTGAGTTCCAGGAAAGGCGCAAAGCTACACAGAGAAACCTGTCTCAAAAAAAAAAGAGTTTTTTCTATTCATTTTACGTACCAACCACAAATTCCCCTGTTCTCCCTACTCCTACCCCCCAGCCTTTCCCCCAACCCACTGCCTCCAAGGCAAGGTCTCCCATGGGGAGTCAGCAGAGCCTGCCTGGAACATTCAGTTGAGGCAGGTCCAAGCCCCTCCTTCCTGCACCAAGGCTGTGCAAAGGCACTAGGCACTAGGTTCCAAAAAGCCAGCTCATGCACTAGGGACAGGTCCTGGTCCCATTGCCTGGGGGCTCCCTATACAGTTCAAGCTAAACAACTATCTCACTTATCCAGAGGGCCTAGTCCAATACCATGGGGGCTCCTCAGTTCCTATTGGTTCTCAGAACTATGGTCCACAGTTCATGCATTTTCAGTAGTTTGGCTAGTTGTCTCTGTACTTTTTCAAGTCATGATCTCCATATGCCTTGCTCATAGAATCCCTCCTCTCTCATCGAGTGGACTCCTGGAGCTCTGCATCTGCTTTTATCAGTCACTGGATGAGGGTTCTATGATGACAGGGTATTCAGCCATCCAATCACCAGAGTATGCCAGCTCAGGGACGCCCTCAACTATTGCCAGTAGCCTATGGTGGAGTCATCCTTGTGGATTCCTGGGAACCTCCCTAGAACTGTGTTTCTCCCTATTCCCATGGTGTATTCATTTGTCATGGTATCTCTTTCCTTGCTCTCACACTCTGTTCCCATTCCAGGTTGAACTTCCCACTCCCCTAAGCTCTTATCCCCCATTCCTTGCCCTCTATTCCCCCCCACACCCCCAGTTTGCTCATGTAGATCTCATCCATTTATCCATCACTGGGCAATCCATGCATCCTTCCTAGGGTCCTCCTTATTAGCTAGCCTCCCTGGACCTGTGGGTTGCAGTCTTGTTATCCTTTGCTTTATATATAGTATCCACTTATGAGTGAGTACATTCCATATTTGTCCTTCTGAGTCTGGATTACCTCACTCAGGATGATATTTACCTGCAAACCTCATGATGTCATTTTTTCTCTGCTGAATAGTATTCCATTGTGTAAATATACTCACATTCAGTTGAGGGGCATTTCGGTTGTCTTCAGGTTCTGGCTATTACAAATAATGCTGCTATGAACATAGTTGAGCAGTGTCCTTGTGGTATGATTGAGCATTCCTTGGGTATATGCCCAAGAGTGGTATAGCTGGGTCTTGAGGAAGATTGATTCCCAATTTTCTGAGAAACCACCATACTGATTTGCAAAGTGGCTGTTCAAGTTTGCATTCCCACCAACAGTGGAGCAGTGTTCCCCTTGTTCCACATCCTTTCCAACATAAGGTGTCTTCAGTGATTTTTATCTTAGCCATTCTGACAGGTGTAAGATGGTATCTCAGAGTTGTTTTGATTTGAATTTCCCTGATGACCAAGGATGTTGAGCAATTCCTTAAATGTCTTTTGGCCATTTGAGATTCTTCTATTGAGAATGCTCTGTTTAGCTCTATAGTCCACTTGTTTAATTGGACTGTTAGGTATTTTGATATCAAGTTTCTTGAGTTCTTTATATATTCTGGACATCAGGCCTCTGTCAGATGTGGGATTGATGAAGGTATTTTCCCATTCTCTAGGCTGTTATTTTGTTTTATTGAATGTGTCCTTTGACCTACAAAAGCTTCTCAGTTTCAAGAGGTCCCATTTATTAATTGTTGCTCTCAGTGTCTGTGCTACTGGTGTTGTATTTAGGAAGTGATCTCCAGTGCCAAGGCATTCAAGACTACTTCCAACTTTCTCTTCTATCAGGTTCAGAGTAACTTGATTTATGTTGAGTTCTTTGATCTACTTGGACTTAAGTTTTGTGCATGGTGACAGATATGAATCTATTTTAATCTTCTACATGTTGACTTCCAGTTATGCCAACACCGTTTGTTGAAGATACTTTCTTTTTTCCATTGTACAGTTTTGGCTTCTTTGTCAAAAATTAGGTGTTCATGGGTGTGTGGATTAGTGCCAGGGTCTTCAATTCTATTCCATTGGTCCACATATTGGTTTTTAATGCCAGTACCAAGCTGTTTTTATTACTGTAGCTCTATAGTAGGGCTTGAAGTCAGGAATCATGATGCCTCCAGAGGTTGCTTTATTGTACAAGATTCTTTTAGCTATCCTGGGTTTTTTGTTTTTCCATATGAAGTTGAATATTCTTTCTAGGTCTGTGAAGAACTGTGTTGAGATTTTAATGGGCATTGCATTGAATCTGTAGATTGCTTTTGGTAAGATTGCCATTTTTTACTATGTTAATCCTACCTATCCATGAGCTGGGAGATCTTTCCATTTTCTGATATCTTTTTCAATTTCTTTCTTCAGAGACTTAAAGTACTTGTTATACAGATCCTTCACTTGCTTAGTTAGAGTTACCCCAAGGTGTTTCATATTATTTGTGGCTTTGTAAAGGGTGATGGTTCTCTGATTTCTTTCTCAGCCCTTTTATCATTTTATATAGGAGGGCTACTGATTTTTTTAATTAATCTTGTATCCTGCCACATTACTGAAAGAGTTTATCAGCTGTAGGAGTTCCCTGGTAGAATATTTAGGGTCACTCATGTATACTATTATATCATCTGCAAATAGTGAGTTTGACTTCTTCTTTTCTAATTTGTATCCCTTTGATCTTCTTTCATTGTCTTATTGCTGTAGCTAGAACTACAAGTACTACACTGAATGAATATGGGGAGAGTGGAAAGCCTTGTCTTGTTCCTGATTTTAGTGGAAACCCTTTGAGTTTCTCTCCATTTCATTTGATGTTGGCTATTGGCTTGCTGTAAATTGCCTTTATTATGTTTAGTTATATTCCTTGTATTCCTGCTCTCTCTAGGACCTTTACCATAAAGGGGAGTTGGATTTTGTCAAAGGCTTTTTCAGCATCTAATGAGATAATCATGTGTCTTTTTTTCTTTCAGTTTGTTTATATGGTGTATTACTTTGACAGATTTTCATATGTTGAGCCAACCTTGCATTACTGGAATGAAGCCTACTTGATCATGGTGGATATTTTTTTTGATGTGTTCTTGGATTTGGTTTGTCAATATTTTATTTTGCATCAATGTTCATGAGTGAGATTGGTCTGTAATTCTCTTTCTTTGTTGCATCTTTGTGTGGTTTGGATATCAAGGTAACTGCAGCCTCATAAAAGGAGTTTGGAAATGTTCCTTCTGTTTCTATTGTGTGGATCTATTTGAAGAATATTGGAATTAGCTATTCTTTCAGATTCTGGTAAAATTCTGTGCTCAAACCATCTGGTCTTGGGCTTTTTTTTGGTTGGGAGACTGAATGACTGTTTATTTCCTTAGGGGTTATTGGCCTATTTAAATAGTTTATCTGGTTTTGATTTAACTTTGGTGTATGGTACCTATCCAGAAAATTGTCCATTTCTTTCAGATTTTCCAATTTGTGGTGTACAGATTTTTGAAGTATGACCTGATGATTCTCTGGATTTCCTCATTGTTGTTATGTCTTCCTTTTCATTTGTGATTTTGTTGATATTGATTCTCTCCCTCTGTCTCTCTGTCTCTCTGTCTCTCTGTCTCTCTGTCTCTCTGTCTCTCTCTCTCTCTCTCTCTCTCTCTCTCTCTCTCTCTCTCTCTCCCTTTTGGTTAATTTGGATAAGGACTTGTCTATCTTGTTGATTTTTTCAAAGAACCAACTCTTTGTTTTATTGACTCTTTGTATTGTTCTCTTTGTTTCTATTTTATTGATTTCAGCTCTCAATTTGATTATTTCTTGGCATCTATTCCTCTTGGGAGAGTTTGCTTCTTTTTGTTCTTGAGCTTTCAGATGTGCTGTTAAGTCACTAGTGTGAGATTTCTCCATCTTCTTTATGAGGGTATTTAGTAATATGAATTTTCCTCTTAGCACTGCTTTCATAGTGTCTCATAAGTTTGGGTATGTTGTACTTTCATTTTCATTGAATTTTAGGAAATATTTAATTTCATTCTTTATTTCTTCCTTGATCCATTGGTGATTCATTTGGGCATTGTTCAGTTTCTGTGAGATTGTAGGCTTTCTGTAAATTTGGTTGTTGTTGAAATCTAACTTGAAGCAATGGTGGTCCAATAAAATACAGGTGGATATTCCAATTTTTTTGTTTTGTATCTCTTGAGATTTGCTTTGTTTCTAAGCATGTGGTCGATTTCATAGAAGGTTCAGTGGGGTGCTGAGATGAAGGTATATTCTTTTGTGTTAGGGTAGAATGTTCTGTAGATGTCTATTAAGTCCATTTGAGTCATAACTTCTGTTAGGTCCCTTATTTCTCTGTTAAGTTTCAGTCTGGCAGATATATCCAGTGGTAAGAGTGGGATGTTGAAATCTCCCACTACTAGTGTGTGGGGTTTGATGTGCGATTTAAGCTTTAGGAATGTTTCTTTTTCAAATGTGTGTGCCTTTGTATTTGGGGCATAAATGTTCAGAATTGAGACTTCATCTTGGTGGATTTATCCTGTGATAAGTATGTAATGTCCTTCCTGGCCTTTTTTGATTGATTTTAGTATTTTATTAGATATTAGGATAGCTACACCAGCTTGCTTCTTAAGTCCATTTGATTGGGAAATGTTTTCCCAGCCTTTTATTCTGAGATAGTGTCTGTCTTTAAAGTTGAGGTGTGTTTCTTGTATGCAGCAAAAGGATGGATCCTGTTTTCATATCTATTCTGTCAGCCTGTGTCAATTGAGACCATTGATGTTAATGGATATTGATGACTGGTGATTGTTAATTCCTGTTATTTTTTGTTGGTAGTGTTGTATGTTTCTCTTCTTTGGTATTTGTTGGTGTGGAATTATCTATTGCCTGTATTTTCATGGGTGTATCTAATTTCCTTTGGTTGGATTTTTCCTCCCTTTGGTGCTTCTGTAGGGCTGGATTTGTGGATAGGTATTGTTTAAATATGGTTTTATCATGGAATATTTTGTTTACTCCATCTATGGCAAGTCAGAGTTTTGCTGAATATAATAGTGTGGGTTGGCATCCATGGTCTTAGTGTCTGCATGACGTCTGTCCAGTACTTTTTGGCTTTCAGAGTCTCCATTGAGAAGTCAGATGTTATTCTTATGGGTCTGCCTTTATATGTTACTTCGCCTTTTTTTTTTTGCAGCTGTGTCGCGCCCGCCTCGACCAGCAAGGAAGACACAACACCGAGCTCTTCTTCAAAGCTGCTTTATTCAGGCCTTTTTCTTTGTTCTTCTTTGTTCTTCTACCCTAGGGAGAGCCCGCCCCAGCCTTATATAGGTCTCAGTCCACCAGCCACACTGCGCCACATGGGATTCCTGGATAGGTACATGTATGCCTTAGCAAGCCAAAATCTGAAACCAAGCCAAATAAGGTGTTGCTTAACACAAAGAGCGCTCGCCACCAGGAGAGCGGGGGTGGAAGCCAGCTCCATCTTAAGGGTGCAGCTTCCTGCATCTCTCTACAGTTCCCCATTTTGTTTTTGACAACAGGCAAGAGTAGAGGTTTGATCTCTGAGAAAACAAGAACCTGTACTAATGCTCTCCAGGTGTTATCCACCTAGAGAGTACCAGACCAGTTCAGCATCCTTTTTTCAGAGGCGTGAAATAGATGCCAACCCGCATGCAATCAAACATGCTCTTCTTGAGGTCAGTGTTATTTCGACCTCAAGGGTAGTGCCATGCCTCGCAGCCTGTGCTTCAAGGCTACAGCTTTACTAGCCAAGCCTGAGGGGACTGACCAGCCTCGATGGCAGTAAACTCTTGGACAATCATGGCTGCCTGACGGCGCTGTGCAAACCTCATCTTATGGAAACACCACAGGCAAACAAGGAAGGCAAGTATCACAAAAACCAACAAGGCACCTAGTCCTGCCCACTCCTTCAAAAAATTAAAGGACTGATGAATCCAGGTCAGAAGTTCCTCCGCTGTGGCCACATGGACCCGCGTGCTGTTGACCGCAACAATCTTGTTCCTCAAGGTCGCTGTTAAATTATCAAACTCAGCAGTCCAGGCTCCTGTAATCATAGCACTCAATTGTTTAGAAAGATTAGCTGCTCGAGTCCAATTCTCATAGGTAATAGAGGTAATGCACAACCCGGTCATGGGTGCTATGCAAGCAGAAGTAAGTACTCCCTCCATTATATCAATTTGTTCTTGTAATAGATCTACCCTCTGATTAAGTAATGTGATCCCACGATGTAGATGCACATTAATAGCATTTTGACTTTGCAGGGCTTTGGCAGTATTACCCGACAGGTCATTTAGTGCTTGTGCTGTTGGGACAGATGTGGCCATGAATGCAGCAGCCAACCCTGCAGCAGTAGCTGATAATGCAACGACTGTTACTATTGCTGCTGTAATGCCAAAGTCTCTTTTCTGCCTACTTAAGACCACTGGTAATTGTGCATCATCGACACGAACGGGCACAGGAATATAGGTGCGTACATGCATCACTATAGTGGAATCATGCTCAGAGGCATTCCAGCATTGCGCAAGAAAACAATTCTGAGATGAACAATTTAACATTCCACCCGAATAATTAAACAGCAGGGTCAAGAAAGGGGGCCACACACAAACCGGGGTAGGACTAAAATGAACTGACTTGGAATGGGTACAATTCAGGGTGACATCTGATTCAAACGTCATCCCCATATGTACTGAATAACTACAATTCTTAAAAGCACCCCCTTTTACAAACCCCAAAGCATTAAGCTGGGTACAGGCACTGCGGGAATTACACAATACCCATGAATCAAAGGGATTAGAAAATGCTGCCTGCAAGGGATTATTATAAGAAAAATTAAACCCACTAAAGGAATTATTATACGGACTTACTTTCAATGATAAAGAAAAGGTCCTATTAAGATTAACAAAATTGGGTTGTAGGGTGCTTTGACATCCTGTCTATGCCAGAGGCCAGGTGACAGAGCTCATACATCTAGGTAATAGGGATGGTTGTCGAGGAGGACTAGCACCTCCTTTACTTATGGCTCTGGGTGTAACTCCTTGCAGAAGTATTGCAGTACCTTGACCAACAGAGGTGGTGGACCTATTGACTAAATGATGAAAAACACCTAAAACATGATGATGCAACACCAAGCATGGATTTTCACTAATATTTTTTTGTGACATAGAAAAACATAAGGTATTATACAAAGAAACCCAAGTAAAATTATCTATGGCTTTTACATCATCAAATGGCAAAGAGGGCCATTCTAAGGTATCATTAGTAGTAAATATGAAAGGCAATATCCCCGAATCAGATGTCAAAGGAAGAGGATAGGGCCATGTTTTTAGGACAGCCCATAATTTAGTTTCCCTCTGTATTGTTCCTGGGAACATCAGCATCACTGTAGTCATAATTGCCAGTAACCTTTTCATGGTCATTTTCTTCCCTTTCCTGGTCCGGTTGTATCTTCCTCACGAGTCGCTCTGGAATCCAGATCGGATCTTGTTGGCCCTGTGGGAAAACACAAACAGAAACTCATGCCCATGCAAGCATGGGATCAGGTCCATGCCAGATACCCGTCAAGGCATCTTTCCATTTTACCATCCCTTTAGAGGGACTGTGCTGACATTGATGTCTATCTGCAGCTGAACAGTTTAATCCATCCAAATTTAAAAAATTCAAGGCAAATAATGCAAGAGAGAGTCTATCCTTAGGGGTACGGCTATGGCCTATTCCCCCTTTTTGTTTTTGAAGCGGTTCCTTCAAGGAGCAATGTGCGCACTCCACAATGCCTTGACCCTGGGGATTATAGGGCAGGCCATGTACAAGTTGAACATCCATTTGACGGCAGAAGGAGGCAAACTTGTGGCCCATGTAAGCGGGATCGTTGTCTGTTTTTATTTGTTGTGGTTTGCCCCACGCTGCCCATGCCTCTAGGCAATGGGTGATCACGTGAAATGCCTTCTCACCTGCCATTGGGGTGGCATGGATAACTCCAGAACAAGTGTCAACAGAAGCATGGACATATTTGACCCGTCCAAATTCAGAGATATGTGTAACATCCATTTGCCATATTTTCAGAAGGAGCAAACCACGAGGGTTGACTCCTAATGCAGGAGGGTGCTGAAAAACGACACATTGAGGACAATCTAGAACTACCTTACGTGCATCAGCACATGAGAGAAAAAACCTTTGTTGTAATGTTTTAGCATTAACATGATATTCCTTGTGGAATTCTTGTGCTCGTTGCACTGCTGAGGCCACAAACATCCACTCTTGCCTGGTACAGAGGTCTACAACATTGTTGCCCTCAGCTAATGGGCCTGGTAGGCCAGTATGAGCACGAATATGTTGTGCAAAAAATGGATTTTTCCGCTGCCAAATCAGTTGTTGCAATTGGCAAAAAACCGACTGTACGGGACTAGAGGATTTAAGAGACCCTGCACATTCAAGAATTCTTAAGGCATTAACAAAATAGCAGGAATCTGATACCAAATTAAATGGAAATAAACAAACCTTAAAAACTTCTAGAGCAATTAAAAGTTCTACCTGCTGAGGTGCGCCCGTAAATATTGGTGCTTCACAGGCTCCCCTGAGCCCACCATATAGGCCCTGCAACCTGTTTTAGATCCATCAGTAAAAACAACGGTGGCTCCGGGAATTGGCCGGGAAGCAGTTATTTTAGGAAAGACTACAGGATGTTCCTTAAAAAAATTCAATAATGGATGTTTTGGATAATGGCAATCTATATGCCCCGCATAGCTACAGCGCAATATGGCCCAATCATCAATAGTAGCACATAAAACTTTCACCTGATTGACATTATAAGGTACAATCAGCATTTGCGGGGAAGTTCCAAAATATTGCAAGCACTGCTGAATACCTTGCTGGGCAAGTAGTGCCACAGTTGTGGGATAATATTCAATGGATTTTGCAGGGGAAATTCTAGTGTAAACCCACAATAAAGGTCCATCCTGCCATAAAATACCGGTGGGCTGCAGAAAGGTGGGCAGAATGCATAATACAATTGTGTTGGGATCTCGAACTCTCTGAAGAAAGGCTTCCTGTAACCTATCCTCAACTTTGCATAGTGCTTCACGTGCTTCCGTGGTTAACTGTCTAGGGGAATCCAAAGCTGTGTCACCTGCTAATGTATCATAAAGTGGCTTTAGCTCATAATTTGCCATTTTTAAACTGCCTCTTATCCAATTTATGTCCCCTAATAATTTTTGAAAATGATTTAATGTACATAAATGATCTTTTCTCAATTCTACCTTTTGAGGCCTAATCTGTTGACTGGTAATCTTAGAGCCTAAATAAGTAACCACCTGATCCTGTTGTACCTTCTCAGAAGCAATGTAAAACTCTTTAGTTCTTAACACTGTCCCTAAAAAGTGATATGCAGCTTGTAAAACATCCTTTTCTTTTGCTGCGAGGAGGATGTCATCCATATAATGGACACATCTAACAGTAGGGAAGCGGGCCCTTAATGGCTCTAGAGCTTGTGCTACAAATAACTGACACATAGTAGGGCTGTTGGCCATGCCTTGTGGTAGGACAATCCACTGATATCTCTTACTGGCTCTTCATGATTAGTAGATGGCACTGTAAATGCAAATCTTTCACTATCCTTGTCATGCAAGGGGATGGAGAAAAAACAAACTTTAATATCAATCACAATAATGGGCTAGTTCCCTGGTAAGGCTGATAATAATGGAAGAACTCTCTGTACAGGCCCCATAATATTCATCTGGTCATTTATTGCTCTAAGGTCATGCAACAATCTCCATTTCCCTGATTTTTTCTTTATAACAAAAATGGGTGTATTCCAAGGAGAAAAGGAAGGTTTGATATGTCCCTCTCTCAACTGCTCTTCCACTAGCTGCCTTGCTGCTAGCAGTTTCTCAGAGGAAAGTGGCCATTGAGGAACCCACACTGGTTCCTCCGTATTCCAGGATATGGGAATTCCTTCCTCAATGGCCCCTAAGAAAAACCCAGCCCTTGCCTGGGCTTTCTAGGTGTTGCCTATATTGGCTCCTTTCTCCCTTGTAAAAACTCTCCTAATCCAAAATTGGGATGGCATCCCATCTTTTTCATAATATCTTGAGATTCTTTGGAATACTCATTGCTTAATTTGAAACCCATAGACTTCATGAGGTCCCTCCCCCAAAGGGAAACTGGAAGCTCAAGGACGTAGGGTTGCACAATGCCAGAATGTCCTTCTTCATCATGCCAATTTAGCAAACTTGCACTAATATTAGGAGTGCTAGCATAACCCAGTCCTTGTAATGTCTGGGAAGAAACTTGTATTGGCCAATCCCAAGGCCAATCTTTGCTAGCAATAATACTGTGGTCCGCTCCAGTATCCAAAATTCCCATAAGTTTAATACCATTAACAGTTAGTTGTAATGTAGGTCTCTGATCTAAATCCAGTGATAAGAATGTGAGATCTGTCCCCGATGACCCAAATCCTTTGTCTCCTCTTTCTTTGTCATAAGCCGGGTGGGCACCATGCAGACTGGGGAGTAAAATAAGTTGTGCAATTCTATCCCCTGGGGATATGGCAGTAATTCCTTTTGGTGACTCTACCATAATCTTTACTACTCCTGTGTAGTCAGAGTCAATCACCCCTGGATGAATACGCAATCCTTTCAATAAGGTAGATGATCTTCCTATTAACAGCCCTACGGTTCCTGGGTCAAGGGGGCCTTGAAAATCAGACTCTATTACTTGTACCCCGATTTGCGGAGTTAGTACCAGTCTGGCAGTGGCACGGAGGTCCAATCCTGCTGAGCCCGCAGTGGATCTCTGCGGTACTTGGGATGGCGAAGGGAGGGCCACTGCTCCGGAGGGGAGTCCTGTCTCGGGGTCTCCATTGCCCCATATATTTGAGGGCCCTGGGAGCGTGGGACCCGCTGGCTGTTTTTTGGAAAGCTGTCTACCACAATGGGTTGCCCGTTTATGTCTTTAACGGATCGGCATTCATTAGCCCAGTGCCTCCCCTTTCTGCATTTTGAGCAGAGCCCTGGCTGAACACGGCGCTGGCTACTTCCTTGTTCCTGTCTACTACCCCCCCCCAGTGGGCAGTTGCATCTAATATGTCCTCTTTTCCCACATTTAAAACAAGCATCTTGAGTATTATCTCCTTTTCTCTGGGTAAGCTGAAGGACTGCAGCTGCCAGACCTGCATTGGTCAGAGGTCCTCCTAATTCCCGGCAAGCCTTCATCCAGGCTTCCAACCCCCTGGCCTTATATGGGGTGATGGCGGCCCTGCACTCCTTTGTACACTGCTCATATATTAGCTGCTTTATTAGGGGCATTGCGGCATCTGTGTCCCCAAAAATTCTACCAGAAGCCTCTATCAAGTGGGCCACAAAGTCTGAAAAGGGCTCCATGGGACCTTGGAGTATCTTGGTCAAATTGCCACTCACTTCACCTTTGTTAGGCAAAGATTTCCAGGCTCTGATGGCTATTTGATTAATTTGAGTATATACATTAGGAGGGTAAGTAGTTTGTTGATTGACATATCTGCCCAGACCAAGCAACATATCAGCATCCCATTGCAGGCCTGTGTTGTGCTTGGCCACTGCCTGCTCATTAACAAATTCAATAAAGAAGGCCTTCCAGTCTAAATACTGGCCTGGACTAAGGCAGGCACAGGCAAGATTCATCCAATCTGAGGCAGTCATGCATTGTCTTTGCAGAGTCTCAATTTGAATAAGTGTAAATGCAGTGGTAATGCCGTAACTTTTTACAGACTCCGCTATAGACTTGACAAGTTTAAAATCCAAAGGTTCATGATATCTTTGATTCTAATTATCTACAAAAACAGGACAAGCTACCTGCATCTCTCTCCTAACTTCCCTCCACAGCTGTGGGTGAAGGCTGCTGCTGACCGGCAATGCTCCGGGAGCTGCTGCAGCCTCAGGGTAAGGGGGAGGAGTGGGGGGGGGGATTATGGACCCATAATCCTGTTTTCTTTTGTTTTTTTTCTCACCTTGTTTTTAATCCTTACCTTTTGTAATGATCTAACTAGAGACTCTACCTCCTCCGAACCAAGAGAAGAGTCAGTAGACTCGGGGTCTTCAAGGTCCGATAGGGAGGGATAGAGTCGTGTCTCCTTTCCTATTTTCTTTTTACTGCCCTTGGATTCTACAGACTCCACCTTTTCAGATCTCTCCTCTTGCAATTGTTCTAAAGCGGCTTGTCCATTTTCCAAAGCATTGCTACACCGCTGATTCTCTAAACAGCCAAGTACTAACTTCCAAACTGGTCTCACCCCCGGTTTCAGGGTCCCCTGTTCTGCTGCAAAGTCCAAGTCTCGTCCCAATTTTTCCCAGGAGGACACTGTGAGACTCCCAGAAACAGTGAACCATGGGGCCACGACATTGCATTCCTCTAAGAATCTTTGTAAAGTTCCCTTCTTTATCTTTAAGTCTTTTGTTAGAAGCAGCTCGTTGAGAGCCAAAAAAATTGGGTGCGAGGAGGAAGTGCCCATCCTTGTACAACCCTTTCTTTTTAAGCTAAGGGTTTTCTCGGAGCCTTTGCCAAACAGCTCCAGTTTTATCACTTTCAATTTTGCTCTGCATGTCCGTGGAGAAGTAACAGCCAAACTAGTTTTGTTTCAATTTATCCCGCTGCCTCTTGTCGGCAGCTCTGCAAATATCCGCTCTTGTCGCAGTTCCCCAATTAACCCGGGGACTTACCAGGTATACCTACCCTGACAGGAAGAAGTTCTGAGCTCCCCCTTTTCAAAGAGTTTTCCCTGTATGGGGCCGCCAATTGTCGTGCCCGCCTCGACCAGCAAGGAAGACACAACACCGAGCTCTTCTTCAAAGCTGCTTTATTCAGGCCTTTTTCTTTGTTCTTCTTTGTTCTTCTACCCTAGGGAGAGCCTGCCCCAGCCTTATATAGGTCTCAGTCCACCAGCCACACTGCACCACATGGGATTCCTGGATAGGTACATGTATGCCTTAGCAAGCCAAAATCTGAAACCCAGCCAAATAAGGTGTTGCTTAACACAAAGAGCGCTCGCCACCGGGAGGGCAGGGGGCGGAAGCCAGCTCCATCTTAAGGGTGCAGCTTCCTGCAGCTCTCTACACAGCTGTTATAATTTTTTCCTTATTCTGCATGTTTAGTGGTTTGATTATTATGTGACAACGTGTCTATTTTTTGATCCAGTCTATTTGGTGTTCTATAAACTTCTTGTACCTTCATAAGCATTTCCTCCCTTAAACTGCAAAACTTTCCTTTTATAATTTTGTTGAATATATTTTCTGTGCTTTGAGTAGGCATTCTTCTCCTTCTTCTATACCTATTATTCTTAGGTTTGGTCTTTTCATGGTATCCCATATTTCCTGGATGTTTTATGTTATGACTTTTTTGGCTTTATTGTTTTCTTTGACTGATGAATCTATTTTCTGTATTGTACCTTCACTGCCAGAGATTCTCTCTTCCGTCTCTTGGATTCTGTTGCTTATGCTTGCATCTGTAGTTCCTGTTCCTTTATTCAGATTTTGATTTCCAGCCTTCCCTCAATTTGTATCTTCTTTATTGCCTCTATTTCAGTTTTCAAATCTTGGCCTTTTTCATGTTTAATTGTTTTTTCTTGGCTTTCTTTAAGAGATTTACTGATTTCTTCCAATTTTTGTCTTTTCTTCTAATTCTTTAAGGGTAGTTTTTATGTCCCCTTTAAAGGCTTCTATCATCTTCTTAAAGTCATTTTTAAGGTCTATTTTTTTTCGCTTCTTCTGCTTTGGGATGTTCAGGTCTTGCTGGTATGGCACCACTATGTTCTGATGGTGCCATGTTGGTCTTTATGTTTTTGACTGTATTTTTGCACTGGCATCTACTCATCTCTTCCTCCACTCTTTGCAAGTGCTGTCTGTGTCTGAGGAAGCCTCTTTTTTCCAATTGATACTCTTGGTCTAATAGGAGCTCTAACTCTAATCTGGGCTCTTGGTGCAATAGGTGCTGATGGATTCTGTGTCTCAGGGAGCAGATCTTAGTCCAATGGACACCAGTGGGATCTGCCTCATGAAGCAGCTATTCCCAATCGGTACAGGGTAGGACCTGTTTTTTGTCCCCAATCAGTGCAGGGTAGGTTTATGTCTCTGGTTTTCACTGGGGTCACAGGAGTCTGTTTTCTTGGCAAGGGGATGTGGGAAGGGGCAGCTAGCTGGTCTCTGGGGCTCCAATGGATTGGGGGAGGTGCAGAGTGTGTGCACCCAGGGTCTAGGGGCTAGGGACCTGGTCTGCCCAGTCCAGAGATGGGGCCTTACCTTCTCCCAATCAGTGTAGGATGGACTTATGTCTCAGGTTTTCACTTGTGTCACAGAGGGCTGTTTTCTTGGCCGGGGGTGGGGAAAGAGGCAGCTAGCTGGTCCCTGGGGCTCCAATGACTTGGGGAAGGGGTACAGAGTGTGCTCCCCAGGGCCTAGGGGCTAAGGACCTGGTCTGCTCAGTACAGAGATGGGGTCTTACCTGTTCCCAGTTGGTGCAGGGTAGGCTTATCCACAAAATAAAATTTAAAAAATTAAATTAAATTAGAAAAACTTTTCATCTCCATCTTTCCCACCTTTTGCCTCTGGGCTTTTCCCATTCTCTTATTTCTGTAAATCTTACCTTTTCTCCGTGGCTGGCTGTGTAGCTGGGTGGCTGGCCCCTGGAGTCCTCCTTCTCTGACAACTTCTTCTCCTCCCAGATTTTTTCCTCTACTTATACTCTCTGTTTGCCTAACTTTCAGCCTTCCTGTACCCTGAAAACCACATCCTAGTTTCAGCACAAAGCAATTACAGAAGACAGTACCTTACATACCCCTTGTCCCCAACAGGCAGAAAAACTAAGTGAAAAGGATACTGCCTGACATAGGGAACAAAAGGCGACACATAGTACCAATCAGCATACCAGGAAAGTGGACCCAGAAGTATCAACAGGTAGATTCATTTACTAAAATAACTCTACATTATGATAGGGTACTTGACCTTCTGTAGGTAAAAGAGAGGTTAATGTATAGCTTTAAGGGAAAATTGTTTCTGTGAAAAACATTCGAGATTATTAGAGATAATCTGTCTATGCTCAAGTAAACATTGCATAAAAGGGGACTTGAGTTGAAATAAATGAATGGTTCTCATTCCCACTTCCAGGCTCCTCCTAGAAGATAACTCGAACTTCACTATTTGCAAGGTCTTTGACCCTTCTGTTTCCAGACTGGGTACTATTATGCTAATGGTTATTAGATCCCAATATAAATAGGTACCCTGTAGACAAATCTCTAAATGATATCAATAAATAAAAAACACAGAGCCAGAAATTTGGGTTAAAGGCCAAGAGAAAGATCAGAGGAATAGGACAAACCACGAGCTAACCTCACCTCACCAACTCCGCAGCTTCCAAAGAGAGCTTCTTCCTGTATACTCACCTTTATATGCCTTTTCTTCTCTGTTCTCTCAGTGGCTTTCTAAGCCCAGCTACATCACTTCCTCTTCCTACACAGCTCTGTCACTTTCTGTCTGTCTTTGCAGACCTCCAGTCTTCTATGGTTAGTACTGGGATTAAAGGCATGTGTCACCAAACTTGGCTCTGTTCCCTAGTGTGGCCTTTAACACACAGAGCTCCTACCTGCTAAGTGAGAGGATTAAGGGTATGTGCTACCTCTGCCTGACGTCTTTGTTTACTTATAATGGCTGGCCTTTTTCCTGTGATCTCCAGGCAAGCTTTATTTATTAAAGCACGAATAAAATATCACCACGTTTCCCTTTTTGTCTAATAAAAATAAAAATAAAAAAGTTATAAGAAAAACTATATACAATAAGTACGATAACTAAATACAATATATATATAAGCAATAAATACATCAACAAGGTCTAATCCATTTGCATTTGACAAATTCAGAGAAAATATTCCATTAGCTATTCTATTTTGGTGAGTCCAAAATATACCTAATTCATTTTTTATCCTAACTTATATTACCAACAGAAAACTATCTTATGATGTCTTTCAAACTTATACACTTAAC
Source organism: Peromyscus eremicus (assembly GCF_949786415.1). Taxonomy (NCBI): domain Eukaryota; kingdom Metazoa; phylum Chordata; class Mammalia; order Rodentia; family Cricetidae; genus Peromyscus; species Peromyscus eremicus. The sequence continues at coordinate 7,879,135 of NC_081424.1, read as the reverse complement.
ACCTCTTAGTGAGTTTCTTTTCTGAATTTCTTAACAAGGAAAACTGTAACTATAACTATCTAATCTTCAACTTCCTCAGAGACCCAAGAAGGAAATAATATTACCTAGTAAAACAGGAAGTAAAAACAAGCGACTTCCAAAAAATGAGTTATGACAGAAATAGCCAACTTTCTGGACAGTCACCCGAGGTTTCTCTGCATGTTGGGGCATCATCTTCAGCCTACAGACTTAGTGTATTTGTGAAGTAGGATATACACAAGGCCTACAGCTTGACCTCATATTCAGTGTGAGTATTCCATGTACCAGATAAACTTGAATTCCACCAATGTCCTGTCATGATTCAGGATTTTAAATTCTGGAAATTGCTGGTATTTTTGGAATTCAGCTTCCCATTCTTCTTGGCTTGTGGGTGGCTTCACCTCTTTTATTAGATGCCAGTCTACCATTGAGAGTTTAAACTCTATCAGCCTAGTCACTCCTTCAAGAATAACTGTTTCAGCTACTGTTTCACTGAACACCAGAGGCCATCGGTCCACAGCCTGTACAGCTGCCTTCAAAGAAAGGGGCACTGTACCTTTTCTGGATTGCAAAGCCACTTCAGCAATGGTGTGATATTGTCCTGGCCTCAGAGGATACCTGTTGCCAAAGCTGCAACCACACTTGTCTTGGCAAGGATCGGTAGTCCTTTGTTTTGTGTCCTGTTTGTCCATTTTGAATAGCATGCTGACAACAGTTGATGCGAGAGCATTTTGTTGTCCAGTGTCTAACTTTTGCCACAGTGAAAGTTAACTCCATACGCATTTTCTTCAATGCCCATATCTTCTCTGAAGTAGATTGGTACTGCCAGGAGGAGGCATGTCTCATAGTCATTAAAAGTCTATGTTATTAAAACATCTTAAATACCATATTCTACAGATCTCTGAAGGGTTTGAAGATGACCTGTCTACCTAAAATATATCTCTGTTTGACCTTGAAAACATACCTAATATGACCACAAGTTCAATTGTAATGTCTAACTACCAACTTTCATCTCTTTATCTCCTAATAGTTGGTAATAATAAGAGTCAAGGATTGGCAAACTGCATTATACTGTTAAATGAACTGTATAGGTACAATATCTTGAACATGATTAGAAATATATGTACAGCATTTTCTAACAAAATTAATCTCAAATTTGTATCTATATATAATTTGTATACAATGTACAAAAATCCAATCCAATGTAAAATACTTAAAACTAGTAGTTTCCTTTTAAAAGTAGATTCAATAATCTACCTTTTTATCTATATCATTTCTATATCCTCTATTTTTTTCTTTTCAGAGTAGATTCAATAATCTACCCTTTATTCTATCATTGCTATATCTTTTTCTAGTAGGTTCAATAATCTACCTCTTATCTATATCTTTTTTCTTTTTCTTTGTTTTTTGTTTTGTTGTTCAAGACAGAGTTTCTCTGTGTAGCTTTAGTGCCTGGATTTCACTCTGTACACTATGCTTGGCCTCAAACTCACAGAGATTGGCCTGGCTCTGCCCCCGAGTGCTGGGATTAAAGGCGTGCACCACCACCACCCAGCTGTGTTTTATTTTCTTTTTCAAAAAAGAACCTTAAACCTAATCTCCTTTGTTTAGTCTTTTTTGTGACCATTAACAATAACAACTTGTAACCAACCTTCCTAAATAACGACAATTATCCCAAACCCAAAACCCATTGAAAGACCATAAACCACCCACCCCACCTCTTGGTAATGTGGGTGTCATGTTCTTAAAATTGCTTCCTGCTGTTTGTGGGTGAAGGCATCTTTAGGGGATCCTGAAAAGAAAAATTTTGGGTTAATTGTCAAGTCCTGAAATAAGTAGCTGTATCATTTGTTGTCCAGTCTCTGCATAATGCAAAAGTGTAAGGCTTATCTCAAGTCCTCCCTCAAATAGTCTGTAAGGCCCAATCATCTCAGTTAGCCATCTCAAAATTGTCCTGTGCAGTTTGTAGTCTAAAGCAGATCCTTGGGAGATGCTTACCAGCATAATGGTATTATTATTGTCCATGTGGAATCATTGTTGTAGGACCCCATCATCTTTCTAGAGACTTCAAATTCACTATTAGGCCTGGTCATGATTCCTTGCAGAAAAATGATAGAGACTCCAACACAAAAACATTTACAGCAGCTAAATGAAGCCTTTTTTCTAGAATTAGTTAGTACTCTATATGACCATTAATATCATGACAAAAAACTTAATATATATATATATATATGTATCTTATAAATTTTGATATAAAATTTGTACCTTAGGAAAAGTTTAAAAAATCAAAAGAGAACTAAAGAATTGAGATGAGTGGCAATAGAATAGTCCCTTAAATTTTTGGTTTTCTTCTGTCCCACATCAGAAGATGGTTTTTTCTTCTGACATGATACAGAGATTTTGCATTTTCCCTTTAACAAGTATGCTTGGATTTAAAGGAGAGAACCATTCTCCAACTCCAAAGTCAGCTTTAATTTTTAATTGAACTGGGACTACAAAAAGACCATTTGTTTTAAGTGTCTGTAGAGAAGAGCAGAAACAAACATTTAGGAAGAGTTATGAAATTTTATATGTGATATACCAATAGGCCAATTTACTCTTTTTCTTGGGACATTTTTTCTAGATGATTTGTCCTTTTTCTTCAAATGTCTCATTTGTCCAGTGTTCTTCAGATTCCTTAGCCTTCATTCTCCTGAAAGACAAATACAAAAACCCTTCCCTAAGCCTAACTTTGGGGATGTTCCCTTTTGGCAAGTTTTATCTAATTAAATGAAAAGTATTTGTTAGTGGTATAAGTTAGTTTAAAGTGGATGGTCATGCTGGTCAATGAACTATCACCTCTTTTAATTAAGAGGTCTCTCTTGTTCAAATCAAACCTTTACCAATTTCGATGGTATCCACAGCTTTTCTTCTCCTGTAGAAACAAAAGCAAAACCTCATCCCCAATGTAACATATATCATGGTTTCCTTTCTGAGGTTAGCATATCTTTAAAGTATATAGGCTGATTTAATTCTGTAGTTTTTCTATTATCCAATGTCTCTCCACAGCTATTGTTCCTTTCTCATTAGCATTGAGAAAATTCAAAGTTAATAGAGCATTGTGTAATGTATTTCTGGGGTTTTTTGCTATCCCTTTCTGTTTATTTAGCATATCCATATTTGGATTTGATCTTTCTATGACTGCTTGGCCTGTAGGATTATGTGGTATATCTGTAATATGTTTATATTGTAATAAACAAAAAACTTTTTCATTTTACCAGAGATATATACTGAAGCATTGTCAATTTTAATTTGTACAGGTGTACCCACGATGGCTATAAATTCTAGCAAACGTGTGATTAACAAATCAGCCTTTTCTGAACTCACAGCAGTTGCCCATTAAAATCCCAAATAAGTATCAATGATGTTATATACATATTTAAATTTTCTAATTGAAACAAAGTGAAACACATCTATCTGATTTCATTGCTCTGAGTACCCTTCGGGTTACATCCTGCTGGTAGCAGAGTCCGATTGTAAAAAGAACAGGATGATACTTTTTTACAATTTCCTTGGCTGTTGCCAGGTTATAGAAAAATCCCTTTTTAAACCTTTACTATTGACATGATGTTTTTTATGAAATTCTGAGGCCTCCAGCACCTTACCTATCAATAGTTTATTAATCTCATCATTACCTTGTGCTAGAGGGCCTAGCAGACCCATATGTAATCAGATGTGAGTTATATATAAAGGATGTTTCTTATTCCTGATTATATCTTGTAACTGAATAAATAACAAAGTTAATTCTGACTCATCAGGGATAAATTCTGCAGTCTCAATATGTAAGACCACCCTTTCAGCATACTGAGAGTCAGTAACTATGTTGAGAGGTTCAGAAAAATCTATTAATACCAACAGAATAGCATACAATTCCAATGTCTGAACCAAATTATAAGAGTTTGAACCACTTTACTTAAATTTTCTGACTTGTAATCTGTCTTTTCTTTTCTTTTTTTTAATCTGTATAAAATGTACAGGCTCCAGATATGAGTGTTTCCCATACAATATGAGGCAGAATCCAATAAGCTCTCTTTATAAGTGGAATTCTATCACTTTTGAGATATTTGCTGTTAATCTCTCCCAAAAAAATTACTGCAAGCTCTTTGCCAAGGTTCACTTTCTGCCCATATTTTGGCTATTTCATCCTTACTTAAAGGTATTACAGTTTCATCTGTTAATCATTTTAAAGGTGGAGTCTTTGAAAGATCAGCAGCTGTTGTGCCTTGTTCTTTTACAATCTGGGATGGCCAGTTACTTCTCTTTATAATACCTCCCAATATTTCTCTCAGAAATGTGTTAGTTTATGGTTTGTTTCTGAGGTTGGAGGGATGTTAATCTGAGTATTCCATTGTTGTAATAGATCACAGCCCCATAAATTCATAGCTATATTAGCCACATATGGCTTTAATTTTCCGCTCTGTCCTTCTGGACCTATACATTTGAGTAATCTTGTGCTCTATTTCACTTGAAATAATGTTCCAATCCCTAACAGCTGAACATTTACCTCCTGAAGAGGCCAATTTGGATGCCAAAATTCTGGTGCAATTACTGTAACATGCACACCTGTGTCTACCAAACCTTCCAAGAGAAGGTCACTTATTTGTATTTTTAGTTTTGGTCTTTGTTCATTTATAGAAGTTTGCCAAAAAAAAAATCACTTTATGGCTTCTGAATTCCTGTTCTCTCTACTACAGCTGTTCTATTACTCTGAGCAGCCTGGTTTATTCCAATAGGCACTTAGTTATTTAATTGTTCCGAGAAGGGGTTTCTTCTATGATGGTAGGAAAGGTCTGAACTGCATTTGCCTTGGGGGCCTATGTGAGACACCTCACGGTGTTTCCCAACAGCAGAGGCAAAGGATTACCTTGTCTGTCCCTTGATCTACATTCAGTGGTCCAATGTTTACCCTTACCACACCTGCTGCATAATCCAGAAGGGAGGGGCATTCTGTTGCCATTGTTCCTTGAATAAACATTGTTTCTAGGAATGCCTTGTTTACACTCCCTTCTCAAATGACCTTGTTTATACAACTAAAACATCTGACATTATTATTTTTCCTCAAAGCTTTTGATGTCACCTCTCCTATCCATATATTATCATGGTCATGATACTCAATATTAACTGTGTCCCTGATCCAATCCTCCACGTGTGCTGATCTGGCCTTTAACAGCCTGATTATTCTTTTGCATGCTGCATTCAAGTTCTCAAAAGCCAAAGATTCAATTATTATCTGTCTAGCTTCTCAATTTGTTATCATTATATTTACTGCTAAAGACCACCTTTGTAAGAAATCTGTGAAGGATTCTCTGGGGCCCTGTATAACTTTTGTAAATGATTTGATTTTCTTCCTTGCTTCCTCAATTCTGTCCCATGCATTCATGACTGTCATGTGGCATAGAATTAAGGTGTGATTATCATATAAACATTGTCTTTGCATATCAGTGTAATCATCTTCTCCAAGAAGCTAATCCTGGGAAATTTCCACACCTTTTGTCCTAATTTGGTGTTCTATTCTTTTAGCTTCCTCTTTAAACCAAGTTCTTCATCATAATTGTGCTCTAGCATTTGCGACAGTGTATTCAATTCTTTCTAGTACTGAGGGATAATTCTATTACAAGTTGGCCACAAGTTTAATATCTGCTTTACAAATGGAGGATGCAAGCCACATGATCTATAGCTTCTTTAAATCTCCTTAAATCTAACATTTCTACTGGAGTCCAATTAGCTTGTACATGCCCTTGAGCAGGTAGTTCCTGTAATGTTACCAGATAGATTAAGTTTGGTTGCTTGAAAACAGATTGTTTCTCTGTAACTATATAATTCAATCCTGAAATAATTTCACCTTTAAATTCTTCTGTCTGGATCTTAATTTCTCTATAATTCATTTTAACAGGTTTTTCTAAAGTCAATCCTGAGTTAGGTTCACCTTTAAATTTTCCTGTCTAGGTCTGAATTTTCTGGTTCATTTTAACAGGTTTTTCTAAAGTTTTTATCTTGGCATTTAAATTGACCAAACTTTTTAATGCTAAAATAAAAATTATCAAGCAAAAAATAATCATAATTGATGTTACATACATCCCATCAACATTAATTATCCTCTCATTTAATTGTTCCATTTTCAGACTGCCTAATGTGTTATCTAAGAGAACAAATTTCTTCCATAGTAAAAATGTATCCCATTTTTAATGTGGGAAAAAATTCTCTTTTTACTAATTTCACCCTTTAAGATATCTTAATTGACTTACCAAGTCTGTCGACTGTGTAGAAGAGTAGAAGTCCGAGGGAATTTCATAGCAACTACCTAGTGTAGCGGCAGTCTGAGATGGGAATCCAGAGAGAGCCCCTTACCCACTAAGAGAAAAAGAAAGCCAAAAAGACTCCGGCTTTGTGTAGATCCGGCTGCATGCAGCTCCAGCCGAGTGCAGGTCCAGCCATGTGCAGCTCCGGACAAGCTGGAGCCTTCAAGGCCACAAGCAAGTGGCTTTTTTGTGAATTCCTGCCCCATTAGTTAGGTGCCAATTGTAGACAAATTTGTAAATGATCTTAATAAATAAAAAACACAGAGCCAGAAATATGGGTTAAAGGCCAAGAGAAAGATCAGAGGAATAGGACAAACCACGAGCTAACCTCACCTCACCAACTCCGCAGCTTCCAAAGAGAGCTTCTTCCTGTATACTCACCTTTATATGCCTTTTCTGCTCTGTTCTCTCAGTGGCTCTCTAAGCCCAGCTCCATCACTTCCTCTTCCTACACAGCTCTGTCACTTTCTATGTCTATGTAGACCTCTAGTCCTCTATGGTTGGTACTGGGATCAAAGACATGTCACCGCACTTGGCTCTGTTCCCTAGTGTGGCCTTTAACACACAGAGCTCTTATCTGCTAAGTGAGAAGATTAGGATGCATGATACCACTGCCTGACGTCTTTGTTTACTTATAATGGCTGGCCTTTTTCCTGTGATCTCCAGGCAAGCTTTATTTATTAAATCACAAATAAAATATCACCACATTTCAGCAAAATAAAATATCACCACAGTACGTGTCACAGAGTCAAGGATTTGATCTAGGATACAACTCAAGGGGGGAGTATGAGAACCAAGGATAAATGCTGGAAGCTATTGTTTATGTTTTCACTCCCATAAACAAGTTCACTGGACACAACTGCACCTGATCTGCTTCACTGGATGTAGGTAGGATGTACAAGGGAAGGAAATGCATCAGCATATATGTTTGCTCTTGACTGTACCTGGTGGGAAATACGGTGGCCCTGTGGTTTTGGCTTTTTAAGCCTCTGCAAAACATGACCCATAGCTATTTCCTGGGAAATCTGAAATGGACTCAACCAGATTTCATCATCCTGGCCAGTATTTAACTAAAGCTTGCTTCAAATTTGGCTCAAAATTGTGGAACTGGTCTTCCTCTCATGAATCTGAGGTTTAGCACAAACCTCACCAACAGAATACAAGCGATAAACCAAAGAATGTCATTCACTAAGGACATGATAGAAGAAATGGATACCACAGTCAAAGAAAATGTTAAACCAAAAACAAAAAATCCTGGCACAAAACATCCAGGAAGTCTGGGAGACTTTGAAAAGACCAAATCTATGAATAACAGGAATAGAGGAAGAAGAAACAGAGATCAAAGGCACATGAAATACTTTCAACAAAATCACAGGAGAAATTTTCCCTAACCTAAAGAAGTAGATGTCTATAGAGGTACAAGAATCATACAGAACACCAAATAGACTGGATCAGAAAAGAAGTCCCTTCAGCAAATAGTAATCAATCCACTAAGCCTGATAATGGAGAGTCTAAAAGCCAGAAAGGCCGGAACACATGTGCTACAGACTATGAGAGACTACAGATGCCAGCCCGGAATACTATACTCAGAATAAGTTACAACTTTCAGTTCTGCCCTGAGTTCATTCCCTAACTTCCTGGATGATGGACTACAACACATAAGATGAAATAAATACTTTGTCCCCAACAAAACCAATGCATATTAATAGCACCAATAGATTTTCTGCTGTGGCCTAGGACTTCCACAGACATAAACTTTTTTACAGTTTTTGCAGTATTGAAGGTTTGTGGTTTCTAAGTCTTCTTAAAATTTTCAGGTAATACATTAAAAAAAATAGTATGAAAAGTGTAAATTGTCAGAATCCTTTAAAATAAACTTAAATTTTGCAAAACAAATCCTTGCAGTAATGTATGGATGCCACTAGGTGTCTCAATCTCCCTGTCTTTCAAGGCTCCTCAACCCTTGATGACATTCCCAGGAGGAAACCTCTGATTATTGTGAGAAGTCTTGTGAAACTCTAACAAGTTCTCACACCAATTTGATTCTGACCCATCGTCGAGTGTGGTGGTGCAAGCCTGCAATCCAGCACTTGGGAGGTAGGGTGACAAAGAACAGACATTTCTGGTCATCCTCAGCTATGTAGAAGTTTGTCAAGGCCAACTTGGGCTTTGTGACCCTGTCTCAGTAACAGTAATAAACACAAATAATTTAATTTGGAAAAAAAGATTTTTAAAAGGTCCTTCTAAACTTTGTTAGTACTAATTCTGACTTTTTCAGATCCATCACCTTTCTGAGCTGGAAGACGCTCCAACCAGTGTTAAGCCATTTGCTACCAAGCTTGACAACCTGAGTTTGAGCATCTAGACTCACATGGCAGAAAGAAAGAACATATTCCTACAGGTTGTCTTCTGACCTCCACATGTATGCCATGACAGATGCTCACTTACACACACAACACACAAACACACACTCATACACACGCATAGAAGTTAAAAAGACAATGAATTTCCTCTCCCTCACATTCTGTTACAGATTTATTTCTAAATAATGGGCTAGTACAGCACAGTAGACTGAGAACACAGACTCTTTTTTTAAGATTTATTTTATTTTTATTATTTGTGTACTGTGTGTGTGTGTATGTGTGTGTGTGTGTGTGTGTGTGTGTGTGTGTGTGTGTAGTTTTCCGAGGAGACCAGAAGAGGGCATCAGATACCCTGAAACTGGAACTTTGAATGGTTGTGAGCCACTTGGTGTGGGTCTTGGGAATCAAACTCTGGCCCTCTGCAAGAGCTCCCAGCAGGCACTCTCAAACACTGAGCCATTTCTCTAGCCTGGGGAGGACACAGACTCTTAACCCCCTGACATGACATCTACCAATTGTATAACAACTGGAAATTTAATTGAACAAGACTAGCTTCATATGTGCAATGCCAGGTACAGAATGAAAAAAAAATTGGCCCTTTATTTAAAAACAACAACTAGGGGGCTGTAGATCTGGCTCAGCTGCTGAGAGCTCCTGCTGCTCTTGCAGACCTGAGTTTGGCTCCCAGCACCCACTTTGGGCAGTTCAGAACTGCTCATAGCTGCAGCTCCAGGGAATTTGATGCCTCTGGCCTCCACAGGGACCTGAACTCACAAACACATATCAACACATAGACACACGCACATAATAAAAAATAATACGTTTTTTAATGAAAATTCAGAAGATGACAAAGGAATGCAAGGCCTTGGACTACTGAATGCACTACATGTCCAGGAAACTGGCTTCTATACAGCATCTGATAAAAGAAAAATTATGCATCTAGATATGGTGCAGCATGACTATACTCCTAGCATTGGGAAGGCTGAGGATTGAGAAGGATTGCCATGAGTTTTAGATCATCCAGCTACACAATAAAATTTCATTTCAAAAATGAAAACAAAAGAAAAAGAGAAAAAGGAAATTATGAGATGTTCTAAAATTAACAGTACCAAAAAATGGCAGAAGAAAAAGGGAAACCAGTTCACAGCCAACGGTGAAACAAACAAACCAAAAAAACCCGATTATTTATCTTAGAACCATAACTTAGTTCAGTCCCATCACAACACAACCTGGTCTATCTACCTGTTTGTATTTGATTTCATTTTTTTAATTTATTAAATGATTTGTTTATCCTATACAAATTGGTGTTTTGCCTGCATGTATGTCTGGGTGAAGGTGTCAGATTCCATGGAACTGAAGTTACAGACAGTTATGAGCTGCTATGTTGGGTGCTGGGAATAGAACCCAGGTCCTCTGGAAGAGCAGACAGTATTCTTAACCACCGAGACAGCTCTGCCACTTCTTTGTTTTTATTTGTTTGTTTGTTTATTGAGACAGGGTCTCTTGCAGTCCAGGCTGTCCTGGAACTTGCTACATAGCCAACTCTGTCTCCAGGCTCCTCATTCTTCAGCTTGCACTTCCCAAGTCCTGGGATCACAGTGGTAGTCACCTCACCCGGCTCATCAAAGCTCAGACTTTCTGCACTGTTGACAGCAGTCAATCCAGATGTGGCAGGTGTCTGACGGTCATGCCAGAACTTTCTCCATGTATGGTAACAGCCCATATAGATTCAATTGGATAAAGTCTCTTCCCTTCCCCGAGTCCCCATTCCTTTTGTGTGTGTGTGTGTGTGTGTGTATGTGTGTGTGTGTTGCTCAATTTCACATCATGAAATTCTCTGATTTTTTAGAACTAGCAGACATTTTTCTCCCAATTGCTACCTGACCTCACTATTAGTACTTTGTAGAAGCTTGTCCCATGACCTGGTTGTTTTTGTAGCTTACCTCCATATCTATTGGCTCAGTGCACTCTATTTTAGAGAGCTGTTGGTTTCCGGACCACGTTTCAAACATCTCCAGGCCTCTAGTTCTCCACACCTCACGGTGAAATGAAGGTTAATAAGACACTGCCTTTGGAACATGCAGAGCAGAGCTTGCATACAGAACACACCACTGGAGGGCCCTGCTCTCCGGTGCTCAGTAGACCCTGCATCTCCTGCACCACACCAGCCTCCTTTACAACCTGCAGCCCGAACAATGTTGTTTTTGTTCTTTGACACAAGGGCCAGCTGTGTAGACCAGGCTGGCCCAGAGACTGTCCTGTCTCTGCCTCCCAAGTGCTAGGGTTGAAGGCCTGGGCCACCATGCTCAGCACCACAGAACAGTGTTCTGTAGCTGGAGTTTTCCTGGTCCTGCCTGGCCCACAGTCAGGACAAATCTCTCTCACCCGTTAGTACTGCAGCTGCTCAGACCCAACCAAGTAAACACACAGAGACTTATATTGCTTACAAACTGTATGGCTGTGGCAGGCTTCTTGCTAACTGTTCTTATATATTAAATTAACGCATTTCTATTAATCTATAAGTTGCCATGTGGCTCATGGATTACCAGTATCTTAACATCTTCTCATGGCGGCGGCTGGCAGCGTCACTCTGCCTCAGCCTTCCACTTCCCAGAATTCTCTTCTCTGCTTGTCCCGCCTATACTTCTTGTCTGGCTACTGGCCAATCAGCATTTTATTTGTACAGAGTGATATCCACAGCAGTGTTCCTTAGCTTAGCTCTCATTACGGTCCTGTTCTGTTTTGACAAAACCCAAACTATCCTTGCCTAAAAAACAGATCCAGATTTCTTCACTTAGCTGCCATGCACACTTCTGGTTTCACCTCCCATTGCCCTTCTCACTCCCTGGCCTTTCTCTGGCTGTCTGTTCTCCTGGAAATACCCCCTTCCTCAGCAATGTAGGGAATTGTGGAGCTGAAGGTAGAATGCTTCCCTAGCCTAGGGCCAGCAATGCAAAGACACGTAAATAACCTGCTCCATTTGCCAGGCCTGTGGGCACAGCCTTGTGACCCCAGATGAGGAGGATCACAAGTTCAAAATCTGCCTGGGATGTAGAGGAATGAGTCCAAGTCACAGACCTGTCTCAGAGTTGCTGCTTTTAACTTTGAGCCAAACAGTTTCAGACCTTCAATCTTGGTATTTAGGAGAGAGGCGGGAGGCTCGAGAGCTCAAAGTCATTCTTGGGTACATAGTAGGTTTGTAAACAGCCTGGGATACATAAGACCCTGATTCAAAAACAAAACAACAATAAAACAGACAAAACATTGCACCCTAAATCCAACATCTAGATCACCCTACACCACTTTCCAGAGTCAAGCAGCATCGTAAAAGAGAGGGCATCAAGGAAGTAAGAGCTGGAGAATGGTGAGGAATGCTCTGAAATACTGTCTTCTGGAAGGGACAGGGCCATTGCATTCATGACCACAGCAGCTGGTGCTACCCGAACAAGAGCTGCACAAGACCAAGCCACCAAGCATTCCAGCATGGGTGGGGGAGGGGCTCATGAGTTCTCACTCCAAGCTCAGGAGCTGCTGGCAGTTAGTTGACAGTTGCTGAGGAAGGAAGAGTCAATTGTCTTTTGGGGGCATGGCTCCTGGGAAGTTTCATACGCTCCAGTAGATGACACCACACCTGTGTGCACATGGGCAGAACTACTGGACTCAGTGGGTTATTTTTTTAAAGACAGGAAGGTAGGAGAGGAACATGTTGAAGGGGAAAGAAAGGGGAAAGGGGTGAATATAACCATGGTACATTGTATACATGTATGATATTGCCAAATGTAAATAAAGATATAGTAAAACAACAACAAAGAATTCCTTACCATCTAGACTGAAAATGTAGTCCATCATACAAGAGACTTAGCCACAATACACGGTGGGAGTGATCAAGAAAAGAATCATAAAAGTCAAAAAGAAGCAGAAGTCACAACTGAAACTTTATTTGTTTGTTAAATTATTTTGGGACAAGGTGTTAGATTTATGAGCACAGAATAGAGAGACAGAAGGCAGGAAAGAGACCAGAGTCCATCCTCAGCAGATGAGGCTGTGTTTGTTAACACACTCAGCAAGAGAAGGGGCACCAACTCTCCCATGAGGGAGAGGAGTTGAGGGGACAAGGAACTTTTTGTTTGTTTTTCCAGATAGGGTTTCTCGGTGTAACCCGTCTGTTCTGGAGCTCACTCTGTAGATCTGGCTGTCCTGGAACTCAGGCATCTGCCAGCTTCTGCCTCCTGCATTCTGGTGTGCACTACCACCACCTGGCAGCTTTGGCCTTTTATAGAGACAACAAAGGGACTGAGAATGAGGTAGCTCATGCAGCTTCAGGGGGCTCCATGGGGGTCTGCAATCTCCGTCCTGGTATTGTCTGCTCAGGCAAGACAGGTTATCTTGGGAGCTGCTCTGTCCCAGCAAACAGTCCTCTCGGCTCTACTGCTGACTGATAAGGTTGAACTAGGTCAGCTGTAATCCCAAGGAATCCTGTTTTACAACTAAGACACTATACCATTCCAAGTCCTGAAAACAGGAAAAATGGACAAGGGTGACTTGAACCAGCAGGAAGAAGGGCACCAAACAATGGAGTGTCAAGTGGGAGGACCAGGGATGAGAAATGAAGAAGACAAAGACAAAGTCTTGCATAAGCTGACGACTTATACCAAGCAAGTTTGATAAGAAGTACAGCATCTCATATACTATTCGCAGGAGGAAGAATGGGCAACGTGAGCATGGAGCTTAGTCAGTGTTGGCAAAGAGAACACAGCTGCCTAAGGACTGATTACCACAACCCAGGGGAAGAGGCAGGTCCCCAGACACCTCAACCCTGCCTCCTCCGTGGTACTAGCTCCAGTGTCAGACTGTCCATGCTAATTCTGTCGTGGACAAGGACACAGAACTAAAGTTCCCTCTGTCCTTTCATCAGGACCTCTAAGAATGTCTTGGGTCGGTCTGGATCTCCACAGAACGGGGCATCAATTCTTTCTTAACTGCATCTAGCTGAGGAGGGCCATTGCCAGAGGGGGTTAGTTCTGGGTCCTTTGGCCTCGGTCCTCTGTTCATCTAGAAGGACAGGATTTTATCTTGGTCTGCTTTGATGGATCATGAGAGAAGCCAGAATGGGGGGGGGGAGCAGAAGCCCATACATAGGAGGAATCTTGTGGTTGACTTTTTTGTCTGGTCCTTGTGTCTTTGAGCTCCATCCCAAACCAATTAGGATTTGTTGGTGTGGAAGCAGCACTGCTTACGGAGGAAGGACAAATTCCATTGTTAGCAGAAGTCAGATCTAGTATGCTTAATTTTGCAGTACTGCTGCAGCTAAAGAATCAAGTTGGTCTTAAAGGATGTGAAGCTAATCTGAAATTTAGTTTTGAGTCCTGAAAAATGTCTAGAGTGGCAATAAAAGGAATGGGTTGGATGGTCCATCAGTCCCTCTCAGAGGTCACCCAAAGTGTTTTCAAGGGTTTGGGGGTATCAACCTCTCTTAACTGCGCCAAACATACCCAAGGGGTGAGATAGACAGGGCAGCAGATGGAGTGCCTCAGAGAAGGCTTTGGACTCCTGATCCTCCTGTCTCTGGAGAACTTACATTACAGGTATGTAGCACTATATCTAAAATTCGCAATCTTTTTCTTAAGACAGGGTCTAGCTCTGTAACCCTGGGTGGCCTCAAACTCTGTATGTCGACAAGGCTAGCTTTAGACTTGTGATGCTCTTCCTCTTTTCACACACACACACACACACACACACACACACACACACACACACACACTGTGCTGGGATTACAGGCACACATCACCACACACAGTGTGGTTCACAGCAGAATTGAATAGAAAGTAGTTTCTACGTCTTTCTGTGACACTGGGAGCTGAAGTTCTGAAGAAGCTGCATCAGTGTTAAAGATCCCATGGACGGATTGGCATTGGCTGACAGTGACTGGGGAGAAAGAAACTGTTGTGGGTCCAAAGCCAAAATTACCATCGCCTGTCTTTAGCCTCTCCTTCCCCCGGCGTTGAACTTTTATATGGGTAAAGATGAGCCTGGATTCTTAATGGTTCCATCTTCATCTCTGAAGTTCTGGGGTTACCACTTTCTGTGGTACTGGGGCTCAGACTCAGGGTCCCGTGCATGCTGGACAAGCACTCTACCAACTGTATTACAGCCCTAACCCTCATCAGCCCTTTGTGATAGACATCTACTATCAACCTTTGTTTCTCACTTAATATTTTCTTGACCTTGACATAAAACTCTTTATTCCAGATATCAGGAGCTGAAGGCAGGATGAAAGAGTACTCCAGAGCCCTCATCACAAACAATCAAGAAGCTCTTGGAATGTATTGCTAAATTGTGCATACCTCTAGCCTCCATCAGTCCTAAGCTAAGAATGTCAGAATGATAACCTCAGTCCATGGCAGTGGTTCTCAACCTTCCTAATGCTGGGACCCTCACCACTGCCCTCCCTGATTAACTCCTACATACCTGGTAGGTCAGCCTATGCACCTCTTCCTGTGGTAAGCTTTTCCTAAACCCACCAAAACTAGCTCAAATATATCTCTTCTGCACTATGGGAAAGTCTATACTTAGGTGGGGGTGGGGTGGGGTGCTGATGGTACACGTCTTTAATGTCAGCACTAGGGAGGCAGAGGCAGGTGGATCTCTGAGTTCCAGCCCAAGATGATCTACACATTAAGATCCAGGTCATGTGACACCCTGTTTCAAACAAAAACCAACAAACAAATAAAAAAAACCCAAAACAACAAAATGTACTTATCTTCATTTTCTTATCGAATGATAATGGATTTTTACTGGCCTGTGCTCCACAAAACACTTCATCCTCTTCTGGGATTCGCACTGAGCCTTCCCTAGCTATTCATATCCTGGCTAATGAATGGCAGTGGGCATCAAGGACTATTTATGAATGAATGAAGCCAGCATTATTGATTATATGGGATTATATGAGAAAAGTGATTAAAAACCAAAGGCAAGAGTTTTCACTTCATCTTCTAGAGCTCTAGGCATTTCTTTCTGGATTGTGAGATCAGGTTAATGGTTTGCGGCGAAATAGAATTGTATAGGGGATAAAATACAAAATAGCAGAGTGAATCACAAGTAGTAAGGGCAAGTTTGCTTATTTAAGATTTTATTCTTAAAGACTCACACTCTAGTCCAGGCTGGCCTCAAACTAATTATGTCATTCCAGAAGGCGTCTAACCCATGGCAATTCTGCTCCATTCTCTCAATTGTGGGATTACAGGTGTGAACTAAACCATTCAGCTGGAATGTTTAATATATATATCATCCAATAAATAAACATTGCTAAGAATACGGATGAGTGCTGTGTGAATCCTAAGATATCCTTTATGAGTTTATGATCTTGTTAGGCATATAAAACTAATAATAGCAACAATAATTAATAGCAACAAAATTATGATGTAAATGCTTGGTCCTGGAGAGATGGCTCAGACTTTAAGAGTGATTACTGCTCTTGCAAAGAACCTGGCTTCCACTCCCAGTATTCACCTGGTGGCTCACAACCATTTATAACATCAGTTTCAGGGGACAGACACCTTCCTCTGACCTCCATGGGCACCGGGACACATATGGTACATGAACATATATGTAGGCAAACACTCATGCATATTAAGAAATAAGCTGTAGCTGATTTACTGTGGATTTCATCATCATTCACTAGCTTTCAATTTTAATGCATAAAATGCAACATAAATTTTATCTTCATATTCTGTCTTGGCCATACCTTCATTCACTATTATTTCTCTCTTCTATCTTGGCCTAAATAACTATTCTGAACAACACCCATGCTTGAAATTGCTTGAGTGAGGCTCTGCTCTGGAACTAAGCCATGACACATCTACATACCATACAAGCTGAGCATTTCTTACCCATAGTAAATTGGGAACGTTGCATAATTCTTACGGAAGAGTGGGGGTTTTGCAAGAGAGGACATGATCATCATGTGAAGAAATGAAAATAGCCTTTCTTCTCATTTGCAATGCTTATTAAGCTGTGTGGATAATAGATCACTGGATTATTTATTCATATTTGTCTTGTTCTGAAAAGGGATGTGAGGCAGGTGAGTTAAATACAAGTAACACATCAGCAGTGAGCTATGTGGGTTGGTTTCCCTACCCAGAAATGTGGAATGTAATTTCATACACTATCATGAGAACATAGGAAAGGTACCTTGAGTGATGCTGTTTACCTTGCTGCTGTAGCTGACTTCTCTGTGGGGTAGCCTACCCCATTCATGACAGTACTTAGTATCCAGAGCACTCCCTGTGAAAGCAGACTGCTTATTCTGTCTATGCAGATTCTCAGTTCACCTTTAAAGTACCATTACTTGTTTTCCTACACATGAATTTACACGGACTGTAGCTTCCCATTGCCTTAATTACAGAATTCTAGACTCAAGCCCCTATTATCAGACATTAGGCAGGTTTCCATTTATAAAAATTAAAACTAAGCCAAGTATGGTGGCAGGGAGATCAGAAGTTCAAAGTCATCTGCTGCTTTGATCCTGAGCTACATGAGACCTTGTCTCAAAACAGACAAAAATCGTGCAGTCTTCTTACTACCATGCCTGGCCAAGAAAACCTTGTCCAAATATAAAAAGAGCGAGAAGAAATTGACTCAGTCCAGGAACAAACAGGTAAAAAGTAGCAGTGAGAAGTGTTGCCTGAGGAAGATCATATGGAGAAAGCTCACGAAACACTAGCTTGGTTTCTAAATGAAGTGTGAGGTTAAGATAGTGTTGACCAAAAAACAACAGGGGAGCCAGTCAGATGAGCTGATTGACATGCTCCTTAATAAAGGATGTCAGCTAAGGAGGACTGCGAAGGGGAGAAGAACTCCCAAAATTGCCTCTAGGATGCACCAAGGGGTGGATGTCCTCAGAACTTCAAAAAGAATTGTTTGGGACAAGATCGTATACGTGACCAAGACTGGCCTTGAACTTGCAGTCTTCCTGAGAGCTGAGATTCCAGGCATCCCCCATCATGCTTGGCTCAGAACATTGCCCCTGCCCCTTTTTGTTCAGTCAAAGAACACAGCCTATCTTAGGAGCTCTTGATCACAAGAATGGTTTATATTGGAATTTTACTTATAATTCAGTGTATATTAAAACACAATGGAGGGCTGGAGAGATGGCTCAGAGGTTAAGAGCACTGGCTCTTCTTCCAGAGGTCTTGAGTTCAGTTCCCAGCAACCACATGGTGGCTCACAACCATCTACAATGAGATCTGGCACCCTCTCCTGGCCTGCAGACAGAACACTCACTGTATACATAATAAATAAATAAATCTTAAAAAAAAATAAAAAAATAAAACACAATGGAGCTTGCAATCCCAGCATGTGGAAGGCTGAAGTAGGAAGATCAAGACTTCAAGGCAGACTCAGGCTGTATAACAAAATACTGTCTCAGAAAGCAAAACAAAACCCAAAACAAACAAACAAACAGCAACAACAGCAACAAAAAAAAAAAACGAGCAACAATAGCACAAAGGTTATGGGGGTAACCAATTGCTTTGGATTAGATTTGAGGCCTGCTCCCCAGGAAGGAATTCAGACCAGGTACTGTCAATCTGGACAAAAGCCCATGGCTTGGGAGTTCACAGGCCCTAGAGGGAAAACTATTATTGTTTTTTTGCTGAATGATACGTTGTCAAACACCTTTCTAAATATTTGTATCTATACTGACAGATTAGTGCTTTCCTCAACCTTGGCCAGAGAAGCTTCTCTCTGCAGTGGTTACTATGAATTACTGTAGAGACTCATAACTTGTCCACATGCTGAGAATAAGTGTCTGTTGAATACTCAGTCCTAAGGGTGACATCTGTATCAAACCTCCTCCTTCCTGAAGTTCAGGGACCATCTCAGAAGAGTGACAGAAAGGATTTAAGAGCTGGGGGATAGGAATGGGCACTGTGAAATGTTGTTTTTAAGACACGACATGCTTGTTGCACACATAAACTCACTGTAACTATGATTATCTGCACAAGACCAAGTCAACAAGAATAGTCAACATCCCAACAGGCAGCACTGATCAGATTCAGTGAGTTATTACCAGCAACAAAAAGGTGAGGACATGAAGTGGAGGGGCGATGTGTTGGGGATATCTGCGGAGTAAGAGAGAGAAGAGTTGGAGGCTCCTGGAAAGAGTAGGAGGGAAGAGCTGGGTACACATGATCAAGATACATTGTTTACATGTATGAAATTGTCAAAATGTAAATAAAATATATTCTACTAAAACAAACAAGCTACTACCACAAACATCAACAAAATCAGTGAAACTTTGTTAATAAATGCCAGGCTGCCACGGCAGCCAGAAGAATAGACCTTGCAGGTGAAAAATACTGACCAAGGCTCAACAGCCTACTTCTGAAACTCTTCCCACTTCCTGCTGGTAGCTCCTGGGAGATGACTGAGTACAGCTCATTCTCTAAGGCCATCCTGTTCCTGGGAGGAGGTGAGACCCCTCTGACTGATGACTTTGGCTTGAAGACTTCAGAATATCCTACGGCACCACCCTTGTCTGCACTGGCTCCCCTCTGCTTCCTTTTCTCCTCCATGCTGATGGTTGACTCTCCCGGCCCCTTCAGTGTCCCTCCTGTTTGCTGTCACAGCAATGTCTTCTAATATTGCATTGTCACATTTAATCTTGGGGTCACTTCCCAGAGGACTCAGACTAAGACAGATGATAAAAGATTCCTTATGAAAATGCCTCTAATCTAGATTTCTTTCTAAATTACAGATCTCTTTAGATGTTGTTATAGGATTCCACATGAGTAATCCTTTTCTCCCTTTCAATAGAATTTATTTTTAGAGGAGTAGCAAGTGCTGAGCCTTCTAAGTCACCTGGGCAGCCCAATAGCAAATTCTCAGTGAGTTTTGCTCTGAATCAAGGTAGCCCTTCTGTTGCTGGATGACCTTCAGGTAATTGTCATTGAATTTCCCAAGGGTTCAGTGAGGACTCTATTTTGGCTGTTCAGAGTCTGCACATCTCTCAGTCTAGAAACAGTAAGATCACTGATCTTTGCTCCCCGGCCTCTCTTGTAGATTTTCATGTTACTCGTGCATATATTGATATTCAGCAACAGACTCCACAGGCCCTTGTTCATATTTCTTGTGATATTTAAAATTCTGTGCATCTTCTTTAAAAAAAATTTCTTGATCCATAACATTCAGCTATTTCAGCCTCCTCAAAAACTCTAATCTAATCTTTGGGTCAAGCTGTGGTGGCAGGCCTTTAATCCCAGCACTGGAGAGACAGAGGCAGACAGATCTCTGAGTTCAAGGACAACCTGATCTATACTCTACTCCAGCACAGCCAGGGATACACAGAGGAACCCTGTCTCAAAATACAAACAAACAAAACTCTAATATCTGTCTATTAAGTAAGAAAGTCCACTTTACTCTCTTTAGAATCCTTTAGGTCTAGATACATTCCAGAAAGTGCCTCTAGGCAGAAAGCAAGAACACTTGTTGCATGACCAACCACGTACATTATTTGTTATCTCTTTATCATGAATCATACCACTGTGCTGTCCATTGCTCTCATAAATTAAAGGGTTTTTTTCCTTCATTTATTTTGCTCTAGTCGTTAATTTTTTATAATTAAGGATTAACCCTGCCAGGGCTAGCCCTGGCTATGACCAGATTCCAGAGAGAAGGCAAGGAGTAGGCAAGGGAGAATTGAACCTAGCATGATGTTTGAGAGAATCTCGAATCCTCACTGATTAGCATCCAGAGTGCTTCTTTATTTATACAGAATTCAGTAAGCAGGGAGAGATTCATGTTGTTCCAGATCATAGATCCTATCATTTCTGTTCCAGACACGTGTTTCACTTCCTCTTGTACATCTTTTAGTCATCATTGATAAATCGTAACAAAACAGTTCTCTTTTGCAATAATTTTTACTCATTGACAATAACCCAACTTTTAGGCAACTCTTGTAGTTTCAAAGACACTAGATAGAAAATCTCCAAGCCAGCCTGGACAGATCACCATGTCCTGAGCAATGTATTGTTAACTCTTAATGGTCAGAGTGCCCAAGAAGAATCCTCAGGCCAAAGCTGCTGCAGTTATTATTCAAATCTTGGCATAATACAATGTTTACATTTGATATCTTTATAGAATTTATTTATATGTCTAATTCTGACATTCTTTTGTTCCTTGATTATATGACACCACAGTGGCCTTGTACAAGCTAACTTTTCTAAGAAAGGGAGAGCCTGACACCTCATTCTTTTATCATCTTTCCACACCATTCTTTGCCCATCATTATAAGGCCCTGAGTAGGGCAGAGGTAACTTCAGCTAGTCTAACTTTGTTGTGGTATATGCCACATAATCACCAGAACATAGAGAAGGAGGAGACCTGCAATCTGATCTGCAGGCAACTCCTCTAGCCCACTGAATCTTGTTGACCTTTTAAAGTTTACTTTGTTTTGATTATCTTCTTCCTGAGTAAGTGCAGGGGTGGAATATCTGCAGGAGGTGGTGGCTCACACCTTTAGCCCCAGCACTCAGGAGGCAGAGACATGTGGATCTGTGTGAGTCTGAGGCCAGGCTGGTCTATAAACGAGTTCCAGGACAGGCTCCAGAGCAACAGAAAAACCCTGTCTCAAAAAAAAAAAAAAAAAAACAAAAAAGAAACAAGCAAAAACAACAACAAAAAAGAATATCTCAGAGCCACATAAAGAGATCTCTGGCTTCCTTATGTGTGTCCCAACCTCCAAGTCCTAAGGAAACCCTTCAAGTAGATAAGGATAGCTGGGTGTTGGTGGCTGACACCTTTAATCCCAGCACTTGGAAGACAGAGACAGGCGGATCTCTGTGAGTTCAAGGCCAGCCTGGTCTACAGAGCGAGATACAGGACAGGCACCAAAACTACACAGAGAAACGCTGTCTTGAAAAACAAACCAAAAAAAAGTAGATAAAGATAATCTCTTAAAATCTGGGGTGATTGGGCAGGATTCTCAGGACTTTCCTGAGGAATCTTAGCAGCCGTACTCCTGGGAGAAGGTATAAATGACTCATAAGAAATTTCCCATTAATCCAATATCCCCAAGTTGTACAAATACTAAAAGCCCACCTGCACCCAAACACTTGACATGTGGAGATGTAAACCAAAAGTGTTACAATACCATCATGCAGCTCAGCTTTGCTGAGTCTTCATCAAGCTGCTGTGCTGGTTTTATGACTTCTGCTGTTCCCAACAGACGTGGCTCAGCCATGTAGATGTAACCAACCTTCTTATTAAATAAGAAACACAGAACCAATGCAAAGAAGAAAGCCAAGAGGTCAGAGCTAAGAGCTAAAACCTTACCCTTCCTCCTGCAGTGGTCCTACCTCTCCGAACTAGAACTACCCCTGTGTTAAAGTCTTTATATAGTGTTCCTGTTCTGCCTTCTTATTGGTTGTAAACCCAACCACATGATCGCCTCGTCACGGCCTGTCTGTATAGGCCTCCAGGTTTTCCATGCTTGGTATTGAGATTAAAGGCATGTGTATCCAATAATGGCTGTATCCCTGAACACACAGAGACTTACCCAGCTCTACCTACCAAGTGCTGGGATTACAAGTGTACGCCACCACTGCCCTACTTTCCTATGGCTTGCTAATAGCTCTGACCCCCGGGCAACTTTATTTATTAACATACAAATAACATTTTAATACAAATAAAATATCACCATATTTCCCCTTTTCTATTTTAATAAAAAGGAAAAAAGAAAAAGCTTATAACTAACATAAGAAAAACTATATACAAAAGTACAATAACTATATACAACATATACAAGTAATAAATACCTAAACAATGTCTAGTTCATTTGCATTTGACAAATTCAGAGAAAATAATTCCATTATCTATTCTATTGTATCTAATTCACTTTCTATGCTAATTAATCGTCAACTATAACTAACTAATCTTCAACTCCCTCAGAGACCCAAGAAGGAAATAGTATTAGCTAACGAAAAAAAAAAATAAAAACAGGAAGTATATGCAAGCAACTTCCAAAAAATTGTGAGTTGACAGAAACAGCCAGCTGCCTGGACAATCATCTGAGGTTTCTCCGCAGTGTTGGGGCATCATCTTCAGCCTATGGGCTTAGCGTATCTGACAGACTCATTTATGAAGTGGAATGTACACAAGGTCAACAGTTCAACCTCACATTGGGTGAGAGCAGTCTATATACCAGAAATACCTGAATTCCACTAGTGTCATGTCGTGATTCAGGATTTTAGATTCTGGAAATTGTTGATTTTTTTTAATTCAGCTGTCCATTCTTCTTGGCTATGTGTGTATGTGGCTTCATTTCAGCATCCCATTCTTCTCCACATCCCTCTATTAAATGCCATTCTTCTGTTGAGAGGTGTGAGCTTAATTACTCTTCAAGAATAACTGTTTCAGCTACCTCCCCATTGCACATCAGAAGCCATCGGCCCACTGCCTGTTCAGCTGCCTTCGAAGAAAAGGGCACTGTACCTTTCCCGGATTGCGAAGGCCACTTCAGGGATGGTGCCATATTGTCCTGGCCTCAGAAGATGCCTTTTGATAAAGCCATAACCACACTTATTTTGACAAGAATCAGTAGTCCTTTGTTTCATGTCCTGTCTGTCCTGTTTGTCAGCAGTTGATTCAAGGATACTTTGTTGTCCAGTGGCTAACTTTTGCTACAATGAAAGTTAACTCCAATTGCAGTTTTTTCAATGCCCATATTTTCTCTGAAGTAGATTGGTACTGTCAGGAGCCGACATGTCTCACAGTCATAACAAAAAAGAAAAATGTTCTAAGTTATTAAAACATTTTAAATGCCATATTCTGTAGATCTCTGAAGGGTTTGAAGATAACATGTCTATCTAAAATATATCTATTCAATCTTGAAAACATACCTAATATAACTACAAGTTCTATTATAATGTCTAACTACTAACTTTCATTTCTTTATATCCTAATAGTTGGTAATAACAACATTCAAGGATCAGAAAATTGCATTACATTGTTAAATGAACGGTACAATTAGAAATATACATATAGCATTTTCTAACAATATCAATTTCAATATATATAATTTGTATTCAATATAAAACAATCCAATCCAATGTAAAGTATTTACATTTTTCTTTTCTTTTCTTTCTTTCTTTTTTTTTAAAATAAGAACCTTAAATCTAATCTCCTTTGCTTAGCCCTTTTCCTCACCCTTGACAACAACTTGTAACCAACCCCCCTAATCAATGAAAATTATCCCAGACCCAAAACCCATTAAAAGACCAAAGAAAAACCACCCGCCCCACACCACCTCTTTGGGAATGTGGGCATTGTATTCTTGAAATTGCTTCCTGCTGGGTATGGGCGAAGATATCTTTATCCTGAAAAGAAAAATTTTTAGGTTAATTGTCAAATTCTAGGAAAGGTAACTATATCCTTCGTTATCCAGTCTGTATATAATACCAAAGTTCAGGGTTTATCTCAAATCCTTATTCAAGTAGTCTTTGAGACTGGATCGTCTCAGCTAGCTCTCTCAAAATTGCTCTGAACACTTTGCAGTTCAAAGCTGATCTGTAGATGATGTTTGTCAGCTTAGTGATGTTATTATTGTCCACGTGGAATTGTTGTTGTTGTGGGGCCCCATCTTCTTCCTGGAGACTTCAGTTGATGTTAGGCCTGACCGTGATTTCCTGAAAAAAACTGATAAGAGACTCGAACACAAAGACTATATATGCGGCTTTTTAGAATTAGTTAGTACTCTATATGACCATTTATATCTTAACAAAGTTTAAAATGTATATATATCTATATATATTAATCTTGTAAATTTTGATATAAATTTCATACTTTAAGAAAAGTTTAAAGAATCAGAATAGAATCAAAGAGTTGCGATTAGTAATAGAATAGTCCCTTAATTAATTTGGCCTTTCTCTTGTCCCATAGCAGAAGATGGCTCTTTTCTTCTGGCATGATACAGAGAGTTTGCGTTTTCCTTTTAACAACATGCTTGAGTTTAAAGAAGGAGAGAGCCATTTTCCAACTCCAAAGTCAGCTTTAAATTTTAATTTAACTGGGACTATTAGAAGTTAAATAGTGTTAAATCTTTAAAGAAAAGCAGAAACAAACATTTAGGAAGACATAAAATTTTTTAGATAACATAACCATATGCCATTTCACTCTGTTTCTTAGGATAGATAATTTGTCCCTTTTCTTCAGTTGTCTCATTTGTCCAGTGTTCTTCAAATTTCTTAACCTTCATTCTCCTAAAAGACAAAAACAAAAACCTTACCCCAAGGTTTTTTGGGGATGTTCCTTTTTGGCAAGTTATTATCTGATTAAATGAAAAGGCATATGTTACTGGTGTAAGTTAGTTTAAATTGGATGTTCATGATAGTTGATGAACTATCACCTCCTCTAATTAAGAGGTCTCTCTTGTTCAAATCGAACCTTTATCAATTTTGATGGTACCCACAGCTTATCTTCTCCTGTAGAAATAAAAGCAAAACCTCGTCCCCAGTGTAATACATATCCTGTTTCCATTCTGAGGTCAGCACATCATTAAAGTATATAGGTTGATTTAATTCTGTAGTTTTTTTCTATTATCCAATGTCTCTCTGCAGCTGTTGTTCCTTTCTCATTGGCATTGAGAAAATTCAAAGTTAATAGAGCATTATGTAGTCTATTTCTGGGGGTTTTTGTTACTCCTTTTTGTTTATTTAGCATATCCTTTAGAGTTCTGTTTGATCTTTCTATAACTGCTTGACCTGTAGGATTATGTGGTATACCTGTAATATGCTTTATATTGTAATAAGCAAAACACTGTTTCATTTTAACAGAGACATATGATGGAGCATTGTCAGTTTTGATTTGTGCAGGTATGCCCATGATGGCCATAACTTCTAGCAAATGAGTGATTACAGAATCAGCTTTTTCAGAACTCAAAGCAGTTGCCCATTGAAATCCTGAATAAGTATCGATAGTGTGGTGTACATATTTCAATTTTCCAAATTCTGCAAAGTGAAACACGTCCATCTGCCAGATTTCATTCCTCTGAGTACCCTTTGGGTTACATACTGCTGGTAATGGTGTTTGATTGTAGAAGGAACAAGTAGGACATTTCTTTACTATTTCTTTAGCTTGTTGCCAGGTTATGGAAAAATCCTTCTTTAAACCTTTACTATTGACATGATGTTTTTTATAAAATTCTGAGGTCTCCAGCACATTTCCTATCAATAATTTATCAATCTCATCATTGCCTTGTGCTAGAGGGCCTGGCAGACCAGTATGAGATCGGATGTGAGTTATATATAAAGGATGACTCCTTTTTCTGATTGTATCTTGTAATTGAATAAATAATGAAGTTAATTCTGAAGCATCGTGGATAAATTCTGCAGTCTCAGTATGTAATACTACTCTTTCAGCATACTGAGAGACAGTTACTACATTGAGAGGTTCTGAAAAATCCATTAATACCAACAGAATAGCATACAATTCTGATTTTTGAACTGAATTATAAGGACTTTGAACCACTTAACTTAAATTTTCTGATTTGTAACCTGCCTTTCCTTGTTTGTTGGCATCTGTATAAAATGTACGAACTGCAGATATGGTTTTTTCCTCACAATTCGAGGCAAGATCCAATCAGCTCTCTTTATAAGATCAATTCTATCGCTTTTGGGATATTTGCTGTTAATTTCTCCCAAAAAATTACTACATGCTTTTTTCCAAGCTTCATTTTCTATCCATAATTTTTCAATATCCTCCTTAGTTAAAGGTACAACAATTTCTGCTGGGTCTATTCCTGCTAATTGATGAAGTCTCAATTTTCCTTTCCAAATCAAGTCAGAGATTTTTTTCCACATAAGTTTTTAATTTTTTATTTGGTTTATTTGGTAAAAATATCCATTCCAATATAATATTTTCCCTTTGCATTAATATTCCTGTTGGAGAATGCCTAGAAGGTAAAATAACCAAAATGCAATCCAGCTTTGGATCAATACGATCTACGTGCCCTTCATGTACTTTCTTTTCTACCAAGGCCAATTCTTTCTCAGCTTCAGGTGATAATTCTCTTGGACTATTCAAGTCCTTATCACCTTCTAAGGTTTTAAACAAATTATTCAGTTCATCATTTTTTACCCCAACAATAGTTCATAGATGAGAAATGTCTCCAAATAATCTTTGAAAGTCATTAAGAGTCTGTAGTCTATCTCTCCTAATTTGCACCTTTTGAGGTCTAATTTTTTGAAGTTCTATTTTATATCCTAAATAATTAATAGAATCTCCTCTTTGCATCTTTTCAGGAGCAATTTGTAATCTCCAGCAAGGCAAAATTTTCTTTACTTCTTCAAACATTCTTTCTAAAGTATCTGCATTTGAGTCAGCTAATAAAATATCATCCATATAATGATAAATTATAGATTTAGGAAATTTTTTACGTACCACTTCTAATGGCTGTTTTACAAAATATTGGCACAAAGTTGGGCTATTCAACATTCCCTGTGGGAGAACCCTCCACTGAAATCTTTTAACTGGTTGAGAATTATTATAAGTAGGCACTGTGAAAGCAAATCTTTCTCTGTCTTTTTCTTGTAACGGTATTGAAAAGAAACAGTCTTTTAAATCAATAACTATGAGAGGCCATCCTTTTGGTAACAGAGTAGGCAAAGGAATTCCAGATTGTAAAGAGCCCATTGGCTGAATTACTTTGTTAATTGCTCTAAGGTCTGTTACCATTCTCCATTTACCAGATTTCTTCTTAATAACAAATACAGGAGAATTCCAAGGGCTGGTTGATTCTTCAATATGATGAGCATTTAACTGTTCTTCCACCAGCTCTTGTAAAGCCTGGAGTTTCTCTGTTGTTAAAGGCCATTGCTGAACCCATACAGGCTTGTCTGTTGACCATTTTAAAGGTAGAGCTGTTGATGTTTTTGGAAAATTATCAGTTGTTGTGCCCTGTTCTTGTATGACATGGATGGCTGGTGAGCACTCATTAGAATAATATCTTTTAATATTTCTCTCAGAAACATGTACTAATTTATGATTTGTTTCTGAGATTGGAGGGATATTAATCTGAGTATTCCATTGTTGTAACAAATCTCGACCCCACAGGTTCATAGCTATGTTAGCCATATATGGTTTTAATTTTCCTTTCTGTCCTTCTGGACCTATACATTCAAGCCATCTTGCACTTTGTTTCACTCGAGATAATGTCCCAATTCCTAACAGTTGAACATTTACCTCCTGAAGAGGCCAAGTTGGATGCCAAAATTCTGGTGCAATTATGGTAATGTCAACACCTGTGTCTACCAGACCAGACAACAAAACACCATTTATCTTTATTGTTAGTTTTGGTCTTTGTTCATTAATAGAAGTTTGCCAAAAAATTTTCTTTATGTTTTTTCCTGAATTTCTTATTTTTTCTGTTTCATCATCTCGACTAACATGATTTATTCCAATAGACATTTGGTTATTTAGTTGCTTTGAGTAGGGGTTTCCTCTACAACTGCAGGAAAGGTTTGAACTGGATTTACTGTGGGGGCCTGCCTGAGGCCCCTCTGGGAGTTTCCCGAAGCTTGAGGCAGAGGATTACCCTGTCTGTCCCTTGTTGATCTACATTCATTGGTCCAGTGTTTTCCCTTACCACATCTTCTGCATACTCCAGAAGGAAGAGGCATTCTGTTGCCAGTGTTCCTTGAAGAAACATTATTTCTAGGAATGACCTGTTTACAATCTCTTTTCAAATGTCCTTGCTTTCCACATCCAAAACATCTAACATTGCTCAAACCTTTTGAAATTGCTTTTCCTACCCACATATCATCATGGTCATAAGCCTCAACATTAACTGTATCTCTAATCCAATCTTCCAAAGGTGCAGATCTTGCCTTTAATGGCCTGATTATTCTTTTGCATGCTGCATTTGCATTCTCAAAGGCCAAAGATTCAATTATTATCTGACTAGCCTCTGAATTTGGCACCATTTCCTGTACTGCTGAAGTCAATCTTTGTAAGAAATCTGTGAAAAATTCTTTTGGGCCCTGTATAACCTTTGTAAATGACTCAGTTTTTTTTTCCTGGTTCTTCAACTCTGTCTCATGCATTCAAAGCTGCCGTTCGACATAGAACTAGGGTTTGGACATCATATAAACATTGGGTTTCTACTGAAGCATATTGGCCTTCTCCAATAAGCTGATCCTGGCAGACTTGTATTCCGCTATCCCTCCATTGTTTTTCTATATTTTTAGCCTCATTATTGAACCACATTTTCCACTGGAGATGTTGTCCGGGTTCAAGAACAGCCTGTGCCAATTCCCGCCAGTCCTTTGGTATAATCCTATTACAAGTTGACCAGGTGTTTAACATTTGCTTTACATATGGGGAGTTCATGCCATAAGATGCTATTGCCTCCTTAAATCTTCGTAGGTCTAACATTTTAACTGGAGCCCAAGTATTTTGTTCATTCTCTTCATCAGGTAGCTGCTGTATGGCTACCGGATAAATTAAGGGTGATTGTGTGAAAACTGGCTTTCTTTCTGTAACCTTATGATCCAATTTTGAAAAAACTTCACTGTTTATTTCTTCTATCTGAGTTTGAATTTCTCTATAATTCATTTTTACTGGTTTAACAAGTTTTTCTAAGACTGTTATCCTGGCACTTAAATTGACTACCTTTTTAAATAGTAAAATGAGGATAAGAAAAGTAATAAACAGTTGGGATATCCTCCTCAGTTTCCATCTTAGTTTTTGAGACAGGGTCTCTTACTGAAGCTGGAAATCACTGTTGCAGAATATTTGTTTACACCATAAAGATGTGTCTCTGCCTAAGGTGCCTTCTGATTGGTTTAATAAAGAGCTAATTGTCCAATAGCAAGACAGGACAGAATAGACGAGACTTCTGGGCAGAGAGAGAACTCTGGGAAGAAGAAAGGCAGAGATGTGAGACAAGTCGGACATACAGTACAGAGGAGAAGTAACTGAGCCACGTGGCAGAACATAGATTAACAAAACCAGGTTAATTTGAGTTATAAGAGCTAGCTGGGGGAAAGCCTAAGTTAAAGCTAAGCTTTCATAATTAATAGTAAGTCTCCATGTCATTATCTGCAGGCTGATGGTCCAAGAAAGTCCGACAAGACAGCGTACTACAACTCACCGATTCAGCCAGGAAAGCCCAAGGATTTTCCCATCTTTGCCTTCCCAAGAACTTGGACTGGCCCAGCTTTTATACACAAGCACTTCACTGACTGAGCCATTCACCAGTCCCCATTTCCTTTTCTTTGTGGGCCCCATCATCTGACTTCTTGCAGAAAACTCTAAGCTTGAGTGATTTCACCAAAGAGTTTCTCCCAACTCTGAGACATCCAGGGAACTCCCTTTTGTAAAACCCAAGTTTGTTCATGTCCCTTCTCTGCGTAACATATAGCGAGGTCCCCACGTTTGTCGTCTTTCTGCCAGTAATCAACTTATAAAGAGAGGGGGTTTGTTTGGGGTCATAGTTTATGTTCAGTCAGCCCCACTGCTCTTGGGCCTGTGGTGAGGATGCCCACCATGGCAAAGGTGATGGCAGAGGAAGACCACTCACCTCTGGTCACAAAGCAAAAGAGAAAGGGGGAAGAAGGGGCCTAGAATCCAATTATCTCCTTCAAGGACGTACCTCCAATGACCTGGAGACTTCCTAACACCTCCTTAAAGAGCCCACCAGTTTCCAATCATACCATAGTGGGGTCCGAACCTTTACTATGTGCACCTTTAGGAATACTTAAGATCCAAAGTATAGTTTTATTGCCCGCAGAGCAAAGAGTACCTTCTATAGGAGCCTGACTTGGCATGTGCTCTCCCAACAGCTCTGCCCGATTTTAGCCCCCCCCCCGTATCTCCTGCCTCTCTTTGCTACTTCTCACCCTTTCCTCAGCTTCACTAACAACACACGCCCTTTTGCAATTCTTGCCTTTGACCTATGTTGTTTATTCTTCCTAGACTATACACCCTCTCTTCTCTCTGTGTGTAAATTCTTATTCATTTTTTATTCATCAGGGACAACTCACAAACTGGTCACCTCCCTGTTGATGACTTCCCTGAGCCACCAAGATACACTTAGTCACTTCTGAAGTCTAATTCCCCTTTGCACTTTGCTCTGGAAGTGACCATTTTTCATACACTGACCACATGACCTCTTTGAATACCTTCTCTGTTAGTCAATTATTTAACCACAGAAATTCCATTTTCCTGAGATGGAACCTAGAAAGCCAAAATTTTACTTGTAGTCAGCAAGAAACTGAAGGACCCAGAAACTTCTAATCAAGTGTGCATGCATAGAACTCTCCCAAGCCAACAGAATGAGTCATGTGTGTTCCAGGGAAGTGCAGCAGGAGCCTGGTCATCTAACAAGGTCTATGTAGACAGGTCTTTGGTTCTTGGGGTGGCCAGTGGTAGAGTTGTGGTAAGTAGTCTCTGGTGCTCAGAGACAATGAGATCATTTGCTAGAGTATCTTGTCAGGGTGGCTAGGAATGTTTCAGTCCCCAGGTCTCCTAGGTATTTTACAAATCATCTAATGTCCCTGGATGAATGAACTCAGCCAACAAGTCTGAATACATCTTCATTTGTAGCAACTGAAAAGTAATGTCTGAAATACCTTGGTTAGAAACTGTATCAATTTTACTACATGTTATCTGTTTGCTTGTCTTGCTGTGCTACATTAACCCCAGCTACTGTGTGTTGTTCTATGTAGTGTGATTCCAATTTCCTTTGTCTTGTCTGGTTTTGTTTTCCTTTGGAGATGGGGTCTTGTTGGGAGTTGTGTGGCCCAGTTTCAGACCAGTATATTAGTGCTTGTGCAATGGGTGTACAGATGAAGCAAAAGCCCACAGGGACATTCTCACTTGGCAAGGACAGTGGACTTCAGGACAGCACAGAATACTGCTGGGACTGGGCAGCCTGCATGCTCTCTTCTCTCTCATAGAACTGATGATTCTCTTGGAGGTTTTAGTGTCATTTTGTCAATCATGACAGATGTGATCATTCCTGGAAACCCCATTTTTTCTCAAATATTTTTCCCTAAAATTCTTTGGGAGCTGATGCTTCTCAGGTTTCTTGTCTGGGGATGTCAGCTATCACTCAGACTGCAGGAGTTGTCTGATTCAGTGCTGTCAGAATCAGAGGCAGGTCATCCCTATTTCTGTAAATATGTTTTGAAAGATTGTTGTTCTTGAAATATGTGCCTGTTTATCACCTTTAAGTTTTGTAAAGACAGGATATACCTGGCTTGATATTTGGTCGAGCTAGCAAAATGATAAGTGTTGTTTTTAGTTTAAAGATTCTTTGATGTAAAAGTTGGGAAAAACATATTTGATGTTTGACATATTTGACATATTTGTTTTTGCTGGCGGTTAACGTTGGAGGATAGGAAAAGCTTGTTTGTTATTATGAAAAAAACGTGCTTGTTTTTGATGTATAAATAAAGACAGCTATGGGAGATCTGCTCCCATGTTTTCCCAAGGATACTCTTGAGGAGGGTGAATGGAGAAATATTTAGATAGAAATATAGAGGGAAAGAGATAGAAACACAGGATAGCCTCGGGAGGGACTGGATCATCATCCACTGGCCTTTTCTGTCTCTTCTAAAGGGCTCTTTATAGGAATGTCAAGGGGTGGAGCAAAAGACCTCCCCCTAGCACAGCCAAGTACAGACCCTTCCGATCACCTAGTAACCATGCACATAGTCAAGCAATCCTCTAATGCAACCCTGCTGGGTAAAGCAAGCTCAGATATCACTAGGAAACTTCTGTGGGCCTCTACAGACAACCGAACCTATTTGGGGCCAGCTACATCTGTGAAACTCATCTAGTGGTCGGAAAATTCATTTCTTTGAGCTGAAGCCCCTTCCCTGTCTCAGGACCTGAACACAGGCTGCAGCAGGACCGAGGTAGGGTCTATCTCCTGGGAATCCTCCTGCATCAGCTTCCTGAGTATGTAGATTACAAGCATGAATTATTATGCCTGGCTTTTTAAACTTTAAAGATAGTTTAATCTGGACTGGTCTCAAATATGTGTGGTAAACCATTTACTTCAGCTTCTTAAGTGCTGTGATGTAAGCATCTGCCCCCATGCCAACTTGGTTTGGCATTTTTGAGGGTTTCCCTGCGTGGTATAGGCTACCCTGAAATTGATCGTCCCCATTTCAACCTCCCAAGGGCTAGAGTGATAGGCCTGTGCCATGATGCCCAGTTTAATTTTAATTTCTTGAACAATTTATATTGCAATTATGTTAAATGCCTACTCTGTGTCATGTCCTGTTCTAGTCATTAAGAGCATAATAATGGAGAGACCCTTGTGAGTTTTGTTTATGTGAGATGTACAGTCTAAAAGCCTAAATATTTTAGATGTCCAACTGGGTCAGCAGCACCAAATGGTTTGATTAAAATTTTCAATTAATGTCTATTTGTGCCTTGAAAATATAAAGGAAAATGAGAAATGCCCTTCATTTCTCTTAGGCTAATAGGAGGCAGAGGTGTATAAACTATTCACTTGACTGCAATGGAATAGTGTGATAAAAAGAAACGTAATTGGGATTCATAAGTGGCACAAAGCAAGGGAGGGGCTTGCTTGGAAGGTCAAGAATCAAGAACTGAATTACTAAGATTAGAAAAAAAAAAGAACTTAGAGTCTTCACAAATCTGAGTAAACACACAGGATTTCCTCCCTTCATGCCCCTCGTTCTGTTTTCCCATTCCTCTCTTCCCTTCTATGTCTTTCATACTATTATCATTACCTTTTAAGCAGCTGAAGGGCCACCTTTTACAAATCCTTTTTGCTAATTCCCTTTCCATGTCCTTAATATCTTAGGCTGGGACTTTTCACAAGTCCCATATGCCTTGAAGTAGCTAATGATTTCTTACCTTTTGATGTACATTGTCCACGTCTCTCAGTGCCCTCCAAGTCAGGACTTGGCTCTGGTTTCTTTGTATTTTACTCTGGTTTCTTTGCCCTCCTTTCTGTCCATCTATCTTTCTTTTTGAGGAGGGAAGAAGGTGGATAGGGTTGCATTTTATATCTCTGGCTGCTCTGGAGCTTGCTAGGTAGACTAGGCTGCCCTCAAACTCAGATGTGATGGCTTCTGCCTCCCCGCTCATTAAACGTGAGTGGGAATACACCCAGCATGCCTGCTTCCTTCAGACAGTGTCTCATTCAATAGTCCAGACGTGCCTGGAACTTATCATGTAGCCCAGGCTGGCTCAACTCCAGCCGGTTCTATTGTTTTGGTCTTTTGAGAAGTGTTTGGATTACAGTGCAAGCTAGAATACCTGGCTTAGAATATCAAGATCTCAAAAAACTGGAATATTCAAATGCTGTTGAAGAATCATGAAAATGCTACAAAACCGTATTTGACAGTTTACCAGCAGAATTCACCAATGCTGAGAATTACATCACCTTTATTTATGATTTTATTATAATTGCTCCAGCATGACAACACTCTAAATGCCCATCCACAGTTGACTGTGGTATAGTCAGACCATGTAATAGCAATATAAAACATTTTTAAATGGCTAGAAGCAAGAATATGAATGGTGTTCACCAATTAATACTGGGTAAATGATGAGAGTTTCCAATCAAAAGAACACATATTTTGATTCCTTTAAGTGAAGTTCCAGAACAGGCAGTTTACCCCTGGTGAGAAAAATTGGATTAATGGGTGGCTTTTCCAGGGCCACCCATTCATGACCCGGGAAGGCTTAGGAGGGAGATTCTGAAGTGGAGACAACTTTTACAGTGACATTTTATCTGGTCTGGTTTGCTTTTGTTTGGTTTTACTTGTTTTGTTTAATTCTTTATCAGTTAGGATCAAACCCAGTGCTTCTAGATTTCTAATCAAGCACTTACCATTCAGCTCCAAGCCCCAACTTTGTTGGTGTTTTAAAAGCCTCTTGCAAAAGGATTTTGTAGAACAATGTCATCTGCCCTTCACTGAAAACATCTTACACCTCCAACCAGATAAATATGAAAAATCCCAAGTTCCTTATGTTTTACATTTTTTTGTACTGTTTTGTTTTTGAGACAGAGTCTCTCTATAGAGCCATGACAGTCCTGGAATTAGCTATGTAGACCAAGTGGCCTTGAACTTACAAATATCTACCTGCCTCTGCCTCCCAAGTCCTGGGATCAACAGCACATACCACCACCGCCTGGCATGATTTGTATGTTTTAATCATATGTAGTTTATGTCCTGATACAAATGTCAGGGAAATGATGAAATACCAATGCATGCTCTCTGGATGAGTACGTGAAGGAATGAAAGCCTGACCTGCATCTTCAAAGATGAGAAGAAGGCATTGCGGCATGGTGGCGGTCAGTTTTACAGCAGTGTTCTTAATGTTCTTCGTATTCTGACGATGCCCAAAGAATTGCTAGTGTACCTCTGTCGCTGAATATCACTGCCTTTGCTACTTAGTCATCTTAGTTAGTAGCGCTTCAGTAAAGAAAGTGATGAGCAGTAAAAATAGGTGACGCGTACCTCATGGGGCTGACATTTAATTCACTGTGAGGGATATACTGAGCCTTTTCAGAACTGGAAGGCTTGGCTAATGCCCTTCTCCGTGTGTTTTTAATCCCTTGGCGCTTTCTGGGGTGTGCGTCCAAATTAATTATTCAGACTCTTGAGGAGAGTGGAGAAGTTGGCACTGGTGCTTACAAACAGCATCAGAAACCACCCAACATGTGATTGCCCACGCAACCCAGAGTGAAGTAGTCCTAATTGCCGGGCGGTGCAGCCAGGGGACGTGCCTCTCCTATCCTTCCCCAGGTGGAGTTCGTGGCTAAGCAGCCACTCACGCTGCCAGCCAGACACAGGTCAAAGCAGCCACCAACTTCAGCAGGTGACCCATGGCAGCTACAGAGGCATTGCAGAAACCCGGCCAGGAGACGCTGTTCCCGGGATGTCCAGTAGGTGTCGCTGCCCCGCAGCCGGGGCAGAGGGTCGAGCCGGAGGTACCTGAGGCTCCCGAGGTGGCTGCACCTGGGCTTGCAGCCCTGGCAGCGCGGGGGCGCTGTGGAGCGGCCCTGGCCGTGCTCCGCGGAGCACCCGCCGCCCAACCTCCTTAGGTCCTTGTCTTTTAACCCTCCTCTTTCCCCCGCACGGGCGACAAGGGGGCGGGGTCCCGCAGCACGCAGGGAAAGGCGGGCCAGCTGGCGCCCTGGTGAGTTCTTCCACTGCGGCCTGGGGGCCAGGGAGGACAGCATCGGAGCAGCGGGCAGAAGAGGCACACTAGGAGATGCCGCTGTCGCCACCATCTCAGAGCGATCCTTGGAGATGATCCTTGGGAAAAGTAGGGGGTCAACAGAGTGTGATAAGTGGGAAAGGTTGGAGTTTGTACACTCCTTTTGAGTAGAAACTTTGTCTGTCTTGGATGATTATGGAAGAGAAAAGACAGCTGCAAAAGTTATGCATTTAACTCAAATAGATAACCAGAAGGAGATGCAAGAATGAGATAGTGTTCTAATTAACCTCTTGATTCCTTGTGTTTGGTCTCCTTTCTATTAATTCTGTGTTTGGTCTCCTTTCTATTAATTCAGATATAACATAAGTATACATTGAGGCAGGGCATTCCTGTCTGAAGCCCAGAAGATCTTACTAATGGCAAAGAGTCAGAAATAAAAAATTAGAGCCACCTATAATTACGGCTACTCCCAGCTGAGGAGGGAAGAATCTGGATTTTGATACCATCCTGAGCATTGCATAAGAAAGAGGGTAGGTTAGAAGGGAGGAAGGAAGGCATTTCTGTCTATTGCTTCTATGTAGTCATAATGTGTCTTTTGACTTCATAAAAGAGCATTCTCAGGCTGCAGGACAGCTCAGCCTGTAAAGTCTTACCATGCAAGTGTGAGGACTGAAGGAAGTTGAGGTCTCCAGAATCCATAAAAAAGCCAGGTGGGTATGGTGGCTCACCTATAATCTCAGTGCAAAGGGAGGTGTAGACACAGGATCTCTGGAGCAAGCTACTATCCAGACTAGCAAAACAAGAACCTCTGGGTTCAGCAAGAGGCCTATTTCAATACTGAAAGTAGAGAGCAATGGAGGAAGTCACCAGTCAACCTTGATGGTGAACATGCACACATGTGTTCATGCACCTGAAAACACACACCTGCTGCCACATATAAAAGCATGCATACTCACACGTAATCTACAAGCATAAGTGTGTGTGTATGTGTGTGTATGTGTGTGTGTGTGTATAAAATGCATATAGACTTGTGTGTGTGTTATGAAATCATCCTGCTCTCTTTAACAGATTTCAGCTCCAACCTTTCGGACAGAAATATTTAAATTCTGTTTCTGATTCAGTGATTTCAGGCTGGGCCACTTTAAGTAAACCATGTCACCTCTGTAGCTCACTTCCCTCATTTGTGAAGATGCCAGTGTTGGGATAAACGGTTCTTATGATCTCTTTCCAGGTTTTGTAGTCTATTGGTCTAGAAGACAATTAGTTGCTTGGGGGTGATTGAAAAGCATTTTTGTCAAGTGTCTTAGTGGCTTTTCTTGCTATGACAGAAAGTTCTTGGTGTTAGGACAGAAGAATTGAAAGGGGAAAGGGTGTTGAGGTGAGACCTTTGCCACCCCTGGGGGAGAGGAGCCAGAGGACACACACACTACATCTGCTAGTCACTGGCTGCTCTTTGTAGCAGCCTGACTAGCATCTCTTGTGCTGGAGGATCCCGATAGTCAAGGTACCACCTGGTTGAAAGTCCAGATGTGCCCGAGTACATAGACAAGGACGGCAGCTGTTGAAGATTTTTTGCAGTGTACAGCCAGCACTGTGTCCAAAGGACTGTCAGTAAAGCAGCAAATGGGAGAGATGCATTCCTAGAAGGAAACACCACCCAGGAACCAAAGAAGGACCCAGGAAGAGAGGGCCCTCTTGAGCTTCATGGATTGCCTATCCACCTTCTCAACACAGTGGTATGTAACAGCAAGGGTGGAGCAGGCTCTTGAGTGCCTATTGGGACTGAGAGGCTCCTCATGGGCATTGACAAAAGGGTTGATCTAAGAGGCTCATCACAGGCATTGCAAAAGGGATGTTGACAGCAGTCCATAGGCAACAATCAGGAGTCAAAACTGCAGAGCCTAATTGCTGGCCACACCAAGGATACAACACTTGAAAGGGAGTAGCATCCATGATGTTGGAAATTGTAAGGAAGGAAAGTCTCTAATGTGTTGTGAAACCATAGTAGGGTGAAGAATTGTCTAGGCAGAATCAGACCAGCAATCATTTTTCAGT
Source organism: Peromyscus eremicus (assembly GCF_949786415.1). Taxonomy (NCBI): domain Eukaryota; kingdom Metazoa; phylum Chordata; class Mammalia; order Rodentia; family Cricetidae; genus Peromyscus; species Peromyscus eremicus. Next base: position 7,841,157 of record NC_081424.1, on the reverse strand, counting down.
GTCCTGGGTTTTGAAATATCAGTGCAGTCATACAGAATGCTTGCAATCAGGATCCAATTCCTGTTCCTTCAGCATCATAAAGATAAGGTCCATTTTTAAAAAATAATCTTTTGGAGCAAAGAGTGCAGTTGAGTATTAGAGTGCGAGCTTAGCATGCTCAGTATTTTACTCCTCTACACCACTGCTGGAGAAGCAGTCTTTACTCTGGTGGCTCCTGATGCAGAGAAAAAACAGGTGCCACCTGCTAGAGTGAGGGGGTCAGCAGGATCAAGCAGGCTAGCATCCCCGCAGCAAACCAAAGGGGCTGATGCCAGGAATGAGGTGGAAGAAGCAGCCCAAAGGAGGGAAGGACCAGGCTTCGCAATCGACTCAGCTCAGCACAGATGCCAATCCTGCTCCAAGGGTTTGAGAAGGACCCATGCCTAAAACATGCTGCCAGGATGAAGCTTGCCCAAGTGACCGGTTTGCCTGAGGACAGCATCCACATCTGGTACCAGAGACGGAGAGCGCACCACCCTAGCGGTGGCAGGGGCAGAGTTCGAGGTCAAGACTCCCTGGTTTCATTGCTGCATTAGCCACCTTTGCCAACTTCACCTGCACACATTGTAGAGCCTGAAGGACCACTGTGCTGCAGCAGAGAGGTTGAACAGGATGCCCAAGAGCATTTTGTAACCAGCTGCTGCAATAGGCGTGGGCGTCCAGACTTTGAATCTGCTCTCCCCCGGGCCTCCTTCCCAGTGTTCTTGCCTGCAGAGGCACAGCTCTCTGGACCAAGCCATGACAAGGAGGACAACAATGGGGACCCGGAACCCCACCTGGTCACAAGGAACACCTACACTGTGGACGATGTCAAGCTCATGCTTGATCAAATGCTAACACAATTCCAGGCTGACCAGCAGGACCAGGACACTCTGGATCCCCACATCCCATGAGAGGACATTAATCCAACTGTTGAGCCCCCTCTAGACCAACAAGAATACCGGACCCTCCTGCTGGATCTGCTCTGAAACATAGCAGCACAGCAAGGCTTCATCCTCATACCCCATTCCTTGCATCACTTGACCTGTGTTCACCAAGCACCTACTACCTATGTTGCCCAGTGGGAGGCCACAGCTGAGAGCCTAGCAGGAGGAGCAGGCTGCACCCAAGCACACAAAGACCTTCTGAGGCCTGCATGCAACTCAGTAGAGGGGAAGTATGTCTGTTGCACAGTCACCACCATGTCACAGCTTCCAAAACAACACACTCTGCCACAAGCTCTGCTCCACAGCAAACTGTAACTTCCTGAAATCACTTGACTATTAAAGACTCAGCTCTGAAGAACTAATACCACAGATCATCCCCTCACACAGTCTGTCCTGTGCACAGAAAACGAACAACCTATATTTGTGTTTCACGTTCCTTCCTCTTTTCTCTTCTTCTTCCTCTTACCCCTGTCCTTCCACCATTTTTTTTACTTTTCATGAGGCGGTGTCCTGAAAATCCTTAGGTTCACCCTTCCCATTCCCAAACCACAGGCATGCACCTGCTTCTGCCTCCCTATGTCTGTGAAGAAATGCAAGTGCACCTACAGAAAGCATTCCACTCGGTTCTCCACACAAGGACCCAGTAGCTCCTCTGATCTTCACAGTCTCCAGAACCCTGATAGCTGGCATTCTTGTAGCTTTTGGAAATCAACCACTTAGAGATCTGTCTGTCACTCTCAACCATTGGCCACACCAGTCTCTCTCCATCCTCTCTCCCACTCTCTGGCCCTCCTCTTTGTGGTTTGCCTCTGAGTCTGAGTATTTGCCTGTTTGAAGGGCTCTCTCTGTGTGCTTCTGGACTGCTCTTTAATATGGAATATTGCTCCAAGGATAGAAGCATTCTCTGTGAGAATGTAGAGCCTGAAGGACCACCGTGCTGCAGCAGGGGGACTGAGCAGCATGCCTAAGACAGCCAGTTGCCACCGGCTGCTGCACTAGGCTTGGGCATCCAGACTTTGAGACTGCCCTCCCCAAAAGCCTCCTACCCAGTGTCCTCACCTGCAGAGGCATAGCCTTCTGGAACATGTCATGACCAGGAGGATGACAATGACGATCCTGCTCCAAGAGTTTCAGAAGGACCAATGCCTGAAATTTGCTGGCAGGATGAATCTCGGACAAGAGACCAGTTTGCCTGAGGACACCATCCACATCTGGTACCAGAAATGGACAGCTTGCCACCCTGGCAGTGGCAGGGGCAGAGTTCGAAGTCAAGACACCCTGGATTCACTGCAGCCTTAGACGCCTTTGCTGCCTTCACCTGCACCCAATGAAAGCATGAAGGACCACCGTGCTGCAGAAGGGACATTGAGCAGCATGCCCAAGACAGACTTTTGTCACCAGCTGCTGCACTAGGTATGGGTGTCCAGACTTTGTGTCTGCCCTCCCCACCAGCCTCCTTCCCAGTGTTCACCCCTGCAGAGGCACAGCTCTCTGGACCATGCCATGACATGGATGCCAATGAAGACCTGGAACCCCAGCCGGTTGCAAGGAACACCTACACTGTGGACGATGTCGAGGTCACGCTTGACCAACTGCTGTCACAACTCCAGGCTGACCAGCAGGCCCAGGACACTCTGGATCCCCACATCCCATTGGAGGAGGACATTAATCCAACCCTTGAGTTCCCTCTGGACCAACAAGAATACCTGACTCTCCTGTTGGATCTGATCTGAAACATAGCAGCACAGCAAGGCTTCATCCTCATTCCCCATTCCTTTCATCACTTGACCTGTGTTCACCAAGCACCTACTACCTGTGTTCCCCAGTGGGAGGCCCCAGCCGAGAGCCTGGCAGGAGGAAGAAGCTGCACCCAAGCACACAAAGGCCTTCTGAGGCCTGCATGCAACTCAGTAGTGAGGAAGTCTGTCTGTTACACAGTCACCACCATGTCACAGCTTCCAAAACACACTCTTCCAGAAGCTCTGCTCCACTGCAAACTGTAACTTCCCCAAATCTCTTGACTCTTCAAGACTCAGCTCTGAAGACCTTATACCACAGACCATCCCCTCATACAGTCCATCCTATGCACAGAAAACCAACAACCGATATTTGTTTCATGTTCCTTCCTCTTTTCTTTGAAACTCTAACCCCTGTCCCTCCACTATTTTTTTACTTTTCCTGAGCCAGTGTCCTGGATATCCTTAGGTACACCTGTCCCACCCCCAAACCACAGGCATGCACCTGCTTCTGCCTCCCTAGATCTGCGAAGAAATGCAAGTGCACCTACAGAAAGCATTCCACTCGGTTCTCCACACAAGGACCCAGTAGCTCCTCTGATCTTCACAGTCTCTAGAACCCTGATAGCTGGCATTCTTGTAGCTTTTGGAAATCAACCACTGAGAGATCTGTCTCTCCCTCTCAACCCTTGGACACAGTCACTCTTCACTCTCTCTCCCCCTCTCTCTGGTCCTCCTCTTTGTGGTTTGCCTCTTAGTCTGAGTATGTGCCTGTTTGCAGGGGTTTCTTTGTGTGCTTCTGGACTCCTCTTTACTGTGGAATTTTGCTCCAAGTTTAGGTGCATTATCTGTGAGTTTTCCTACTCTTCCAAAGTCAACCAGACTCAGAAAGCCAGTGAAAGGATAGGGAATCCCTTCGACAGACAGACGGAGGAGGTGATTTTTTTCTGTGGAGCTCAAGAGAGGAGGTGGCACATCACCAGGGACCCTTCTCCACAGAGTCTATCTGTAGCTAGAGTTTTCTTGCCTGGCCCACGGTCAGGGCAAATATCTCTCACCTGCCAGTCCCACAGCCTCAGACCCAATCAAGAAAACACAGAGACTTATATTGCTTACAAACTGTATGGCCGTGGCAGGCTTCTTGCTAACTGTTCTTACAGCTTAAATTAATCCATTTCCTTTAATCTATACTTTGCCACATGGCTCATGGCCTACCAGCATCTTCACAAGCTGTTTCTCATCGTGGTGGCTGGGAGTGTCTCTCTGACTCAGCCTTCCACTTCCCAGCTTTATTCTCCTCCTTGCCCCGCCTATACTTCCTGCCTAGCCAACGGCCAATCAGCGTTTTATTTATTGACTAATTAGCAACACATTGGCCATACATCCCACAGCATCTATCTAAATCCCTACGTGTGGAAATTAACATGGTTTCCACATGGCTACGAGGGCTTGGAAGGCAATCTCATCAGATTAGCACCCTGCTCTCAACCTAGGACACCTTCTCTATGAACAGCTAGCTTGGAGATAACTGTGATTACTATGTCTTTGAATTTTTATTGGCTTCCCGAGTCTCTCATGGTAACCACATGCCACCACTTAAAGCAAAAAAGCTCACGCTGCTTTCAGTGGCTTCTCCTATTCTCCCTGAAGGCTCCAGGCTGGAGAAACAGAGACTGTCAAGCAAGCCTTAGGGTCGCTCTGCCGATTCTCCACTCACCTGCTCACCCTGACTTAACTTGAGCCCCTCCTTCTACCAGTGCCTGGCAAAGCTTTCCTATTTTCTTCCTGGAGTGGGATGTGTTTGTTATTTGTGTGTGTGTGTGTGTGTGTGTGTGTGTGCGCGCGCGCGCGCGCGCGCGCGCGCGCCTCTCTGCCAGGCTATCTGAAGCCTTGGCCTGGCTCCCTCCTCCTCCTCCTCCTCCTCCTCCTCCTCCTCCTCCTCCTCCTCCTCCTCCTCCTCCTCCTCCTCCATCTACTCCTATTCCTCCTCCTGCTGCTGCTGCATCGATGTCAATTTCCAACCAGACAGACTCTGCATGGTTTGTTTCTCATGGCAGAGCGGGTCAACCTGGGCAGAGAAAGGCCACTGGTTTCAAGAAAAGCAGGCTTAGGGTTGGGTTAACCTACATTGGGGTGTGTTTTAGCAAAATCGATAGCCAGGAATGCTCAGGCAAGATGTGGAGGGGTCCAGCCTGTGTCTTCTTCCATGGAGAGTTTCTCAAACCTCTCTGGAACTTTGAGGTCCCCCTTAAGGTTCCCATGCACAAAGGTGGTCTGCTCTGCACCTGTTCAGATCCCGGCTGACCTCCTGGCAAGCAAGCAGGCTGGGGCTCCCCTTCTCATCCCCACCCCCTTACCCCACTCGGGGGCCTGCTATCCCAGGCTGGGCCAGGTGGCAGGGATCAGGTTAGTGGGCTGGGCCGGTAGCAAGACTGGAAGTCCCAGGGACCATGCCTGGAATCACCCACTCAGGGCTGGAGCTTTCCTCCTGAGCTGTCCTGCTAAGACTCGCCAGTGGACTGTCAGGAGTCCTGGCAAGGCTACCTTGGCCGAATGGAAGATGGCAGCAGCAATCTGGGGGACAGCACTGGGGCCCTGGCATCCTGGCGCCAAAGGACTGTTTGGAAAGCCAGGCAGAAGGACGACCTCCTGACAGATTTCGCTAAGAACCCTTACCCAAGCTTCAGGGCCAGGCAGGACCTGGCCAGGGAACTGGGGCTGCCTAAGTCCCGCATCCCCGTGTGGTTTCAGAAGCGCCGAAATCGCAGGAGGGTGGTGCGCAGAGGCCCCGAGGGGTCAGCGGGAGGAAGCAGGCTAGCGTCCCCACAGTTACCCAAAGAGCCTGGTGGCAGGGCACGAGGTGCAAGAAGCAGCACCAAGGAGGGACACGCCAGGCTTCACACTCAACTCAGCCCGGCACAGTTGACCATCCTGCTCCAAGTGTTTGAGAAGGACCCATGCACGAAATATGCTGCCATGAAGAAGCTAGCCCAAGAGACCGGTTTGCCTGAGGACACCATCTCCATCTGGTACCAGAAATGGAGAGCTCGCCACCCTGGTGGTAGCAGGAGCAGAGTGCGAGGTCAAGACTCCCTGGTTTCACTGCCGTCTTAGCCGCCTTTGCTGCCTTCACCTGTGCGCAATGTAGAGGCTTAAAGATCACCATGCTTCAGCAAGGTGATTGAGCAGTATTCCCAAGACAGCCTTTTGTCTCCAGCTGCTACACTAGTCTTGGGCATCCAGACTTTGAGTCTGCCCTCCCCAGCAGCTTCCTTCCCAATTTCCTTGCCTGCAGAGGCACTGCCCTCTGGACCATGCCATGACAAGGAGGATGACAATGATGACCCTGAACCCCACCTGGTCACAAGGAACACCTACACTGTGGATGATGTCGAGGTCACGCTTGACCAGCTGCTGTCACAACTCCAGGTTGACCAGCAGGCCCTGGACACTCTGGATCCCCATGTTCATGGGAGGACATTAACCCAACCCTTGAGCTCCCTCTGGACCAATGAGAATAACTGACCCTCCTGCTGGATCTGATCTGAAAATTAGCAGCACAGCAAGGCTTCATCCTCATCCCCCATTCCTTTCATCACTTGACCTGTGTTCACCAAGCACCTACTATCTATGTTCCCCAGTGGGAGGTCACAGCTGAGAGCCTGGCAGGAGGACCGGGCAGCACGCAAGCACATCAAGGCATTCTGAGTCCTGCATGCAAATCAGTAGAGGGGAAGTCTGTCTGTTACACAGTCACCACCATGTCACAGCTTCCAAAACACCACATTCTGCCACAAGCTCTGCTCCACAGCAAACTGTAACTTCCTGAAATAACTTGACACTTAAAGACTCAGCTCTGAAGAACTGATACCACAGATCATCCCCTCACACAGTCTATCCTGTGCACAGAAAACGAACAACAGATATTTGTGTTTCATGTTTCTTCCTCTTTTCTTTCTTCCTCTTGCCCCTGTCCTTCCACCATTGTTTTACTTTTCATGAGGCAGTGTCCTGGAAATCATTAGGTACACCTGTCTTAATTCTAAACCACAGGCATGCACCTGCTTCTGCCTCCCTAGATCTGCGAAGAAATGCAAGTGCACCTACAGCAAGCATTCCACTCTTGTTCTCCACACAAGGACCCAGTAGCTCCTCTGATCTTCACAGTCTCTAGAACCCTGATAGCTGCCATTCTTGTAGCTTATGGAAAACAACCACTTAGGGATCTGTCTCTCTCTTTCAAACCTTGGCCTCCCCAGTCTGTCTTGGCCTCCCCAGTCTGTCTCCACCCTCTTTCCGTCCCTCCTCTTTGTGGTGTGCCTCTTAGTCTGAGTATGTGCTTTTTTGCAGGGATCTCTCTGTGTGCTTCTCAACTCCTCTTTACTGTGGAATTTTGCTCCAAGGTTATGTGCCTTCTCTGTGAGTTTTCCTACTCCTCCAAAGTCAGCCAGACTCAGAAGCCAGTGAAAGGATAGGGAATCCCGGGGACAGACAGACGGAGGAGGTGTTTGTTTCTCTGGAGCTCAAGAGAGGAGGTGGACACATCACCTGTGACCCTTCTCCATGGAGTCTCTCTAAATCCCTACGTGTGGAAATTATTATGGCTTCCACACAGCTATGAGGGCCTCTAAGGCAATCTCATAGGATTAGCACCCTGCTCTCAACCCAGGACCCCTTCACTATGAACAGCTAGCTTGGAGATAACTGATTATTACGTTTTAGGATTTTCATTGGCTTCCCGAGTCCCTCGTGCTATCCACATGCCAGCACTTAAAGCAAAAAAGCTCACGCTGCTTTCAGTGGGTTCTCCTATCCTCCTTGAAGGCTCCAGGCTGGAGAAACAGAGATTGCCCAACATGCCTTAGGGTCGCTCTGCTGATTCTCCACTCACCTGCTCACCCTGACTTAACATGAGCCCCTCCTTCTACCAGTGCCTGGCAAAGGTTTCCCATTTTCTTCCTGGAGCACTGGGGAGGGATGTGTGTTTGTGTTTGTGTGTGTGTGTGCCTCCCTGCCAGGCTATCTGAAGCCTTGGCCTGGCTCCCTTCTCCTCCTCCTCCTCCTCCTCCTCCTCCTCCTCCTCCTCCTCTTCCTCCTCCTCCTCTTCCTCCTCCTCCTCTTCCTCCTCCTCCTCTTCTGCATCAATGTCAATTTCAACCAGGCAGACGCTGCATGGTTTGTTTCTCATGGCACAGCGGGTCAACTTACAGAGAAAAGCCACTGGTTTCAGGCAAAGCAGCCTTAGGGTGGGGTTAATCTGCTTTAGGGTGGGGTTAACCTGCTTCAGAGTCGGTTTTAGCAAAATCGATAGGCAGGAAGGAGTGCGCTTGCATTCGGAGTGCTCAGGCAAGAAGTGGAGGGATCTTGTCTGTGTCTTGCATCCATTAACCTGCTTTTGTGGAGGAGTAAGTGCAAGTGTGTGTTTGCAAGTGTGGAAGGCCAGGATTCCAGGGGCTGAAGAGGTAGAGTGCGCCTGAACTGCTACCTCCGTTGAGAATTGCAACCCCAGGGCTTGTCAGCATTTTGGGCCTTTGAGAAGGAGACAGTCTTTAACCTCCCTGGACTCTTGAAGTCCCCTTCATGTCCCTTGAGAGATGGTGGGGTCCTCTGTAGCTGTGGAGTTTACGC